>NC_080675.1:185237694-185540105 GCF_030445035.2 Dasypus novemcinctus | reverse complement strand
AGAGGCGTCACCTAACACAGGTAGCTCCTGAGAGTCCCTCCGGAGGCTCTGGCAGGAAGGGGTCCTCCGAGCCAATGAGGGCGCCCGTCGGAGGGCTCCCACGCCCAGGGGCTGGGCCGCTGCGGAGAGTCAGAGGGCACGCCACCAAGCCAGGCGTGAGGAGGACCAGGTGGCAGCAGCGACGCCCCGCTTCCTGGCGGGGTCCCAGTTGGAAGGGCAGCAGGTCCACCAGGGCCCTGACGGCCCCGAGCCGGCAGAGCCCACCGTGGACTCCCAGCCCCGGCCTCGGCTCAGGAATCAGGGCGACTCTAGAGAAGACGCTGGTCTCCAAGGGCCACACGGTGGAAGCTGGAGGCTGAGCAGTGCCGAGGGACCGTCCCAAGTCCTCCGTGTGCCTGGCGTCTCAACCTGATCGGCCACCGCGGCTCTCTAGGTTCTGCCAGTAATAGCCGAGCTCGAGGCAGTGGGTGCTGTTTCCTGCACATCCACGGGGCAGCGAGAAGCGCTGCAGGCAGGTGGCTGGTGGACAAGGGCACAGGCGCGTGCTCCTGCTCGTGCGGCTGCGGGGCAGCCTTCGTGGTGTGAGTGTCAGTGCGGGGCGGGCACAGGCCACCTCTCGCTGCTCGGCCTCCCCTGTCCGCAAGTGCCTTCCTGGGCTCCCAGCGGCTCATGACCTCTTCCTGCAGCAGGGCTCCTGCCAAACTCCTGCAAACCCTTTTACACTGGGGCTTACAGCACCATTTCAGAAAACCTTTTCCTGTGCTTCTCGAGAGACGTGCACAATCGTAGGAAGCTCCTGGTTCCTGAACCAGAGTTGGCATCGGCACAACCAACTCTTGTTCAGAAGTAGAAAGCATTGCCATGCCCAGGGGATCATTTCCCATCTTCCCAGTATTCCAGAAGGCATGTCAGAACTAACATTTTTATGGGCACGTATGATTATGAATGTTTATAGGTACGTAATTTTACTTTTAAAACTAATTTAACTTTTCAGCAGACTAGCTTTTCACCGATGCTTGTGGTTGTTGAAACGTAGCGAGCCAGTGTCATCAGTGACACAGTGTCACTCCAGGCGCTGCAGTGCAGGGAAGGGCGCCTGGAGCCTGGGCAGGCGCTGCTCCCGGGTGCCTGAGAGGCGTCCGTCTTCTGACAGCTTCGAGAACCAGCAGTGGCTCAGAGCCCAGAGCCTTTCCAGCCCGAGTCACACTGGCCCTGCCAAACCCTTAGGAGTTTCCTAACTCTGGAATTTAATATGGAGACTCAAAAGGCTAAAAATTATTTTCCTTATATTGCATTGAATATGATATATGCATCACAATAATCTCTAGTCCTTCGTTGTTTGCTTGCTAGTTTCTGAGGGCCTCTTTTCCAACGCATCAAGTTGATTTGGGTTTATCTTACCTTCACAGCAGTCTCATAACACCCTCCCCAACACCGTCTCACGCACTGCTCTATTTCCCTTACTTTCTCTCTCATATTTATATCTGTTCTGGTCTCCACTCAGCTACCACAACGAATTCTAGTACGCTCATTGTAACACAGGACAGTCTGGGTTGGAACTAGAGGCCTGCTGGACGTTCAGAGAGCTTCCGAGGGCTGTGCGAGTCTCCTTTTGAGGAAGAAGGTGGCAGAATCCCGGGAGGCCTGGAAGCCTTGCAGTGGTTGCTTTTGAAGGAGCACACGCTGGTCGTGGCTCTGTTTTAGGGATGTGAATCAGCACATTTGAGTGTTTCATCTCCAGGGTGACTCTGGACGTTCTCTTTTCTTATTTTTCATTACAGTGTTAATGCATCCAAACTCTGTGGGATTTCCTGAAGTCTTTCCTGTTGAGTTCCTGCTCAGGTGAGAGAATGCATATGACTTTATTAAGCGCTGAAGTTCTTTTAGGATTCCCAAAAAGAGAAGGATTATGTTCTTGAACTGACCCACTCCTGTGGGCGTGACACCCTTTTGACTGGACCACGTCAGGGAAGCGTGAGTTGGCTTGGGCCTCCACCCTCTCGCCAGGTCTGTATAAACAGAGAAGGAGAGAAGGGAAGCCGCCACGTTGACCCCCCACGAGAGCGAGAAGGCCTGCAAGGAGACAGAGGAGCCGGAGGGCTGAGAGAGGTTCCGGGGCCTGGAGCCTGCAGAGCAAAGGCACAAAGAGGACCTGAGGGGCTGGGCCCAAACCGGGAGGAGGCTCGGTAAGGGACAAGCTCTGTGTGGCGCCCACAGCTAAGCTCTGGGGGGCGTAGATTCTGGAGGGGAGGCGGGGCCTCGGCAGAGAAGGGCGGCCATCTTGCTTCTCCAGGCGGCAGGACGCCAGGACCACCAGGGAGGGACTTCGGTGAGAAAGCGCCTCTGAGGGTGCCTTGATTTGGATATTTCACAGCCTTGGAACAGTACGCTTTTACACCTAGTTCATTTTCCATTATATAAGCCAGGTATTTCTGTATCTTATATCGACAGCCCTTGGGCAAACTAAAACATCACACGTGGCACGCTTTGTAAAAGGGACTTTCCCCCACTGGAAAATTCCACGGTCAGTGAAAATTCTGAAAAGATGGACTAAAACACATGGGCAACTGTCCTCTCAAGAAGGTGCTCCAGGACCTGCCTGGCTGAGGTGTCAGATATGGGCACAGCATTCGTCTCCACTGGTGAACTTCAGGTATGTGGATGGGGACTCCCTTGGTATTGGGTGGGACAATTTCTTCTTTGTTTAGAACTCTCCCACACATTCAGACGTTTAGCATCCTGGGCCTCAAGGCACCAGAAGGCATCACATGTCCCCGTCAATGACACCCTCTGTGCGTTTCCAAATGCCCCTTAGAGGCAGAATCTCCTCCCAGTGAGAGCCACTGGTGCCAGCCTAACTCTGAATGACTGGTTTTATAACACTTCATTTAGTGAGAATTTCATATTTGTCATCAGTTCTTGAGAACAGAATCTGCATTTTTTAAACTTTCAATGAATTAGTATAAATGCTAGATCCAACTGGAATGAGGCTAGTTTCCCCCTTGTTAGGTCTCAGTTGTACAGAGCTTTTTCACTGCATCTGTAGATGCAGATGCTAGAAATAAAAAATGATTTTTAACAAGATCTAGACCTACTGAATACCTACTGTATTTTGACAAGATCCCCATTGAGCTCATATGCACACTGAAGTTTGAGACACAGTGCTTTAGAGAACACCTGGGACCATCTGACTTTTTATAGACTTTTCATAGACTTTTTTATTTTTTGGTCTTTATTTCTTTAATATTACATTAAAAAAATATGAGGACCCCATGTACCTCCTACCCCCCTCACCCCACTCCTCCCCCCATAGCAACAATCTCCTCCATCATCATGAGACATTCATTGCATTTGGTGAATACATCTCTGAGCACCACTGCACCTCATGGTCAATGGTCCACATCATAGCCCACACTCTCCCACAGTCCACCCATTGGACCATGGCAGGACATACAATGTCCAGTAACTGTCCCTGCAGCACCACCCAGGACAACTCCAAGTCCTGAAAACGCCCCCACATGTCATCTCTTCCTCCCACTCCCTACCCCCGGCAACCACCATGGCCACTTTCTCTACACCAATGCCACATTTTCTTCTATTACTAATCACAATAGTTCATGAATAGAATATCAGTAAGTCCATTCTAATCCATACTCGATTCCTCCATCCTGTGAACCTAGGAATGGTTGTGTCCACTCCACATCTATATCATCTAAGGATTCCAGATGGATGCTGGATGCAATTCTCCTGCTTTCAGTTGCAGGCAGTCTTGGCTCCCTGGTGTGGTGGTTGACCTTCTTCACTTCCATGTTAGCTGAGTGGGGTAAGTCCAATAAACCAGAGTGTAGGAGTGGTAAGCCTATTGAGACTCAGGGCCTGGCTATCACATGGTCAGTCCAGAGATCCGGGTCCCCTGGGTATACTTTAAACCCCAGCACCAACTACAGTTCCAATAAAGACTTTTATCCCCTTGGTGGCACAAATGTTTTGGGTCCCAACCCCCCATGGTACAAACCAGTTCTTCTGGTTTGCACTGTCCCATTGTGAGGAAAGTGGGACCTCACTACCCAAGAGCCACGGTACTTCTCCCAATCAATGACGTCTGCTTGGCTATCTTACAGTTGTGAAAATGCCAGAGTAACTGATTGGCCTTAATTACTCCTATTATAATCCAGCTTTGGGGTTATACCAGTCCAGTTACATTTTAGAGGAAAAGCTGAATCATTTGCTTCAGAGCTCTCCTGCCTGGCATTGTCCAGCTTTCTTTCTGGTTGCTTCTATCATTTTATTTCTAACCAGGAGTTTTCCCTAGTCTAAGAAAAATCCTACTATAACCCCCACCACCATTTTCTGTCACTTGAAACAACAGAAGTCCAAAAGACTCAGGACCAGAGCCACCCGGTGGGAAGTGTGCCCAGGGTCGCCGGCAGGGCTTTGGCATTGGGGCTGCTTGTGTCAACCACGGCACTCCGCAAGCTCCTGACCTGCCCACGCCAGACTCAAACCAGCTGAGAGTGAACTCAGGCCAGTCAGATGCCCAAAGACGCCCTGCTTGTACGTGAACCTGCGCCCAGCAGCACCCGCTCCCCTGCCGCTCGGGCCGGCAGAGCTCCCACCACCCAGAAGCTGCAGACGTTGCGCCGGACATGGGAAAGAGAAAGGCAGCATTCCCAGAAAATTCAGCCTGGTGTACCTTTTGTCCTGCAAATTCTAGATTTTCCTGGAAAAGTAGATTATCAAGCATATTTAAGTAAATTATGCTATTACTCAATATTGAAAAAATATTTATATAATCCTGATGATCTTCTATCCCCTACATATTTAGGACAATTATGTTTTTCTCACTTTTTTGTGTTCAACCAGGATATATTTGATTTCTCTAATTTTGAAGACTTTCTGAAAAGATGAAAGGGTAATACAGAGAAATACCTGGAACTAGCTTCAACTTAACTGACGGCAAAAGGACTATTTTTAAATCACGAATTGTCTGCATTATTTCTTCACTAGTTCAAGTACACACTGTGTTTTCCCTATACATAGACTTTTTTATTAAGCCTGAAAAAAATCTAGGCAAGCACAATGCAAACGGAAGAGAAGAGTCGTTGTGTATGTATGTTTTGTTCTTCATAAATTCAAAACGACTGTTCCATTAATTTTTTTGTCCCACTTATTTTAATGTTTTAAAAAATATTAAACAACAATGAACATTTTTAAAGCCTTTAACTATGTGGCAAAATAAATGCTCTGCTTCTTTCCTATATGCTCAAATGTATTTCTGTGCAAACATGCTCAGACTTCTATTTATAAAACTCACACACGCACACACATTTTAAAGCTGCCTGACTTTATTAAGAGGCTAGCACTTGGACACAAAAGAGCAAAATATTGGCACCAGAAAATTGCTGTCAGGAAAATTTGGGGGTTGTTGTCTTAATAACATGGGCACGATTAAAGCTGTTTGTGGCCTCTTGTTGTGGGTTGATAATGCTGTGATTAAGTTCTCATTCTTTTTACTGGTCATGACTTTTCATTATTCTGATCTTCTATATCCACTTTCCCCAATTTCTAAGAGACTCACCCTAATCTTGGGTCTGAGGCACCTTTTAACTATCCAGAGAGAAACCATTGCTCAGCCGGTCACAAAAGCTTCTTTTAGCACAATCATCAAAGACTCTCTTATACTGGGGTATTTTTTAAAATCAGTTTTAAGAGTATACTTTGCCTTCAGCTTTTCTCAGAATTCGTGCATCACTGCTCCCACTCCCATCGTCCCCTGAATACCAACTAGAGAAGACACTAAGTTTAGAGAATTATTTCAGTAAATTTATTTTCAAATAAATCATGAAAAAGACAGGGCAAGATAAATTTCAAGCCCTGGATTTCCACAGGGTCAAAGCAAATGGTTAAGCAAGGGAAGCAAACAACGGTTGCTGCTTCCGTTCCCATCCTCTTCAAATCCAGCTGCTGTGTTAAGAAGCGCAGGCTGTCCTGTTGGAGAGGACACACGGACACAGGGAAAGACAGAGACCCTGGATGCGGGCAGACCGTGCACAGGAGACCCTAGGTGCCCTGCTGGCGGCCAACACGAGCTGGGGGTCCTGGAACAGCCACCCCTGCCACGGGCTGAGGAGCTGCCCCCACGTGCCGGCCACAGAATCCCGAGCCATAAACGGATATTTACTTAAGCCACTGAAGGGTGGTGCAGTTTGTTACACGGCAGCAGACCACCGAAGCAGAAGTGGGGTGCTGTAGAACACACACCCGGAGCACCTGGCACCGGCTGCGGCACTGGGTGGCAGCAGACGCGGGGAGGGCAGTGAGGAAACCGTTAGGAAGCCTGGACAGCAGAGAGGAAAGCAGAAAATGTTCCTAATAAACACGTAGATCTGGCTAAGGAGATTTCCAGACAGAACGGTGAAAGCGCAGTTGGCTTCTTTTAGCTGCACATGATAAGGACTAGGGAGTGAGAGATGAACTAATGAAGGAGCTGTTTATTTCTTAGGTAGGATTAAGAAGAGCTAAAGAGGCCAGGACAGCCTCACCAGCCAGCGGGTTTCCAAGTGCGGTATGGCTTGAGGGTGAGGGTGAGTCGAAGGTTTGCCAGAAGATGCCTTATTAAAACCTCTGTAAGATTTAAGGCAGCATCTAGCAGACCCTTTTCCCTAGACAACTGCACTTCCAAGAATCTTAAGGCAGTTTTCCCACAGTAGCTTCATGTGTGGTCTGGAGTAAAGAGAAGTCCATCTCAGAATTAAGGATGTAATTTTTTTGGTCTTGGAGTGATACACAGTGAAGTTCACAGGCACCCCTGCATGGCAGGGCACCCCCTGAGCGGGTCAGCACTGCGCATGGGCCAGCTCCACACAGGTCAAGGAGGCCCGGTGTGACGGTTTGCTCGGTCGGTAGAGGTGGGGTCTGGCTGCGGACGAGGGGTCGGTCCCGCTTGGGACGAGGGGTCGGTCCCGCTTGGGACGAGGGGTCGGTCCAGCAGCAGACGAGGGGTCGGTCTCACAGGGGTTGCGCGGTTCGGCTGACGGGGTCGCCCGGCGAAGCCGGCGACGAGGGGATCGCCCGGAGAAGCAGGCGATGAACTGGGGACAAGGGAGGCCAGGCCCTTGTCAGGGGCTCTCAGGACTGGAGGGCGCACAGCAGAAGAACTACCGCGGAGACGAGGTAAACACGCAAGTCCACTTTATTGAGGGAGAGGCAACAGTTTTATAGGGGCTGGGGAAGGCTGATTGGTCGAAGCCACGCCCTGTTCTGATTGGTTGCCGGCGAAAGGTCAGTGGGCGGTACTGGACGGGGGAGGGGTGGTGGTTAGGGATTGGCTGTCGCTGTTGCTGGGGGAAGGGGCAGGGTTTAGGGATTGGTGGCTGCTGTTGCTGGGGTGGAGGGCAGACTGGAGTTTCCCGCCCACGCCTGGCTGTTGCTGCTGTGGGGGGGGGGGGCGGGAAGGGCAGACTGGAATTTTCCGCCCTGCACCTGCGCAGGGAGAAAGAAGAAGAAGGCATCGTGTGGCGCTATCCAGGAGGAGGGGCGGCCGCGGAAGCATGGCTGCCCAGAAGGGGAGACCCGAGGGCACTCTGCGCCCATGCCAGCTTCCTTCAGGGGTGGCGGTGGGCCTGACCAACCACCCTATTATGGGGGCAGCGGTTTGGAATAGGCCTACCGCGGCCGCCGCCCCCCTCCAGGCCAGCAAACCACACTTCAGCCCGAGGGGTGGCCGCAGCCCGGGGTTTGAACCGCGGACCTCCCATGTGGTAGACGGATGCCCTAACCACTGGGCCAAGTCCGCAGCCACCAACTTTGTTCTTAAAAACCCCCATGACCATACCTACCAGCTCAGGTTCCAGCCTTCTGCCAAAATATAGCCCTCTCTTTCCCTCTTCTCTGTCCTCTACCCCCAAGTTCCTGTCCATTCCTTTGGAGAACTCAACTGTAGGGCTCCATTTGGATCCCCAAAGACTCAGCTCACCAGTCTCTGCTAGAGGGAGGGAGCCACGGAGAGATTATTTCTCCATTGATATGAATTTTGCTGCCTTCCTCAGGAGGCAGAAGCAGTTACGGATAATTTGGGCCGTGCCTTTTTCTTCCTTTTCCATTACTTTTAGATGGCACTAAATAAAAACAACAGTTTAGATAAAAGCTTATATAATTACATTGTAGGCTAGAGAGAATTTGAAGTTTCATTCCACATGAAATTTAGCACTGTTTTAACCTTTTAAGGCTATGATTATGAAGAAAATAATAAATCTAAAATTGAGATAACTATACTATTATGAACAAAAATAGGATGGGCTGAGAAAGGAAGCACAGATTCTCCCAGGCCTTCCCCACGTGTGTCAGATAATTGCTTCAGTCTGGCCGTCGCCTTCAGCAGCTCAAGAGTGGAGGGAAACTTTTTTTATGCCACTGGCTGGCATGCTTATTTTCATTATACAATTTAATTATAATATTTAAAGCTAGTTACAGCTGTGTAATTTAGGCATATTTGTAATTTTGACGTTTTCGTGTATGTACAGATAAAATGTATTGTGCCATCTAGGCAAAACTGTTGAAAAATTGCCAAAATGGTTCTTGAGATATCAAAAACTAAGCACAAACTATAAAGGGAAAGATTAATAAATTGAACTACATGAAAATTTTAAAACTTTTGCTCATCAAAAGACACACTAAGGGGAAAATGTCAGCATAAACTAGGAGAAAACATTTGCAACACATATAACCTCAAAGGATTCATCCAGAATATGTGTATATAAATGAGAAAAAGACAGAAGAAAAACTATCATGAGACAAACAGGTGATTTTCAAAAGAAAAAATAGGAAAGGCTCAATTCTACCAGTAAACATAAAAATGCAAATTAAATCAAAATAAGACATCATTTCAAAATGATCAGTTTGGAACAAGTACAAAGTCTCACACCATCGAGTGCGGGCAGAATGCAGAAAAGGGTTCCCTTTGGTGGGTGAGCATGGAGAGCAATTTAGTACTTTCTGTCAAAGTTGATGTGCACCCTTTCCCCCAACAATTATACTCCTAGATCTTTAACCTCGGTCAAAAATTCACTTTAACAGTATAGTCATTAGCCTATTTTGAAATTTGAAAAATAGAAGGAAAAATCACTCATAACCTGACTAGGGGGCTGCATCTACTCCTAACAGGTTTGTCTACCTGTTAGATTGCACCAAACAAACACCCCCTTTTCAAGTCTCCATTCTCAAATTCCACTCTCTTCCCCCTAGAAATAAAACTGCCCTCCCATCTCCACAGGAAGAGGTCTGGCTCCTTGAGCCCCAGTCTCTGCAGGCTGCAGCCTGCTCTCCCGACCCTCCGGTGGAGAGGGGGCTGGCCTCCCCCCGGTGAGACTCAGGGTCTCTTAGCTCCTTACTGGAGGAACTATTTCTTTTCTTGGTGACAGCAAAAGCAATGATTGCAAACTCAAATGCTTACGGCGGACCAGGCAGGTAAGGTAGGGCATGCAGCAAGCCCAAGGGCTTCGAGACAGAAATGTGCCTGCTGTGGCAAACCAGAGCATGCGACCCCATCTAGGGACACCTGCTACCCAGTTCCCACTGCTGACGTGAGAGAATGATTTCTGTTTGTTCAAGACATGCCAGATTCTAATGGGAACTTTCCCAGTTTTTAAAATACTGTGTAAGCCAAACAAAGATGGCTCTGTGACATAATATAACCCTCAGGCCATTAATTTGCAAGTTTTGACCTAAACCCACATTGGAAGAAAATGTGTTTCCTCTATTAGCAAGGCTCTATCTCTGCTTAATAAACATTGTTTATTTTAATGTAAATGATATTTCTTCATTGAATAATTCACCTTACCTCACTAACATTCAGTTCATCTCAGTTAATATGTATTGTTTGGTATTTTTAAAATTTGCCATTTTTATATGTTTTTCTTATTATTTTTGCATTGTTATAAAACCCTAATTCTCACGAGTGGGTCAGTGGCTCAGGTTGTTCGTTAAGGCTTACAGGCGGTGTTAATAGAAAAATATATAATTTAAAAATATAAAATTAGGTGGGGGGAGGCGGCTGTGGCTCCACCTACCACATGGGAGGCCCTGGGTTCGCGTCCCAGAGCCTCCTCGTGAAGGCGGGCTCGCCTGCGCCCGCAGAGAGCTGACGGCCCGTGCCTGCGGGGAGCTGGTGCAGCAAGATGACACAACACAGGGAGGCCAGCAGACACAAGAACGTGCAGCGAATGGACACGGAGCAGACCGCCAGCAAGCCAAAGGCAGGGTGGATAAATAAATAAAATAAATCTTAAAAAAAATTAAGTGATGATTTGGACTCGAAAGATCATATAGAATGTGAATTTTTGTGCTCAGATTAGGTATCTGCAAGTATAGAGAATTAAAAAAACAAAAAATTGAATAAGAAGTCCAAAAAGAAATTTCTTTAAAAATTTAGGTTTTTCTGTACTGGCAATGCATTCCTCCAACAATTCCTAGTTATAAAAAGTTGACAAATAATGGCATGAATCCATCCTTGTTTTTCTATAACTTTCAAACAGAGCACAGTGAGCTACTATCTGGTAAAGCAATGGAAGTTCTAAAAAACAAATGCAAAATAATGCTTTCCAGCCGCAAATGATTAATTCTGTCTGTAAAGGAGAAGGAAACAAAACTAAAATCCTCACTGCAGTCGTCAAAAATAGGTACAGGTTACTGTTTTCTAAGACACTTATAAAAATAGCCACAAAGTTAATGGCAAATATGCTCAGGGAGAAAACATAACAAACGTGGGAAAATCCTTTATCAAGTGCCCCTGTTATCAGGCATCACATAATATCAAGATCTGACAGTATGGAAGAGCAACTCCTGTTGCATGTGCGTGCTTGCATATACTGCACTTTATGGTTGGACCAAACCACTCATCTGCAGACTGTCAGCCTTCCCTTGGGTAAGTGGGGCACGTATTTGAGATCTAGAGATTGAAACCATGTCCTATCGCAGAAGATGTTTTTCATTTAATGAATACTTGTTGTCATAACAGTAACTGATCTTTAGGACCACTGGTGTGACTGCAGGGGAGCGACTGTGAGGGTGAACGGATACTGGTGCACACGGCGCAGCGTGCTCACTGTTGGCCGAATGTGGCGCTGTGTGCCTCCATGCAGAGCACGACGACAGAAACTATAGGAACCATAACCATCTTTCTCTAGCACACTGAAGTGCACAGACTGTCTAGAGGAATAATAACATAATGAAATTTTATTATCATCATCATACATACATATAAAATAGGCAAAAAGAAACGGATGATTTATTAACAAGCACATTTTAAAACTATGTCCACAATTTCTCCTTCTGAGTAGGATGTAGTAAGTCATAGCAAGCAAACATTTCCACTGCAAAAAAAAGTTTTTAAAAGTATGAATTATAGGGAAACGGACTTTGGCCCAGTGGTTAGGGCGTCCGTCTACCATATGGGAGGTCCGCGGTTCAAACCCCGGGCCTCCTTGACCCGTGTGGAGCTGGCCATGCGCAGTGCTGATGTGCGCAAGGAGTGCCGCGCCACGCAGGGGTGTCCCCCGCGTGGGGCTCCCCCACGCGCAAGGAGTGCGCCCGTGAGGAAAGCCGCCCAGCGCGAAAAGAAAGAGCAGCCTGCCCAGGAATGGCGCCGCCCACACTTCCCGTGCGGCTGAGGACAACAGAAGCGGACAAAGAAACAAGACGCAGCGGATAGACACCAAGAACAGACAACCAGGGGAGGGGGGGAAATTAAATAAATAAAATAAATCTTAAAAAAAAAATAAATAAATAAAAGTATGAATTATAAAAACAATATATCTGAAGATATCGGGGAATTTTAGAATCAATGAGAACAAGATGAACTAAAATTCCAGAGAGGGAAGAGCCCTTCTTGGGTAAGATGAAATCACTGGCTCTTTTCTTTCCTGAGGGAACTTGGAGATTTGGGGCATTGACTAAGGACTGAGTTTGCCCTAGGCAGAGACACTCTGAGGGGGAAGAGAAACTAGGAGAGTTTTCGGTGCTTGGGTGGGCTGGCATTATAGATCGGAGTTGAGAGGAGCCCCAAAGGCATAGCCAAATTTCCCCATGTATTGTTGCTGAGATTTAGGTCAATGCAAGTGGCTGGGAGGCTGGGTCAGACACTTCTAAAAGGTCACTTAAAATCTCCCACAATCTTGTGGTGCTTAAGAGACAGAGTCCTGCAGGGGAAATGGGTCGTGCCGTGTCCCTCTTGGGTCATTTAACAGACCTTGAAGCTCTCTAAGCTGACCACCTCCAAAGGAGACACAGTCCCACCAGGATCTCATTGAAAGCCCAGAAAAGCCAAACCTGAGCAACCCAAGCCAGCTCAATCCCTGGCTGTATTTAAGGAATCATTCTTTCCTCTATCTGCCTAACAGGATATGGAGAACCATCTTGAGAAAAATAAGTATCAACTTCATTACTCTGGCTTTTTTTAATTTAAAAATTTATTTTTATGTCAATGTTACAAGTTACTCAGTTAACACAAAATAATAACTACAATGACAAGAAATCTACTTTAGTCAGCAGTTACACTCCTCCCTTATTTTTGTTCATTCCTCAATATTGAGGGGTTTGGGATGAAGTCTACTCTGACTGCTTCAGGCTGAGAAGGGACATAGATATCACGGGGCAGAAGAATGGAATTGTTTTGCTTGCAGTTGAAGATACTCTGTCCTTTTGAGATGGAGCTGATCTGTCATCATCATTTTGTTAGTTGTCCGGGGCAAATCCAAAGGACTGGAGAGTGGGAGCTACCCATATACCTTCTAGGTTTCATGGTTCAATCAGCATAGGAACAATCTGAAGGCTTTAAGTCTCTAAGAAACATACTTAACAGATAAATTGAAAATTATAGGTTCAAATAAAAGAAGTAGACAAATCATGATTAGGGGAGTTATAAATTAGTATAACTAAGTTATATTGGGGAAATGGCTTTTCACATATTCCCAGACAGAGCCTGCTGGGGGCAGGGGGGTGTTGATTTTGTATGGCCACATGGCTTGCCCTTGGTGTCTGGACATCCCCAGCACCCTAAGGAGCACTTTCATTGGAGGCTTTGTTCACTGTGACAGTTTGTAAAGTCTGACCGAGACATGCATAAGTATAACCTCCTGAATGACCTCCTGACTCACTTGGAAATCCATTACCCATAACTCTGTTTTTTTCTCAAATTTTTCTCTGAAATGTATTGCTGATTAATGATGGATAATAATCCCTCAGTGCCAGGGAGGTTCATCCCTGGGAGTCATGTCCTATATCAAGGGGGATGGTCGTGAGTTTATTTGCAGTGTTTAGCTTAGAGAGAGGCAACATGAGCAACAAGGAGGTTTTCAGGAGATAACCCTTAGACATTAATTATAATTAGGTTTAATTTCATTATTATCAGAATAAGGTTCATAGTGCAAGCATTAAGATCAAAGGCTTCACTTATTAGTCATTTTCTTTTATTAGGCAAGATTATATATTCCAGAGCTATTGGCCATCTTATTTGAGAAAGTAGCAGGACTTCCCTGGAAGGGAAGCTTAATATTTTGTTAGCTACTGCATTGCCCGAGCTTTTTAATATATGATATCCAGGATATATTTTAAAATTGTGAAACATAAGAAAAAGCAGGGAAACATGATTGATAAATCAAGGGAAAAAGATGTAATAAAAGCAGACACACAAATGACCTAGATATTTAAGTCAGCAGACAAGGACTTTAACTACTAGGAGTATGTTAAAGGAAACAGAGTAAAATATGTATTAAAAGGGTGAAAAGATGTAAGACTTCAGCAAAGAATTGAAATCTATAAAAATTATATAGAGATATTATAGAAATGAAAATAATAGAATATCTGAAATTAAGAACTCATTAGATGGATTTAACAGCAGATGGGACACCATAAAATACAGGATTCATGAACTCAAGGGCATGCAATAGAAAGTATCCCAACTGAATCACAGAGAGAAAAAAAGAATGGAAATAAGAGAACAGAGCATGAGAGACATGTGGTGCATGGTCAAATAATCTAACTATAATTGAATTCCAGAGGGAGAAGAGAATAAGATAGGGTAGAAGCAATGTTTTAAGAAGTATTGGCTAAGAATGCTTCAAAACTTATGAAAGACATCAACCTACAGAGTCAGGAAGATCAGTAAACCCCAGGAGGACAAACACCAACAAAACCACATCTAGCCACATTGTAGTCAAACTGCTAAAAACAAAAGACAGAGAAAATCTTAAAAGCAGCCAAAAAAAAGGTAGTGGTGGTGGAGAATGACCTTCTAAAGAACAATAAGACTGACTGACCTTTCAACAGAAACATTGGGAGCCAGAATACATGGAAAGACATCTTTAAAAGGACAAAAAATTGCCAAGCTATATTCTATACCTAGTGAAAATATTCTTCAAAAATGATAATGAAATTAAGATGTTTCCATACAAACATTTAGTTTCCAGCAGACCTTTACTATACGAAATAGTAAATTTAAAAATTATCCCATAAGGAAACCAAGAACTGCATGAAGGAACAAAAATCACCAACCAGGAAGAGAATGTGGGTGTATATGAAAGAATATCACCTTTTAAAAATAACAGCAATAAAAATATCTTGTGGGATTTAAACATAAGTAAAAGTAAAATAAATGATGTAACACAAAGGGCAGGAGAAGGTAAATGGAGTTAAACTGTTAGAAATGGTAAAAGCATAGTCCATAACAAATTAAGAATGCCAATTGTAATCTCTGAAGCTATGATATAAAACTGTATAATTTTAGAAGTGATAAATGAAACAATAAAAATATTTGAATAATCAAAATGGAGGCAGGAAAAAGGAAATAAAGGAACAAAAGTTATCTTAGGCAATTAGGAAACAAAGAGCTAGATGACAGACTTAAAATCAATGATGTCAATAATTACAATAAATTTAAATAGACTAAACACCCAACTGAAAGGCAAAACCCCAGCTAGATGCTGTTTATAAAGAGACACACCTTAAGTACAAGGGCACAGACAGTTTGAGAATTAAAAGATGGAAAATTTTATATGATGCAAATACTAACCTAAAGAAAGTTGGGATGGTTATATTGACAGTGCACAAAGCAGACTGTAAGGCAAGAAATATTAGCATAAATAGAGACTTTATTGAAAAGAGTTTATTCAAAAGGAAGCTATATATCCTAAATGTGTACATACTACTAGCACAGCTTCAAAATATAGAAAAGGAAAACTGACATAACTGAAAGGAGATGATCTGCTTGTAAGATGGCTCACTCATGCAGTTGCAGGCGGTATCTCTCCTCTCCACCGTGATGCTTAAGTGTTTTCAAGATATGGCATCTGGCATTTGCCAGAGAGATCCAAGAGAGAATAAGGGAGGTGGTAAACCACACCCACAGTTGTGACCTTGGCTCCAAGTTGTATACCATCACTTCTGCTTTACACTTGGAGCAAGTCACTCAATTTAGCCAACATTCAAGGGGAGAGAAATTAGGCTTCACTGGGTAAAGGAAGAGGTATCAAATTATCTGTAGATATCTTTTTTTGTCTGTTTTTTTCTTTTTTGTGTGTTTTCTTTTCTTTTTTTTTCATTTTATTTTTGTATCTTTGTGGATATCTGTCAAGACCACTACATATGTTTTACATAACATCCCAATACACACAGGCACCTAACTGAAACAAGAGTGTCAGAAAACAAAACTTAGATAACCTGTAATGCATTCTAATGTTTCCAATTATATTTAATTAGTTTTTTTGAGATCCTTTCTATTTTATTAGAATTATTGACAGCAATAATATGCAAATCATTTAATATTACTGCAGATTGAAGTTATAGTTATGTATTTTTATTCTGCACAATTATTTGTTTATTAAACAGTTTTATTGCAATATAGTAACATACCATATGATCTATCCAAAGTGCATAATCAATGGCTTTTATAATATCACATTGTTGTACATACATCATTTCAAAAATTTTAGAACAATTTCACTACTCCAAAAAGAAAGACTCCACATTTAAATTTTAAATTGAAATGTAAATATAAATCAATTTATAAAGATGAAATTAGATTAGTGGTTATATAGAGCTAATGAAGGAATGCTAAGGAGTATGGAGTCTTAATTAGTTTTTAAAATGCTGGTCAGGAACACTGAATTAATTTCATAACCACTAATGGGCTGTGAACTACAGGGTACCTTAAATTCTTTATTTAGATCTCTGTAAATTTTTTTTGTACTGGATACATATAAATTTTTTAAAATCATACAATATGTTATAGTACAATATATTTTATTCATAGTAAGCAATCATACATTATTTGTCCTTTTGTGTCTGGCTTGCCTTGCTCAACATAATGTCCTCCAGGTTCATCCATGTTGTTATATGCTTTACAACTTCCTTTCTGCTTAAAGCTGCATAATATTCCATCGTGTGAATACACCACAGTTTGTTTATCCATTCATTAGTTGATGGACACCTAGATTGTTTCCAACTTCTGGCAATCATGAATAATGCTGCTGTGAACATTGGTGTGCAAATGTCTATTCATGTCACAGCTCTCAGTTCTTCTGGGTGTATCCCCAGGAGTGGTATTGCAGGGTCACATGGCAAGTCTATGTTCAACTCCTTTAGGAACTGCCAAACAGTCCTCCACAGTGGCTGTACCATTCAGCATTCCCACCAACAGTGAATAAGTGTTCCTATCTCTCCACATCCTTCAAGCACTTGTAGTTCTCTGTCTTTTTAATAGTGGCCATTCTGATAGGTGTGAAATGATATCTTGTTGTAGTTTTGATTAGCATTTCCCTAATCATTAGTAATGTTGAGCATTTTTCTCATGCATTTTTTTGTCATTTGTTTATCTTCTTTGGACAAATGTCTATTCAAGGCTTTTGCCCATTTTTTAATTGGATCATTTGTCTTTTTATTGTTGAGTTGTAACAAATCTTTATATATTCTAGATATTAAACACTTATCTGGCAAATAATTTCCACATACTTTCTCCCATCGAGTTGGCTGCCTTCTCATCCTTTTGACAAAGTACTGGGAGGTGCAAAGGTGTTTAATTTTGAGGAGGTCCCATTTACCTATTTTTCTTTTGTGGAGCATGCTTTGGGTGTAAGGTCCAAGAAGCCACCACCTACTACAAGGTCTTTAAGATATTTCCCTACATTTTCTTCTTATAGTTTTATGGTCCTGGCTTTTATAGATTCTTATATAGGGGTCCTCTTTCATTCTTTTGGTTATAGACATCCAGTTCTCCCAGCACCATTTGTTGAAGAGACTGTTTTGTCTCGTCAAAATGGACTTGGTAGGTTTCTCAAAAACCAATTGACCATATAGGTGAGGGCTTATTTCTGGGTTCTCAATTCTATTCCATTATAATGTGTCTATCTTTATGCAAGTACCATGCTGTTTTGAGCACTGTAGCATTGTAATATGTTTCAAGGTGAGGCAGTGAAATTCCTCCCACATTGCTATTCTTTTTTAGAATGTTTTTGGCTATTTGGGTGCACTTTCTCTTCCAAATGAATTTAATAATTACCTTTTCTAATCCTGTAAAGTAGGCTGTTGGAATTTTGATTGGAATTGCAATAAAACTATAAATCAGTTTGGGTAAGAATGACATCTTCACGATATTTATTTTTTCAACCCAAGAACACAGAATGTCTTTCCATTTTGTTTACATCTTTTAAAATTTCTTTTAGCACTGTTTTCTAGTTTTTTGTATATAGGTCCTGTACTTCTTTGGTTAAATTAATTCCTAGGTATTTGAGTTTTTTTGTTGCTATTGTGAATGGAATTTTCCCCAATTTCCTCCTCAGATTGTTCACTACTAGTGCACAAAACATTACTGATGCGGCAGCTTGCTTGGTCGGTGGCGGTGGGGTCTGGCTGCCGACGAGGGGTCGGTCCAGCTTTGGACGAGGGGTTGGTCCGGCAGCAGATGAGGGGTCGGTCTCACAGGGGTTGCGCGGTTCGGCTGACGGGGTCGCCCGGCGAAGCCGGCAACGAAGGGGTGGCCCGGAGAAGCAGGCGATGAACTGGGGACAAGGGAGGCCAGGCCCTTGTCGGGGGCTCTCAGGACTGGAGGGCGCACGGCAGAAGAACTACCACGGAGACGAGGTAAACACGCAGGTCCAACTTTATTGAGTAAGTGGCTACAGTTTTATAGGGGCTAGGGAAGGCTGATTGGTCGAAGTTATGCTGTGTTCTGATTGGCTGCCGCAAGCAGTTACTGGGGAGAAAGGTCGGTGGGAGGTACTGGAAGTGGGAGGAGTGGTGGTTAGGGATTGGCTGTCGCTGTTGCTGGGGGAAGTGGCAGGGTTTAGGGATTGGTGGCTGCTGTTGCTGGGGTAGAGGGCAGACTTGAGTTTCCCGCCTTGTGCCTGGCTGTTGCTGCTGTCGGGGGTGGGGGGTGGGGGTGGGGAAGGCAGACTGGAATTTTCCGCTCTGCGCCTGCGCAGGGAGAAAGAAGAAGAAGGGTGTTGCCTCATAAGGCATCGTGTGGTGCTATCCGGGAGGAGGGGTGGCCGCGGAAGCATGGCTGCCGAGAAGGGGAGACCCGAGGGCACTCTGCACCCATGCCGAGCTCCCTTCAGGAGTGGCGGTGAGTCCGACCAGCCACCCTATTATGGGGGCAGCGGCTTGGAATTAGGCCTACCGCGGCTGCTCCCCTGCCAGGCCAGCAAACCACACTTCAGCCCGAGGGGTGACCGCAACTGATTTTGTGTGTTGATCTTGTATCCTGCCACTTTGCTGAACTATTTTATTAGCTCAAGTAGCTTTGTCATGGATACTTCAGAATTTTCTAAATACAGGATCATGTCATCTGCAAACCATGAGTTTTACTTCCTTTTTTCCTATTTGGATGCCTTTAATTTTTTTTCTTGTCTAATTGCCCGAACTAGAACTTCTAGTAGAATATTGAATAACAGTGGTGACAGTGGGCATCCTTGTCTTGTTCTGGATCTTAGAGGGAAAGCTTTCAACTTTTCCTCATTGAGTAAAATGTTGGCTGTGGGTTTTTCATATATGCCTTTAACCAAATTGAGGAATGTTCCTTCTATTCCTTTCTTTTGAAGTGCTTTTATCAAAAAAGGAAGCTGGATTTTGTTGAATGCCTTTTCTGCATTGATTGAGATGATCATGTGGGTTTTTTCCTTCAATTTGTTAATATGGTGTATTACATCGATTGATTTTCTTATCTGAACCAGCCTTGCACACTAGGAATAAATCCCATTTGGTCATGATATATAAGTCTTTTGACATGCTGGATACAATTTACAACTATTTTGTTGAAAATTTTTGCACCTATGTTCATTAGAGAGATTGGTCTGTAATTTTCTTTTCTTGTATTATCTTTATCTGGCTTTGGAAATAGGGTGATGTTGGATTCATAAAATGTGTTGGGTAATTTTCCCTCCTCTTCAATTTTTCCAGTTCAATAAAAAATGCTGTGGTGATTTTTAATGGGATTGCGTTAAATCTGTAGATCAGTTTGGGTAAGATAGATATCTTAGTGAGGTTTAATCTTCCTATCCATGAATAGGAAATATCCTTCCATTTATTTAAGTCTTTTTAAATTTCCTTTAACAGTGTTGTATAGTTTTCTGTGTATAAGTCATTTACATCTTTAGTTAAATTTATTCCTAGGTATTTGATTCTTTTAGTTGCTATTGTAAATGAGATTTTTTTCTTGATTTCCTCCTCAGATTGCTCATTATTGGTGTACTGAAATGCTACTGATTTTTGTACATTGATCTTATAACCTGTGAATTTACTGAACTCATTTATAAGCTCTAGAAGCTCTGTTGTAGATTTCTCAGAACTTTCTATGTATAGGATCATGTTGTCTGCAAATAGTGAAATTTTGATTCTTCCTTTCCAGTTTGGATGACTTCTGTATCTTTTTCTTCTCTAAGTGCTTAAGCAAGTCTTTCTAATACAATGTTAAATAAGAGTGGTGAAAGTGGGCCTAATTGTCTTGTTCCCAATCTTAGTGGGAAAGCTTTTAGGATTTCTCCATTGGATATGATGTTAGCTGTGGATTTTTCATATATACTCCTTACCATGTTGAGGAAGTTTCCTATTATTCCTATCTTTTGTAGTGTTTCTATTAGAAAAGGGTATTGTATTTTGTCATGTGCTTCTTGTACTTCTATAAAGATGATGATTTGATTTTTTTTCTTTTGATCTCTTTATGTGGTTTATTACATTGATATTTTCTTATTTTGAATGATCCTTACATATCAAGGATAAAACCTACTTGGTCATGCTGTATAAATCATTTGATGTATTGTTGCATATGATTAGCAAGTATTCTGTTGAGGATTTTAGCATCTAAGTTCATTAGAGAGATTGATCTATAGTTTTCCTTTCTTGTGCTTCTTTGTTTTGCCTTGGTATTAGGCATTGCACAATGTGTTAGGCAATGTTTCTGCCACTTCTATTTTTTTGAGAGTTTAAGCAGGATTGGTGTTAGTTCTTTGTGGAATGTTTGGTAGAATTCACCTGTGAAGCCAACTGGTCCTGGACTTTTCTGTGCTGGCAGATTTTTGATAATTGTTTCAATCTCTTTAAATGTGATTGATTTGTTAAGTTCTTGTATTTTTTGTAGTGTCAGTGTAGATTGCTTGTGCATTTCTAGGAATTTTTCCATTCATCTAGGTTGCTAGTTTGTTGGCATACAGTTTCTCATAATATCCTTTTTATGATCCTTTTTATTTCTGTGGGGTCAGTCATAACTTACCCCTTTTCATTTCTGATTGTATTTATTTGCATCTTCTCTCTTTTTTTCTCTGTTAGTCTAGTTAGGTGTTTGTCAATTTTATTGATCTTCTCAAAGAACCAGCTTTTAGTTTTGTTGATTTTCTCTATTGTATTTTTGTTCTCAATTTCATTTATTTCTGTTCTAATCTTTATTATTTCTTTCCTTCTGCTTGCTTTGGGATTGGTTTGCTGTTCTTTTTCTAGTTTTTCTAGTTGTTGAGTTAAATCTTTGCATTTAGCGCTTTCTTGCTTTTAATATAGGCATTTAGGGCTATAAATTTCTCTCTCAAGACTGCTTTCACTTTATCCCATTTGTTTTGATAAGTTGTGTTTTTATTTTCATTTGTCTCAATATATTTACTGATTTTACTTGCAATTTCTTCTTTGACCCACTGATTATTTAGGAGTGCATCATTCAGCCTCCACACATTTGTGAGTTTACTTTTTTCCTGTCCATTATTGATTTCCAGTTTCATTCCATTACGATCCAAGAAGGTGCTTTGTATAATTTCAATCTGTTTATATTTACTGAAACCAGCATTTTGTCCTAACATGTGGTTTAACCTGGAGAAAGATCCATGGGCACTTGAGAAGAATGTATAACACACTGAGTTTGGATGCAGTGTTCTGTATGTGCCTGTTAGATCTAACTCATTACCATATTGTTCAACTTTTCTTTTTCCTTGTTGATTTCTGTCTAATTGTTCTATCTAATGGTATGAGTGGGGTGTTGCAGTCTCCAATGATTATTTTAAAGATGTTTATTTCTCCCTTCAATTTTCCAGAGGCTGTCACATGTATTTTGGGGCACCTGGTTAAGTACATATATATTTATGACTGTTATATCTTCCTGGTGGATTGTCCCTTGTGTTTAGATATAATGGCCTTCTGTATTTTGTAAGTTTTTTGCACTTAAAGTCTGTTTTGTCCAATATTAGTATAGCTACCCCTGCTCTGTTTTGGTTACTATTTGCATGGAGTACCTTTTTCCAGCCTTTCACTTCCAGCCAGTTTGTACCTCTAGGTCTAAGGTGAGTTTCTTGTAAGCAGCACATGGATGGATCACGTTTTTTAAATCCATTCTGTCAGCCTGTTTCTTTTGATTAGGGAGTTTAATCCATTCACATTCAATAATATAACTGCAAATGCATTATTTACTTCCAGCATTTTATTATTTGCTTTTCTTATGTCATAGCATATTTTTGTCTGTGTTTCACTCTTTTGGTTATTCTCTCTCTATTCTTTCTTCTATACTCTCCTCCAGACCTCTCTCTTCTGTCTTTTTATTTCAGGTTCTGAGGCTTCCTTTAATATTTCCTGGAAAGATGAATTCTTTTTTGCAAACTTCCTTAGTTTCTGTTTGTTTATATTTTTTACTTACCTTCATGTCTGAAGGACAATTTTGTTGGATAAAGTATTCTTGGCTGGCAGTTTTTCTCTTTCAGTATCTTTATTGTGTCATATCACTCTCTTCTCACCTTCATGGTTTCTGAAGAGAAATCTGTGCTAAGTCTTACAGGATTACCCTTTTACATGATGATAGTTTGCTTCTCCCTTGCTGCTCTGAGAATTTTCTTTTTATCTTTGACATTTGACATTCTGAGTAGTATGTATCTTGGAGTATGTCTTTTGGATTTATTCTGATTGGAGTACAGTGTGCTTCTTGGACATGTAAGTTCATTTCTTTCATGAGAGTTGGGAAATTTTCAGCTATTATTTCCTCAAATACTCTTTCATCCCCCTTTCCCTTCTCTTCTCCTTCTGGAACCCCTTGACACAAGTGTTGTTGCATTTCATTTTCTTGTTCAACTCACTGAGCCCCTGCTCAATTTTTTCCATTCTTTTCTCTTTTCAATTTTAGCTGTTCTTTCTTTGGTGTCATTTATTCTTTCTTCTATTATTCCGCATGTGTATCTAATTGTTTTGGCACCATTTATTGAAAAGACTTCCCTTTCTTTATTAAATTTTCTTGCTCCTTTGAAATTAACTGACAATTTATGTGTAGGTTTATTTCTAGGTTCTCTATTCTGTTTGTCTAATATTGCCAATATTACATTGCTTTACTGTAACTTTGTTCTTTTTTATATTTTCCAAATATGTTCTCATTAACATGTATTACTTTTAAAATTTAAGAAAAATACATTGAAATTATATTTTTAAAGGTAAATGGGAGTATTTTCATCTTTCAGAGGTAAAAATTTTAAGAGAGAATTGAAACAAAAGATAATTCCAGGAAGCGGACTTGGCCCAATGGATAGGGCGTCCGCCTACCACATGGGAGGTCCACGGTTCAAACCCTGGGCTTCCTTGACCCATGTGGAGCTGGCCCATGCACAATGCTGATGCACTCAAGGAGTGCCGTTCCACACAGGGATGGCCCCCAAGTAGAGGAGCCCCACGGGTAAGGAGAGCCACCCAGCATGAAAGAAAGTGCAGCCTGCCCAAGAATGGTGCTGCACACACAGAGAGCTGACACAACAAGATGACACAACAAAAAGAAACACAGTTTTCTGGTACCACTGATAAGGATAGAAGTGGACACAGGAGAACACACAGTGAATGGACACAGAGAACAGACAACTGGGGTGGGGGAGGGAAGAGAAATAAAAAAAATAAATCTTTAAAAAAATTTTTTTAAAAACATATTTTTTTTAAAAAAGGATAATGCCAATGGCAGATAAATTAGCAAATAATAAACTGGAGATGAACTTTGAACTCTAAATTAGAAGATACTTACAAAGGAAAAATCAGTCTAATGCTTTTATAATATGTAACATCTGTTATAAATATAATTATCAACTCTTCTATTGGCTATTTTTAAGCACTTGTTCCCCTTAACATTCAAAACTATCATTTCAGTCTCAGGTTTATTTTGAAATATTCACATTCTCTGAGCACTGGGGTCTCAGTGGGTTTTTACTTCCCTAGGGGTCTTTTGTGTTCAGAAAGAAATCCTTACAATTATTTCTGCTTTATTTGTATTATATTATTATAGTTATAAACTTTAAAATCTTGTTCCTCTTAAACATTTATGCTAAATTTACAGCTCTTATTTTACCTATTGATATTATAATTTTGATCAAAATAACAATCACTTCACTTTTACTATTTCCAGTTAACTCATATTTTACCCTTAAACATTGCTTACCTATTTAATTAATTCCTGACTATTTCAAAGTGCAACTTTAATATAATTGATCCTCTTAAATTTCAAATACTACCAAGGGAGGATTACAAATCTAAAAAACAATATATTCCTAAGCATTTAAACAATACTTGTTAATCTATTAAATCAGCCTTCTAAATCTTGTAGATAAAGTCTTTTACTATTTCAAAAATCATTAAAATGTAACAGAGTATGCACAGGGCATCATAGTGATTATATTTAAACACAATTTACATGAGAGAATACTGTTTTTATACTTTCCAGACGTTATAAATTGCTCATCCATCTACGGGGAACAAAGCAACCCTGTCAGACCAAGTTACATCACGGGGACAAAAACCAGGGCAGGGACAGAGCGCAGAGCCCACTGGGGACTGGAGCAAGGCCAGTGAATATTTACACTAAAGCCTCAAAGATTCTAATGGAGTTTGGAGCCACCGAGCTGTAATCACCTCCTCTTTCTTATCTTTCATCCAAGATAATTTACTATCCAAGACATCTTTTTTTTTTTTTAAAGATTTATTTTTATTTATTTAATTCCCCCCCCTCCCCTGGTTGTCTGTTTTCTGTGTCTCTTTGCTGAGTCTTGTTTCTTTATCCGCTTCTGTTGTCGTCAGCGGCAAGGGAAGTGTGGGCGGCGCCATTCCTCGGCAGGCTGCTCCCTCCTTCGCGCTGGGTGGCTCTCCTTATGGGTGCACTCCTTGCGCGTGGGGCTCCCCTACGCGGGGGCACCCCTGTGTGGGGCGGCACCCCTGTGTGGGGCGGCACTCCTTGCGCGCATCAGCACTGCGCATGGCCAGCTCCACACGGGTCAAGGAGGCCCGGGGCTTGAACCGCGGACCTCCCATGTGGTAGACGGACACCCTAACCACTGGGCCAAAGTCCGTTTCCCCAAGACATCTTATTTTTGTATTTCTGTCATGTAAGAGATTTGCTCTATTTCTTCTCTTTGTATATAAAGATTTTCTAATTTGTACATGTCAAAATCCCGTATTTACAGTTCATGCCTGAGTTCTCAGAATTTCACACACACAAAAAAAGAGAATTACAAAATCTTTTAGCTGAGTTTCTGCTATTATTTTCTAGTAGGTGTTCTGGGCTGCTTGGTCTGTGAAGCTGATTTCAGATTATTTGTCTGTGTCCTGCTCATTTCAGCTTTTCAATATCTTTATGCTTGGAATGTCTACATGGAAAGAATTCTTGTTTATATTTTTAGCAACTAGCACCATGCCTGGCAAACAGTACCTGATTAACAACTGTTGACTGAATGAAATAGGTGATTAAATAGAGCAAGCACTATCTTTAGTTATGTGTACCCCAGTCATCGAAGTATTTTTAGAAGTTTAACATGTATGAAAAGAGAGGTGAAGAATGAGCACACAATAAATGTTTCCTTAACTGCATCTGTTAGTCTTCTTGAAATTTAAAACTTCATATCAGACATAGCATTCATCTGACATTCAAACTCACACCCAAAGCTTCCAACTGCTGATGATTAACACAACAGGATTTTACCAAAATCCTGCAATAGATATTTTATTGTGTGGGGAGCAAACGTCATAACTAAGGTTTGTGGTTTTAATTACCAAGTGACTGATGCCACTAACCCCATCCTCCACCCAGACCCTCCCCACCTCTTGGCTGGTCTGGAAAAGCCAGACGCGGCTCTGGGTCGAGGCAACAAACACCAGATGGTGGCATTGCTCGAGAGAAAGGAAAAAGCAAACAAAGCTCATTTGATGAGGTTTGTATTACACTAAAATCCCTGGGAGTGCAGGCTGGAGCTTGAATAAATTTTAATAAGTTACTAAAGACTTTGAAGAGAAATAAAAATCTTGAAGGAACAGCTGATACTTAAAAAAAAAAAATGAAAGGACAGTACTTATAAAGGAATGATAAACAAACATCCTTTCTGGCAAAAACTTTAGGTGGTTTACCCAATTTCCTTTTCCCCTTCTTCCTTAGTAACATAACTCAGATTTTGTTTGGGGGGGATAGTGTGTCAAGCTTGAAATTTTTATTTTGCAACCACACTTGCAGTAAAGAAATCTTTGGTTGGTTCTTCCTGAAACTCTCTTTAAAGGGGACTGATGAGGATGAGAGAAGAACCTGTTTTCCCCCTGCCTTTCTCTATTAAAAAAATATTTATTTATTTCTCCCCCCCAACCTCTTGTTGTCTGCTCTCTGTGTCCATTCACTGTGTGTTCTTCTGTGTCTGTGTGTCTTATCATTAGGCAGCTCTGGAAACCGATGCTGGGACCTTCCAGAATGGGAGAGAGGTGATGATTCTCTTATGCCACCTCAGCACCATTCCCTATTTTTTGAAAATGCAGACATGTTGGCTGGAGCTCTGGCAGCCTTCCTGGGACCTTGAA
Organism: Dasypus novemcinctus; assembly: GCF_030445035.2. Lineage (NCBI taxonomy): Eukaryota > Metazoa > Chordata > Mammalia > Cingulata > Dasypodidae > Dasypus > Dasypus novemcinctus. The sequence goes on along the minus strand of NC_080675.1, from coordinate 185,513,789 downwards.
GGTGGAAGCAACATAACAAAGCACATGGAGCAGAAACAGCCTGGGTCCCTCACGACTTTGTGGAACCACCTTACCAACCCTGGATCCGCAGGTTAGGGACTTTTTTGACATGAGAGTAAAAAGTTTTAATCTCTTTAAGCCACTAGAATACGTTCTCAGTTACTAGTACCAACATAATTGCTAACCGATACATCCTAAATTTTAGAATTTTATTACATAATATATTGAAGATTGATTTGCTCCTAACACAAATATTTGCTGAGCACCTGTAATGTGCAAGGCCCTGGGAGAAGCATAAACGCAACAGACCCAGATCCTGTCTCCTGAGAAGTCCCTGTCTGCTGAGGGACACAAGGCACGTCCAGCCACAAGACCAATGACACTGGACAGAAGAGGAAAAGAAGGGGGTGACGCTAGCGTAAGACCTCAGCCCGCCAGGTCACAGCCTGAAGAGGGTGAGGTCTGCCAGCTTTGAACTGAGCAAAGTTGACTAAAATCCTCATCAAAGCCTAGAGAAGAAAAGAGGAAAATGGCACAGTTACTTGAGAGGAAGGGGCACATAGGATTACTAATTCCTCCTTTCTTACTGTGTTGTACATAATTTACCTATATTTAAGAGCCACTACAGGGAAGCAGATTTGGCCCAATGGATAGAGCCTACCACATGGGAGGTCCAGGGTTCAAACCCCAGGCCTCCTGGCCAGTGTGGAGCTGGCCCACGCACAGTGCTGATGTGTGCAAGGAGTGCCCTGTCACGCAGGGGTGTCCCCGTGTAGGGGAGCCCCACACGCAAGGAGTGCACCCCATAAGGAGAGCCGCCCAGCGTGAAAGTGCAGCCTGTCCAGGAATGGCGCCGCACACACAGAGAGCTGACACAAGAAGATGACGCAACAAAAAGAAACACAGATTCCCAGTGCCACCAAAAATGCAAGTGGACACAGAAGAACACACAGCAAATGGACACAGAGCACAGACAACTGGCGGGGAGAGGAGGGGAGAGAAATAAATAAAAAATAAATCTTTAAAAGTAAAGGAAAAAGAGCCACTACAACCCAAAGCTGAGCAGGCCCAACTCTCGGCAGGGCTCAAGCGTTTCCATGAAGAAATCTCTCACCTCCCGTCAAGGGACGGAGGCTGTTAAAGCGTGTGCGCCGTGACACCCCCAAGGGGCAGCTGAGCGCGCGGGCAGGGGCCTCCTCCCCTCACCAGGTCCCCCCGTGCAGGCCGAGCAGCCGAGCCAGCACGCCCGGGTCCCTGGGGCGGCAGGCCTGGACCCCGTGCTTATAGACAGAGGCCATCTCCCTGTTCTCGTGCGTGGAGACAGCTCCGGCTATTTGAGAGCTAGATATGAGGACTCGAACCCAGCCCCGCACCCTGGACGCCGGAGGCTTTCTCGGGGGCTCTCCAGTTTCTCGGGGCCTTGGGTCTCAAGCTCCCCTCTGGCCCGGCCCTCTGCTGCCTCGGCTTGTGGGGCCGCTGTCCGTCCTGTGCTTGTCGTTTTGTCCTGCTTTGCATCCACGCACTGTTACCCGGCGGGGTGTTTAGTGCCTTACCGAAGTTTTGGGTAGTTAGAACGTTGGTTTACATTAGAGCAATATCGACCCCTTCAAGTATAATATAGCAGCACGCGAGAGAAATGTACTGTAAATACAGTCACCCTGGTGCTAGCGGGGCCCCGAGCGTGACACAGCTGCCTAATTCGCAGCGGGTTAAGTAAAAGTTGCCCTCTGAAGTCGGAGCTCTTGAAGAACTGGTAGACGTCGTGTCTTATTCCCCATGTCCCTTCAAGCATCTAGCACAACATCCTGCACACAGAAGGCACCAGATAGGTATTGTTGTACCAATAATTATTCTTTACTCCAAGAATAATTTGTCCTGACAGATAATTTGTCAATGAGTTGCTGATGGACTGAGGAAACTTCTCAAATCTCATTAAGATGATTCCACAAAGGATCAAAACACAGACATGTATCAGTGTCTTCAGCATTGTCTAGAAGAAAAAATAGAGTATCCTCTGCTTTGCAGCTATAGCCCTAAAATTGAAATCGGTTCTTCAGACAACCATAGCTTGAGCACACTCTCTCGTCCTCCACCTCCTGCTCAGACTGTGTCCACACATGAGCCTCGCAAAGTGGAGCTGGCTTCCCACCCCGGCTTTATGCCTCGGACACCAGGGGGCCACTGGGCTGTTGAATCTCACTTTTGCATTCATAAATTAGTGTTGCCATTTTTAAAAGTTTGTAGTATGTTTCACTCTTGTAAATTGGGGCCCTGGAATCCAACTATTGCTCACTGAACCTTATTGTGTGCCAGGCTCAGTGTGGAAGAGCCTGCCTCTTCCCTTGAACTACAAAATGCACCATCAAACCTTTCCCCTCTGTTTGTTTGCCAAAGGGTTGCCAATGCAAAGTACCAGAAATGGGCTGGCTTTTATAAATGGAATTTATTTGGTTATGGCAAAAGCTGACAGTTCCAAGGTTGCAAAATATCCAAAGTAAGGCATCAGCAGAGATGCTTTCTCTCCAAAGTCAGGGGCCACGTGGTGAAGCAAGACGGCAGGGCATCTCTGCCGAGGCCTCGTCTTCTGGTAGGCTCCCCGCTGTTCTGAGCCCAGCTTCTGGAGCTCAGCTGTGAACCACCAGACACAGGGCTTGTCTCTTTCCAGCCTCCTCTTTCAGGCTCAGCTGCTCTGCTTTCTTCATGAGTTCAGCTGCGAGCTCTCTGTTTGTGGCTCATCTCTCCCTGGGCCTCAGCTCTTTGAGCCTCTCGGGGCTCCTCTCCTTGCAGCCCAGCTGTGGACAAACTGGAGCCCTTTCACTCACATGGCAGGACCTAATATGGCAGCTCGTTTTCCCGTCTGTGTTTTTATCAGACCCAGCAAGTGGGTGGAGACTCAACCTGAATCCCATCTCACTGGTGTAGACCAATTTATGAAGGGTTCTCACACCCACAGGAATGGATCAGTTCAAAAACATACTTTCTCTTTTTGGGATTCATAATATAATTTCAAACTGCCACCCCACATTGTTCTTTCAGCCGGTCCCTGAGTCCACTGACTGGGAAATGTGACATATTTGAAAGGCGCTTAACTAGGTGTCAGAATGCATGGGTTCCAGACAGGACTTTGACATTATCTGTGACAGATTTACTGCCCGGAGCTATGGTCTTCTTATCTCTCTAATACTCTAGTAAGCCTCCGAGGCTCCTTTCCCCTCAAAGCCTAAGATTAAATCTATGAACTGCTATAGATGCCATGCACCGAGGAGCACTTCCAATGGTACAGATCTTAGCAGCTGCCACTTCCCATGAAAGCTCCTTTGAGGCCAATATCTTATTGATATTGGTTCAGACATTTTATTGAAACAGGTTCAGACATTTAACTTTCCTTGAAATTTTTACGTGGCCACCAGATATACACTAATATTTCCCATTTTAACCTCTTCCAAGTATACAGTTCAGTGTGTTCTCTACTGTCACGATGTTGTGCTACCACCTGCATCATCCATTACCAAAACTTTTCCATCACCCCAAAAAGATACTCTGTACCCACTAAGCAATAACTCTCCATTCCCCACCATGCACATCATTGGTACCTTGTAATCTTTTGGTCTCTGAAATTTGCATATTACAGTTATTTCACATAAGAGGAATCATATAATATTTGTACTTTCATGTCTGGCTTACTTCACTCAACATAATGTCTTCAAGGTCCACCTGTGTTGTAGCATGTATCAAAACTTCACTCCTATTTACAGCTGAATAATATTCCATTGTATGTATAGACCATATTGTTCATCCTTTCATCTGACGGACACTTGGGTTGCTTCCATCTTTTGGTGATTGTGAATAAATCTGCTGTGAACATTGGTGTACAGATGTTTAATTTTAATGACCACATATTTCATTTCTAGAAACTCACTTGGGTTCTTTTTCAAATTTGCTTTGTCTTTTTTGATGCCAAGTTGTTCTATCCTGTGTTTTGATTCCTTGCTTTATGTCTCTGCTTTATTAATATTTAATAGTTGTACTTTCTGAAGTGTTGAGAGTCTGTGATTGCTGACTGTTGTGTTTGCTGACTCTTGCTCAAGATGGATTATTTCCTTATGGTATAGTAATTTTTCTGTGATTTTACATTTGGTGGAAGCCCCAGATGGACTGGGTTCAAGTATATTCCTCAAAAGGATTAGTGTTGTTTCTGCCCAGCAGGACCACTAATTTTTAAATTCAATTCCCCCCCTTGGGGTTCCTGGTCCACCTAGTAGTGGACACCAGAACAACATAAGGCCCAGCCCTGTAATTATGAATTTGTTGAGAAGACGTCTCCCAAGCCCCCATTTTTATTCAACTCTGAGCCCAGGGCAAGAAAGACAAGGTTTATTTTTGTCTCCTTGTACCAGTGAGTTTTTTTTCTAGTTTATCCTTTCCAGTAGGAGTAGCTCTATGCAGGGTCTAGGCTCAAGTTTTCCATCTTGCATAGCCCAAGCTTTCTCCAGGTAGCAGATGGCCATTAAAATTCAGCTGCCCTGAAAGACAGATACATTGATCAATGGAACCAAACTGAGAACTCAGAAATAGACCCTCACAGCTTCGGTTAAGCGGTTTTAGGCAAGGCTGTTAAACCCACCTAGCTGGGCCAGCTCAGTCTATTCTATAAATGGTGCTGGGAGAACTGGATAGTCATATTCAAAAGAAAGAAAGAGGATGCCATCTCACACCTTATAGAAAAATTAACTCGAGATGAATGGAACACCTAAAAATTTGTAGGGAAACATTTTCAAAATCTTGTGGTAGGTGGTAGTTTCTTAAGCCTTACATCCAAAGCACAAGCAATAAAAGAAAAAATAGACAAATGGGACCTCCTCAAACTTAAACACACTTTTGTTCCTCGAAAGACTTTGTCAAGAGAGTAAAAAAGCAGCTGACTCAATGCAAAATATTTGAAAACCACATATCTGATAAGGGTTTGCTATCCATGTTAACTCAACAATAAAAAGACAAGCAATCCAATTGAAAAACGGGCAAAAGACTTGAATAGACATTTTTCCAAAGCAGAAATAAAAAAGACCAAAAAGGACATTAAAAAAGGTTCTGCTTCACTAATGTCCAAACACACTTATTTTTAAAAAATTGCAAACAGCAAACTTACTTTTTACCATAAATTAATGTACATTCAAGAATAAAGGAAAATGTAATTCCTGCTATCCCCATTTTAAATTGTATGCTTTATTTTACCCACAAGTTTTACAAAGGCAGAGCTGTCTTTTTTTATGTTGTGTTTAATAATTTACAGACTTGTAAAGACCTTAATAGAATGCATAAAACACATATGCACAGTTTAAAGAATAATTACAATTCAACAACCTAGAAAGCAGTGCTCAGGTTAGAAAAAAAATATCACCAGCACCCCAAAAGAACCCCCTAGAAGTGACCATTATCCTCACTTTTGAAATAACTCCCTTGCTTTCTTTTATAGGTTTACTATCTAATATATGTATATATCTTCAAACAATATAGCTTAGCTTTACCCAATGTGGTACTTTATACAAATGGCATTATATAGTAAATATTTTGTAACTGACTTTTTCACTCAACATTATGTTTGTGAGATTCATCCATTTTTTTCTGTCTAGCTCTAGTGCATTGATTTTTCATTCCACTGTAGGACTAAAACACTTCAATTATCTGTTCTATTCTTTTTTTAAAAAAAAGATTTGTTTTTTATTTAACCCCCCCTCCCCATTGTCTGCTCTCTGTGTCCACGTGGATTCTTGTCAGCAGCACTGGGAACCTGTGTCTCTTTTTTGTTGTGTCATCTTGCTGCATCAGCTCTCCGTGTGTGTAGCACCACTCCTGGGCAGACTGCACTTTATTTGTGTGGGGGGCTCTCCTTACGGGGCACACTCCTTGTGCATGGGGCCCCTACACGGGGGACACCCCTGTGTGGCACAGCACTCCTTGCGCACATCAGCACTGCGCGTGGACCAGCTCACCACATGGGTCAGGAGGCCTGGGGTTTGAACCCTGGACCTCCCATGTGGTAGGTGGACACTCCATCAGTTGTGCCAGATCCGCTTCCCTGTTCTCTTCTTGATGGACATTTGAGTTGTTTTCAGATTTTGACTCTGAACATTCTGGTTCACATGAAATAATGCACATATGCAAAATCTTCTCTAGAGAAGATAATTAGAGTTGGGACACTGAGGCCAGCACATGTGCATCTCCAACTTTACTGGTGTGGCAGTCCGGGTCCAACCTGGAGATAGAAACTACACAGTGGGGTGTATGATACAGAATTATCAAACTACAATAAAAGAGGAATTATAGAATATAAGAAACCTACACATGGTACCCTAGGACTGAGAGCTCGCTACCTGAGGAAGAATAAACTTGGAAGAGGTCCTCTCCTCACAGCTGGTGATGCTGTCGAACCCCCTGCATTGCAGAGAAACCTGCTCCTTTGCCAGGCCAGAGCTGGGGTGCAGTCCCTGAGCAAGCAGGAAGCAGCCTCCAGGGGCAGGCATGCAGGAGGGCAGCTAGTGGTCAGCTCTGGGGGCTGCTGCAGCAGGGGCTGTGGTCAGTGGCCACCTGCCAAGAGGACCACGGTGTTGGGAGGATGGCAGGAACAGGTTGGTGGGTGAGTAAGGAAGCAAAGGCACGGGGCAGCAGTGCCGGCAGGAGGCCTGGATGGTCGTTTGGAGAGGGCCTCGAGACTGTGACCAAGGCCACGCCAGGCTGTGAGGTGGGAGGAGCTGCCCGTGCAGAGCGCATGACGGACGGAGGCTGCTGACCACTGAGCCGCAGCTGGGAGCTGCAGGGGAGCCCCTTCCTCTCGCAGCATCCCTGAAGCACCTCCTTGGAGAAAGCTCAACATCCCGCTCACCTTCAAGGAGAAACGCTTCAAGAGAGTGCATTCATAATCTCAGGGTATGCATTGGAATTGTCTTCCAAGGTTGTTTTACTAATTTATTTATTTATTTTAAGATTTATTTCTTTCCCCTCTCCCCCATTGTCTGCTCTGAGTCCATTCGCTGTGTGTTCTTCTGCATCCGCTTGCATTATCCAGTGGCACTGGGAAACTGCGTCTCTCTTTGTTGCGTCATCTTGCTGTGTCAGCTCTCCGTGTGTGTGGCGCCATTCCTGGGCGGGCTGTGCTTCTTTCACTAGGGGCGGCTCCCCTTGCGGGGCGCACTCCTTGCGCCTGGGGCTCCCCTACTTTGAGTTCCTGCTGATCCACCTCCTCTCCCAAACTTGTTATTTTAGACTTTATAGTTTTAGCCAAACTGACGGGTTATAGGGTGTCTCAACACTGGTTTAAGATGCATTTCTATGAATATGTATGAGGCTAAATGTCTTTGCAGTCGTATTTCCTGGACATTTGGAATCCCTCTTCTGTGAGCTGTCTGTTTGTATTAGCCACAGGGGTGCTGATGCAAAGCACCAGAAATCTGTTGGCTTTTATAAAGGGTATTTATTTGGGGTAAAACTTACAGCTAGAGGCCTTACAGAGTCCAGCGCAAGGCTGCTTTCTACCAAACTCAGTTGCCGCGTGTTGAAGCAAGGTGGTTGCTGCTGTCGCTCGGGTTCAGCCTTCCCCTCTGGGTTTCCGCTGTCCCGGCTTCTTCCCAAGGTCAGCTGGAAGCTGTCAGGCCAACGTCCGGCCGTCTCTCCCCAAACCCGCAGCAGGCTGAGGCTTCTCCTTTCTGCCACATGGCAGGCAGGATCGGATGACCAAGTTCTCCCCTCCGGCATCTACGGCGTGCTCCTCTTCCTGGATCTTCCTCTGCCAGGGCCGTTCATACCAGCCCAGGAGGCGGCCGGGACTTAGCCTAGCCACTGCCCTCCTGACGTAGCAGGATCCAAGGCCCTGAGGTGATGCAATGAAGTAAGCTTAGAACCTCTGAATTTAACACAATCACAGGGTATTACTCCCAGAGGAACAGACCAGTTTACAAACATAGTCCTTTTCTTTTTGGGGGTTCATAAATAATCTCAAACTGCCTCACTCTCCAAATCCTATGTGCATTTTTCTATTGAGTTGTCTGCCTTTTTCTCGTTGATTAGTAAATGTTAAATATATAATCTGGTTATGAATCCTGTTGGTTTTATTTATAGCAAAATCTTCTTGTGTCTTGATGATGTAGAATACATCTTTTGACGGTAAGTTCTTAATTTTAATAAATTCTTATTTATTATCCTTTTCCTATATAGTCTAATGCTTTTAAACTATTCAAGAAATCCTTACTTACTCCTCCCAGGTCTTGAAGATATCCTCCTATATTATCTGCTAAAAGCATCATAAATTTGATTTTCAGATAGAATTCACCTACAAATGATTTTTGCATGTAATGTCAGGTGCAGGACCATTTGTAGGTTTATTTTTCCATATGAAATCCCAGTTGTCCCAGCACCGTTTAGTGGAAATTTCACTCTTTCATCACTTATCTGCAGTGCCACCTCTGTCATGTATCAAGTGTACAGATGTGCACAGGTTTATTGCTAGAGTCTTCCTTCTGTCCCATTGGTCTAGTGGTCCAGCCCTGAGTGATGTCACAGCTGCTTAATTACAGATAATTATAATAGTCTTGGCATCTAAGAGGGTAAATATTCCCGCCTTGTTTTTCCTTTTCAAGAGTGTCTCAGTTTTCTTGATTCTTTTGAGTTCCATATCAACTTCAGAAATCAGTTTGCCAAGTTCAACAATAATTTAAACTATTAGTTTTATTGTGATCACATTGAATCAATAGATTAATTTGAAGAAAATTGATATATTTAAAACATTGAATCTTCTAATCCATAAACTTGTATTTCTCCATTTCTATCTTCTTTGTTGTCTCTCAATAGTTTTAGCATTTTCTCCTTTACATCTTGTGGTAGAGTCTCCCCAGGTACTTCAGATATTTTAATGCTATCGTAAATGGTATCTTTTTTTTGTCTTTGCATTTTCCCATTGTTTTCATGCTGGTATATAGAAATGCACTTGATTCTTTAAAAAGGATTTATTTATTTATTTTATTTATCCCCCACCCCCAAAGGTTCCCTTGTCTGTCTGCTCATTGTTTTGCTCACTGTGTCTGCAGGAGGCACCGGGAACCAAACCCATGACCTCCCACATGGGAGGCAAGTGCCCAACAGCTTGAGCCTCATCTGCTCCCTGCAGGTTGCAGCATCTGCTGGCTTGCAATGTCTAGCTTGTTGCAGTGGGTTGTGGTGTGTAGCTTGTTGCAGCTGGGTGCAGCGTCTAGCTCACTGCAGCAGGTTGCGGCAGGTGTGGCATCAGCTTGTCTTCTTTAGGAGGCACCAGAACCCGAACCTGGGACCTCCCTTGTGGTAGGCAGGCACCCAACTGGTTGAGCCACATCCATTTCCCTGCACTTGATTTTTATATCCAGCAAAATTAATTCTTATTAGCTCTAATAATATATCTTTATTTTTATGTTGACTTTTCTATAAATATAACCTTATTATTTGCAAATAATGACCCTTTGTTTCTTCCTTTCTAATCTGTACATAATTTATTTCCTTTTACTATCTTATTTTACTGGCCCAGTCCACCAGTAAAATGTCAAATAGAGATGATAATAGGAGGGAGCCTTGTCTTGTCCTAACCGTGAAATATCACCACTGAAGTAAAACACCTATAATGAACGTAATCATGGTAAAGGTGTAAAGGGGATAAGTAAAATACTAAAATAGTTAAGTTTATTTGATATGTTATAAACTGCATTGGAAGTATTTAGGAAGTATATAAAAATTAAAGAGATAGACCTCAATGTTGTCAAACTCTCTTGTGCATTCAAACCAGGCCCCAGTGCCCTGCCTGGTGCCTCTCCAGGTGAGTTATTGGCTAGATCAGCCTCTGCAACCTCTAAAACAATGACAGTGTCTACTAATCTCTGAACATGCTCCTGAAGTGGATGGAAAGGATGTCACAGTTTGGACTCCTTCAGTAGCCGGTGATGGCTTGACATGGCCAGGTTTACATTGGACACTGCTTCCAGACTGGCTCTGTTTTGTAGTGCAGAGGGCACTATGCACCAGGCCAGTGAAACACTGGAGCTTCCCTCCAAGGTCAACAGTGTGCAGCATGCTGGCTGTGTGAAAGATATACCAAGTGGAGCAATAATCACCACAGTCATTTGAGTAGAAACTAAACAAACACAATTGCATTATGGCCTGCTCCCATGGAGAGACAACCTGTATGGTACTGCAAACCTAGAGCTTAGATCTATTAACTGTAGATCAAAGAGGAACCTGTACATTGATTAGTATCAAGTATTGGATCTATATACCTGATGAATTGCGGCTGGGGCGGCTTGCACCCCGACGCTGACGGGGGGGTTTGGAGGGGTCAGCTGGCTGCAAAGGCGTCTGAGGCTGCGGCAGACAGCCTCAGAGGGGCTCTCAGGCGTGGAGGACGCGCGGCGAGGGGAAAAAGAATGCCGCGGAGACCAGGTCTGGTATGCAAGTCCGGTTTATTGCGGAAGGGGACATAGCTTTATAGGGTTAGGGACTGCGTGGAAGGATTTGATAGGTGCGGGCGGGTACTGCTTCCTGATAGGTGATTGTAAGTGGTTGCTAGGCAGAGGGCTGGCAGAGAGGTTTGGAATAGGGGAGGGGAAAGGGGGAGTGAGAGCTGGCCGGATGTTGGGCTAGGCGGGAGATAAAAAGGGGGAGGGCAGCACCGGCCAGCCGTTAGCAGCAAAGGCCTAGTCAGGCGTGGTCACCTTATCTAGGCCCAGTGGGCAGAGGCGGTATCACTTCTTGCCGCACCGTTTGCTACTGTGGCAAGCCGGGCGCCCTTCCTCCCACAATGAATTAGATAATATTGCTTCTATTCTAGATCAGATGCAGAGGGATATTGAATATGCTAAAAGTCTTGGTAAACAATTCATTTTCTAAGCAGCTAATGAACATGCCTATAAGATAAAAGTACTTACAAGTACTTATAAGATAAAAGTACTTGGAAGATATAAGATTAAGTACTGTAGCAGTTTGATATTATTGATGAATTCCAAAAAGAAATATTGGATTATGTTTGTAAACTGATCTTCTCCTCTGGGCATATTAGAGTATATTGGATTCATAGGTTTACATGATTAAGAAATATGTGAGTGGGGACTCACATATAAAAGGCATGGCAAAGGACAGAGTTAGGGGCTTTTAATGTTGGAGTTTTGATCATGGAGTTTAATGCTGAAGCTGGAACCCCAGGGAGAGAGATAGAGCCATTCACGTGATAGTCTGCAGCTGACCTTGTGGAGAAAGGCAAAGCCTAGAGAGGCTCATGGTCTACAGTTAACCTTGTGGAGAAAACAGAGTAGCTGAGCCCAGAGGAACCCAGGAAGCCTGAACCCTTACAGATGTTGGCAGCCATCTTGCTCCAACATGTGAAAATAGACTTTGGTGAAGGAAGTAACTTATACTTTATGGCCTGGTAACTGTAAGCCTCTACCCCAAATAAATACCCTTTATAAAAACCAACCGATTTCTGGTATTTTGCATCAGCACCCCTTTGGCAGACTAATACAAGTACTATCTTTACTTTGCTTGCCATATGCCTTTCTTGTTGTTGCCTATATTGTATTTGTGAGTTTATGTCTAGGGCAGTGCCTCCTTGCATGCCTCTCCTAGCTGTCCTATCACCGTGGGAACTGGGGTTGGCAGTTTATACAAAACCCAGCAGGGCTATCACAGTCTCTCCCTACAGTTAACCAACAGCATAAAAGAACTCAAGGAAGAACACTGCTTCCCATCAGCTTTGGAAGGATGCAGCCTCTGAAAGCACCTATTCTTTTGATGTGGGCTATGGGTGGGAGGCTCTTTATCTCTTCAGAGATAACCTAAGCTGTTTGACTTGTGGGTATGGAATGGTAAGAGGCTGCAGTCCTGCCCTTAGTGACAATGGCAATGACTCCAGTCCCAGGAAACAGTTTAACAATGCAAGGTCTATAAACTTTAAGTATTTAGGGGAAATGCAAACAAAATATGCTAAAAGCTTATCTAGAATATCTGGAGTCCATGCTAAAAGCTTACCTAAGATGTGGAAGATATATATGCTAATTCAAGCCTATTGAGAACTGAAACAAAGGGACCATTTGGCCTTTCCTCTCTGTATAAAAGAAATTTGAAAATCTTGTTCAGGGCTCAGGATTGAAACAGAATGCTCCCGAGTCCAGCCGGCCATCAATAAACCATTTTTCCTTCTCAAAATCATTCCTGAGTCCTGGCCTCTCTATACGCAAATAATTGAACCTCTCTCAAATTCTACAACATTTTTGGTGACAATGAAGGGATACAAACGAAGACCAGAGACGGTAGCATTTTGCTGCCCCTTCCAAATCCCCCAGGAAGCCGGGAGGACTCGGGTGAACCCCAAATCTGGGTGCCCCTGGATTAAATTTAATCCAGAAAAGATGTGGGCTCCACCAGAATCTTCCCGACAAAAATCGAGGGCAATGGAAGGTCTGAAGAGAAAGATTCTGGGAACGAAAAAGAACTCCGAACATAGAAGAAGGTAAGACTCCCCAGGTGAGCACAGTCTGGAAGGCCCTAGCTTTAATTGCTAGAATGGGAGGCTGATCACCTCCCGAGAGAACCCTAGTAGCCCCAGAAAGTTGGGGGGAAGCCATTCTCTCTAGGCCTGGGAAAAGGAGAAAAAACCGGGGGAAAGCCCTGGTGTTTTAGGTTTGTCTAACTGCATGTTAAAAGCTGGTACTGGTCTCACATCCACTGAAGGAGTGGAGTCTTGATTTTAATAGGAAGGGCTATTTATATGTTTAAGTCCTAATGTCCTGGAGAAAAACCAGGAAAAAGCCCTGGTGTTTTGGGTTTGTCTAACTGCATGTTAGAATCTGGTACTAGTCTTATATCCACTAAAGGAGTGGAGGCTTGATTTTAATAGGAAGGGCTGTTTATAGGTTTGAGTCCTAACATCCTGGAAATTGATCTAGATTGAAAAAAAAAAATTTGGTTACAGAAAAATGGATCGGCTTTTCTAGTGGAGCTTGGTCTGTGTGTAAAGTTAAACAGTGGGAAAAGTCCAGCTGAAATATTTCGTTATACTGTTAAATTATGAATGAATTTGCTTTATACCAAATGTTAAGTGTTCTAAGGTTTGTGATGGCTGTGGGGGCAGCAGTGCTGAAAAAATATATACAGAACTTGTGGTTCAGATTAGTGACCTTTGTGCTTCTGTCTGTGTCAGCTCAATGCTACTGTTGAGTTGTGTGGTTATGCAGAGTAGAATTCAGTGGAGCTGGAGCCCTCCCTTGCCATTGGCTGCGGTCACCCCTCCGGCTGAAGTGTGGTTTGCTGGCCTGGCAGGGGAGCGGCCGCGGTAGGCCTAATTCCGCTGCCCCCATAATAGGGTGGTTGGTCGGGCCCACCGCCACCCCTGAAGGAAGCTCGGTATGGGCGCAGAGTGCCCTCGGGTCTCCCCTTCTCGGCAGCCATGCTTCCGCGGCCACCCCTCCTCCCAGATGGCGCCACCCGATGCCTTGTGGGGCGGCACCCTTCTTCTTCCTTCTCCCTGCGCAGGCGCAGGGCAGAAAATTCCAGTCTGCCCTTTTCCCCTCCCCCGACAGCAGCAACAGCCAGGCGTGGGCGGAAAAATCCAGCCCGCCCTTTTCCCTTCCCCCGACAGCAGCAATAGCCAGGCGTGGGCGGGAAACTCAAGTCTGCCCTCCACCCCAGCAACAGCAGCCACCAATCCCTAAACCCTGCCCCTTCCCCCAGCAACAGCGACAGCCAATCCCTAACCACCACCCCTCCCCCGTCCAGTACCGCCCACTGACCTTTCGCCGGCAACCAATCAGAACAGGGCGTGGCTTCGACCAATCAGCCTTCCCCAGCCCCTATAAAACTGTTGCCTCTCCCTCAGTAAAGTGGACTTGCGTGTTTACCTTGTCTCCACGGTAGTTCTTCTGCCGTGCGCCCTCCAGTCCTGAGAGCCCCCGACAAGGGCCTGGCCTCCCTTGTCCCCAGTTCGTCGCCTGCTTCTCCGGGCGACCCCTTCGTCGCCGGCTTCACCGGGCGACCCCTTCAGCCGAACCGCGCAACCCCTTGTGAGACCGATCCCTCGTCTGCTGCCGGACCGATCCCTCGTCCCAGGTGGGACCGACCCCCCGTCCTAAGCGGGACCAACCCCTCGTCCGCAGCCAGACCCCACCTCTACCGACCGAGCAAGCCGCCGCAGTTGGCGCCCAACGTGGGGCAGAGCACCCCCACCACCACCGACTGAGCAAGCCGCTGCAGTTGGCGCCCAACGTGGGGCAGAGCACCCCCACCACCACCGACTGAGCAAGCCGCTGCAGTTGGCGCCCAACGTGGGGCAAGGCAACCCCACTACAGCACAACGTGGGACAAGGCAACTCCACCACAGCCTCACTCCATAACCTGGCGGCCCCCCCCCTCCTCTCTTCTCACCTTGGGACTTCTCTCGTGCAACATTGCTGCTACCTGAGCCTTGGCTACCTCATATGATCCACGGCGGTCTGGGAGAATCGCTGGATGGCTTTCTCCTTCCATGTCGGGGGCTTATACCGACCCGCTATGATTAAGAGGAGCCTTGGATTTCTCGGGAGTGCGCGCTTGCACGTCTGAAGTAATCCTACCACAGCCCTATGCCTTCCTCTCTTCTCACCTTGGGACTTCTCTCGTGCAACATTGCTGCTACCTGAGCCTTGGCTACCTCATATGATCCACGGCGGTCTGGGAGAATCGCTGGATGGCTTTCTCCTTCCATGTCGGGGGCTTATACCGACCCGCTATGATTAAGAGGAGCCTTGGATTTCTCGGGAGTGCGCGCTTGCACGTCTGAAGTAATCCTACCACAGCCCTATGCCTTCCTCTCTTCTCACCTTGGGACTTCTCTCGTGCAACATTGCTGCTACCTGAGCCTTGGCTACCTCATATGATCCACGGCGGTCTGGGAGAATCGCTGGATGGCTTTCTCCTTCCATGTCGGGGGCTTATACCGACCCGCTATGATTAAGAGGAGCCTTGGATTTCTCGGGAGCGTGCGCTTGCACGTCTGAAGTAATCCTACCACAGCCCTACCCCTTCCTCTCTTCTCACCTTGGGACTTCTCTCGTGCAACATTGCTGCTACCTGAGCCTTGGCTACCTCATATGATCCACGGCGGTCTGGGAGAATCGCTGGATGGCTTTCTCCTTCCATGTCGGGGGCTTATACCGACCCGCTATGATTAAGAGGAGCCTTGGATTTCTCGGGAGCACGCGCTTGCACGTCTGAAGTAACCCTACCATAGCCCTACGCTCTCCTCTCTTCTCACCCCTATCTTTTCGCTCTGCATTGCTGCTCCTGAACCTTGGTGACCTCATATGATCCACGGCGGTCTGGGAGAATCGCTGGATGGCTTTCTCCTTCCATGTCGGGGCTTATACCGACCCGCTATGATTAAGAGGCGCCAATAAAACTCTCAGGAGCGCGTGCCTGAGCACCTCCACCCCTGCCTTCACCTCTGCCTCCTCTCCTCCGCGCTTGCTCCCCTTTGCCTTGCTCCACTGCTCGTCGTCCCGCCCTCCCCTCGTCGGGGCCTTCTCTTGGCCCGCGACCACCGTCGGAGCCCCACCGGCTCCGACCCCTCGTCTCACCGCGCACCTCGGCTCCCATCGCCGCGCTCTCAAGGTAAGGGCCCCTTTTCTTATCGGCTCCAAAAGGCCATTAGCAATGGGTAACATCCTATCTGCTAAGCAAGCCCCACAAGTTCGGGCCCTCACCGGTCTCCTAGACACTCACCGGTGTAAGATCTCTTTCAAACAGCTTCAAGTATATCGGGACCTTCTTCTCCCCTTTAATCCGTGGCTTACCACGTGTCAGCTTTGGGACCTGGACACCTATACTCGCCTTATAGATAGGGTCACTTTTGCTGTGGAGCAGGAAGGTAAAAGATTCCCTCCTGGCTTATTACAGGCAACATGAAGTCCAGAAGAAATCTTAAAGGGTATAATCCATAATATGCTATATAAACAAGGATTTAAAAGCAGCTATACCAAGAAAGTAAGAATTATGAGTCAACTGTAAATAAATTATATATTTCTGTTAATGTGTTGTAATTGTTCTGTGTTTGTCTGTCTGTTCGTTCAATGTCAACGTATATTGTGATACCTCCGGATGGTAAATATAAATTACTAGAAATCTTTAAAAGAGCTCTATTCAAATGGCCAAAAATTAAATAAGCGCTTATATTAATACTTAAGTTTATTATATTAATACATAAGTTTAAATGTTAATAAGATATCTACAATTTAAAAAAAATTGTAAGTCTTAATTAACAAAATTAACTGTACGTCTTCATAAAAAGTTGTTCTTGCCTAGATTAAAATGAATAACTTATTTTTCTTCACAGGATAATATAAAGAATGTAAAACTTATATGAATATTTAAAAGGTTAAAAGTTTGTAAAAATGCTAATGGAAATGTAATAAGTTTTGCAAAAAGACGTATTTTGTCCTAAAGTAAGATGGCTAATTTTTCATAAACTCTTGAAATTTAATTTGCATGCGGCAAGTGTAAAAGGTATTGTGATAACTTTACATAAGGGAATGTGTTCTGTAAGGATAAAATTTATCTTTAATAGTTTACATTAAGGTATTAAATGGCTAATTCCAAAAGGTCATTCTTAAATATATATATATAAAACTAAATTGATGATAATAATAATAAAAGGTAATTTTATAACAGGAAAGATTAACAGCAACCAAGCTCCCCTGCCAACTTGCTTTTAGGAAACGGTTTCTAATATTGCATGCTACTAAGTATTTAAAGAAAAGTTATTCTTAAGGAAACAAAAAATGGTTTTGTCTTTGCAGCCATTGTCTATTTAGCAACACCCCTCGCTATCG
Source organism: Dasypus novemcinctus (assembly GCF_030445035.2). Classification (NCBI taxonomy): domain Eukaryota; kingdom Metazoa; phylum Chordata; class Mammalia; order Cingulata; family Dasypodidae; genus Dasypus; species Dasypus novemcinctus. The sequence goes on along the minus strand of NC_080675.1, from coordinate 185,496,924 downwards.
GCCTAGCCACTGTTGCGCCGGACGATTGAAACCTTAAACAAAGACTCCTCCTCACTGTCATCTTCCTATCTATCGTTACTATATTTACTGCCCTCATTCTCCTTCGTTTATAAAGCAGTCTCCTACAAACCACAAAGCTTCTGTCTTAAACATACCATTCTCAACCCTATCCTCTAAATGATCTTCTCACTTCCCCACAGCCTTTAATACTCTATTTCTTTCTCATAACCTTTGCTTCTTGATAATATTTTCCGCCATCTGTCTAGCCACTACCACCCCAGAAGATTGTAACCACGGCCCCCCATGCCGCCATCGCTCTCAAGCAGCTCCAGCCCTGCGAAACGGCCCGCAACCTGCTTTCCCCGGCCTGCGGCCTGCTTTCTAGCATCTAATAACGTTTCTGCTTTTAACAGCTCCCCATACTTCTGCGGAGCTTCCTCCTGTCTCGACCTCACTCCTCTTCTCAGCCATCCAAAGCATCCTTTCTCGTCCCCCGCCCCCCTCCTTTTTTCACTTGAACCCCTACTGCGTTGCAGATTGGGCCACCCCATGTCGGCCCGCCCCATTAACATCGGCCTCTCTCGCACCCGTGAAGACTTTGGCCTTCTTATTGTCCTCGCCTACGTCTCCACCACTCCCGACGCTGCCGCCACCACCGTCGCTGGTGCCCTGACGCGACTTGTCCTCACCGCTGCGATCCTCCAGACCATCACACAGTCTGCCTCTACCGCTCTTCGCCGCCAAGAAGAGATCAACTACCTGTAACGCGCTGTCATCCTGGACTTTTAACAACAGATGGATCTTATAGCCGCCGAGATCAACAAGAATTGGACATTGGCCACCCTTGCTTGCAACAGCAAGATACCACCCCCTAAATTGTACATTTATATCCCCGTCATACTCACCTCCCTCTTCAGCCCCGCTTCCCTCATTGCTTACTGCCTCTTGGGCCTCAGCTACTTGTTGCTGCTGCCATCCTGGTCCTTATTTGAAAAGAAGGGGGAAATGCGGTCACCCCTCCGGCTGAAGTGTGGTTTGCTGGCCTGGCAGGGGAGCGGCCGCGGTAGGCCTAATTCCGCTGCCCCCATAATAGGGTGGTTGGTCGGGCCCACCGCCACCCCTGAAGGAAGCTCGGTATGGGCGCAGAGTGCCCTCGGGTCTCCCCTTCTCGGCAGCCATGCTTCCGCGGCCACCCCTCCTCCCAGATGGCGCCACCCGATGCCTTGTGGGGCGGCACCCTTCTTCTTCCTTCTCCCTGCGCAGGCGCAGGGCAGAAAATTCCAGTCTGCCCTTTTCCCCTCCCCCGACAGCAGCAACAGCCAGGCGTGGGCGGAAAAATCCAGCCCGCCCTTTTCCCTTCCCCCGACAGCAGCAATAGCCAGGCGTGGGCGGGAAACTCAAGTCTGCCCTCCACCCCAGCAACAGCAGCCACCAATCCCTAAACCCTGCCCCTTCCCCCAGCAACAGCGACAGCCAATCCCTAACCACCACCCCTCCCCCGTCCAGTACCGCCCACTGACCTTTCGCCGGCAACCAATCAGAACAGGGCGTGGCTTCGACCAATCAGCCTTCCCCAGCCCCTATAAAACTGTTGCCTCTCCCTCAGTAAAGTGGACTTGCGTGTTTACCTTGTCTCCACGGTAGTTCTTCTGCCGTGCGCCCTCCAGTCCTGAGAGCCCCCGACAAGGGCCTGGCCTCCCTTGTCCCCAGTTCGTCGCCTGCTTCTCCGGGCGACCCCTTCGTCGCCGGCTTCACCGGGCGACCCCTTCAGCCGAACCGCGCAACCCCTTGTGAGACCGATCCCTTGTCTGCTGCCGGACCGATCCCTCGTCCCAGGTGGGACCGACCCCCCGTCCCAAGCGGGACCAACCCCTCGTCCGCAGCCAGACCCCACCTCTACCGACCGAGCAAGCCGCCGCAGTTGGCGCCCAACGTGGGGCAGAGCACCCCCACCACCACCGACTGAGCAAGCCGCTGCAATTGGCAAGAGGGTGAAATGATTATGGGGCAAAACTGTGAGGAGTCTGGATGTTTGCGGAGTCTAGATGTTTGTGCATGCTCTGCTGTCTTGTCTCTGGTCTGCCCCTTTGCCGGGGCTTGAAGGCCATCTGTATCTGTGTCTGTGCCATGCACCCAAGTTTGTTGGGGCTGCCCCAGTCAGGGTGGCAGGGTCCCTGGGAGAGTTGCCGAATTTGAGTAGGTTCTGTCTGCTCATTTTGGCTGAAAGCTGGAAAGGGGGGCGCAGCTTGCCCCTTTCCAGTGAGTCCACACCTTCTATTCATAAGCCGCATTCCTGTTTGATTGTTGTGCACCCGACTGCCTGGAAGGGGGGAAGTGAAGGAGGTGAAAAGCAGAATCAGAATAAATGCAGTAAAGTTCCCTCCATAGGGTGTCAAAGCCAAAATACGTTTGCATTCTGCCCAGGTTCTTAGAAGATATTGTAGTAACTTTTAAGAGAATGTGTTCTGTGAAGGTAAAATTTGTCTTAAAGGTATAAATAATTATAAAAGTTTAAGAAAGCATTGTTTAAATTAAGGTATTTAAATGGCTAATTGCAGAAAGTCATTATTAAACAAAAACTGAAATAATAATAATAATAAAAGGTAATTTTATAACAAGAAAATGTTTCTTCGGCAACCAGCCTCCCCTGCCAACTTGCTTCCAAAGAAACTGTTTCTGGTATTACATGCTACTAAGTATTTAAAATGAAGAAAAGTTCATTATTTTAACAAGCTTGTTTAGTATTAATGGCAATTATATGTTGTAAGAAGTTTACCTGGTAACTTAGTATGTGGGATATATGGAATGTGTTTTTATTGTTAAGGAAACAGAAGATGATTTTGTCCTAAGATAAAATGATTGATTATTGGAAAGAGTAGCGTGTGGGACAAAACCTGAATGAATACTGAAAGTGTAGAAGGTTTGTGGAAGGAAAATTTTTATGATTAAAATTGAGTAAGATCAATATACAAAGAAGCTTTTATCAAATAGCTTCTTGTGCTTTAACCTCATCATTTCCTCAGTGTTTGAAGAAGAAAGGGTCTTATCTCTTTTTTTTAAAAAAAGAACATTATGTTCTAGAAATCAAATCCTGAAAAGTAGCTTTTTATTTCAAACTAACTGCAAGAGATTTATTCTTTTACCTTAAAAGAAAAATTAAAGTAATGGTTAAGTTCATTTAATACATTATAAGTTGAATGAAAGATGTTTAAAGGTGTTATAAAATTAACAGGTTTTTAAAAAAAATTAATAAAAACTGTAACTAAGAGTTAAAATCATTTATAAATGCATTTATATTATAAAACAGTGAAAAGATAATAACTGAAATTATAGCTGAGTGAATTTAACCTGAAACTATTATTTAAGTGTAAATTCTAAACTAACCTTTCCTTTGTTTATGGTTACTTCAAGCCTAACCTCACCCCTTGCGTTTGCCTATGGTTATTTCATAATAGCTTCTGCCCCTACAGGCCAGAGAAGAGCTGGGACATCACTGTCTCCTGTCCTGGTATTAGTAATCCTTTCTCTCATGAATTCAAGTGTAAACTAAATAAATTGCTGCCTGATGGAATAAGGTTAAATGACCACTGGAGTTTTATTATCTCCAAAATCAAAAAGGGGGTGGAGGGGGAGAAGTCTCCTGCCTTAATGGTCAGTGTTCCTAAGAGTAGTAATTCGTGAGAGAAACCACTCTGTCTCCCTGAGGCTTCAAATAGCCTCAGTAAATATATATAAAATTAATCTTGTTGTTTACCCAAAATTCTGCTAATTTCAAAGTAAAATATAAAGTTCTAAAACAAAATGGTGCTAAAGCATTGAGAACATTTTGGTTATAATCCATTGATTAAGAAAGAAAATTCTTGTGTAAAACTGCACGGTCATAGTGTAAAACTGCACAGTCATAGTGCAAATTAAGAAAAGTTTCAGGAGTCTTTGAAACGTTTTGCATTCACACTTGTTTTGTAAAAATTAGAAGTTTAAAGTAACTAAAGTTATATTTTTGTGTCAAACTATTCATGTCTGTCTATTTGCTCAAATTATTGAGGTTAAATATGCAGTTATATATGTAAATATTCTTAAAGCCCAAATTAAACTAAGCAGAATGAAAAAGTCATATAGAAATCTAATTATAGAAACAATTGGGAAAGGGCCTCCTCTTTGCAAGCGCTTTAAGGCAAGACTAGGTGTGGCAGATTAAACCTATCTACTAGGCTAGAGAATTAGGAATCAGTTTGCCTGGTAATTTCCCAGTTTAAACCTTTTGTCAGCCATAAAATGTAAAAAAAAAACCAAAGATTAGGTTAGTTTTCACATAAAGAAAAAAATGTTGATTGGTGTAACCTGGTGGCCTGCTGCCTCAGTCTCCCACTCCCGGGTTGGACAGCAGTGGAGGAGACCAGCTTAGGCCAGTCCTATGGGCAGTGAAAGGTTGCCCAAGAAGGAGCTAGGTAGGTGCCATTTCAGCACAAAATTCTATTCCTTATTTAATAAAGGGGAATAGATAAAAACTAAAATGGTTAGAATGTGATAGAGGAAGCAGTTAAATCACAAACTTTTGGGCGGGAAAGTTAGATCTTCTCAGATAAGCTGTAACTTCTGAAGTATCCAATCTATGGAGAAACAGAGGAAGACCTTGTGTGCTAGGCTTAGGGGTATAAATTGTGTCATTTTCCTTTGTTTGGGGTGCCAGCCATATATCTGGCTCTGTGCCCCTTCTTGCAAGATTGAGAATAAATTATTTTCTTCTTCTCCACAATCTGGTGAGCCTTATTTTCTTCCAGAAGATTTCTTTCCAACAAAATAAAGGTAATTAGTGGCTCTATTAACAAATTTCAGTAAGTAAAGAAAAGTCCATAAAAACTATGGAGAGATCTTTCCTGGATCATGATTTTAAAAATTAAGTAATTGTGTAATGTGTTTTAAAACCTCGTAGTCAGTATGCTTTTAAAGTATTCATTTTCATAACTTAAACAAAGAAAAGAAGTTTTTAGCTTCCTGTAAGGGAAAAAGAGAACATTCCTTGCATAAACTATAGTGGTTTCAATTTTATTTAACTTGAGTGTTAATCTCCCATAGTTAATTTATAAACTAAATTAACATTATATGTACGAAATCTTTAGAGTAATGAAAATTGTAAGTTCACATTGGTGAAATTAGGCTAAAGGAAAAAGATTGTAGATATGCTTTCTTAAATAAATAGAGTAAATTTCTTTGGTTGGTAATTGTAATTTAATAAGTTTATTTAAACATGAGGTGGCTAGTCAATGTGGTTATAGTCAATTATAAAGAGTTTGTAAAACATCTTTCAAACTGAAAATGTTTAAATAGTTCTAGTTCTAGAAGTCATTGTTAACTAAAAATTTAGATTGGTATTGGTAGCAGAAATAACTTCGTGATAATAAAACCTGTCTGAAGGCCACTGCAAAGTACATATTTAAGTAAATGGTAATAAAATGTTATCTTGATTCTATTAGAAATCTTCTGTTTTCATTTTAACAATGAAAAATAATTTTTTTCCCTCTATTACTAAAGTAAAGTACCTACTGTTATCTTCATGGTAAATTTGTGTAAGTAAACAGTCATTTGATATATGATGTGTTGCATTAAATTGTTTAAAATATATATATAAACAAGGAATAAACTTTAACATTATCAAACTCTTTTGTGCATTCAAACCAGGCCTTGTATACATTGCGTTTTGCCTCTCCATGTGAGTTATTGGCTAGGCTGTTCACTGGCCCCTCAATTAAAATATTTGCTATATCAGCCTCTGGTTCTGCTCCTAAAGTCGATGGAAACTATGTTGCAGTTTCAAGCTCCTGCAGCAGCCAATGATGACTCGGTACAGCCAAGTGTACAATGGACATTGCCTCCAGACTGGCACTGTTCCATAGTGCCAGAGAGCACTATGCACCAGGCTAGTGGAACACTGGAAACTCTCTCTAGGATCAACGATGCTGCGACTTGCTCACATGCTAAGTGGAGCCATGATACCAGGATACTGTAAGTGAAACTTAAACACAATTGGCATTATGGCCTGCTCTCATGGAGAGATAACATTTAAAGTATTACAAACCTGAAACTTAAAACTATTAATTGCAACTCTGAATCCTTATGCATTAAGTAATGCATTAGTTAATATTAAGTGCTGTACTTTTATCCTGTACTAAATATATGCCGAATAATTATAACGTTATCTTTTCTATTTTGGATCAAGTGCAGAAGTATATTAGACATGTTAAATTCCTAGTTAATTCATTTTCTAAACAGTTAATAAACATGTCTATAGAATAAGGTGGCAGTCTCAGCCAGTCTCAGTCAACTTCTATATTCTACTGTACTCTACTGTGTAACAAAGGTGAGGCTTGCTTGCTGATGGTGAGTCACCTATTGAACAAGTCAAAATTGTTAGAAATTGTACACTTAAAACCAAGGTGTAAAAAAACCTTTATTTTGTAGTTCTGATCACTCACACAGCTGAAAACTAAGAGAATTTCCAACTTAGTGTTCTAATCCTGAATGAAGCCAGTTGCCCAGGGAGTGCCAGTTCACCAGGAGCATCTGATGGAGTGAATGAGTGCCAATCATTGAACAGCTTGGAATGTGTCTTCAGACAAAGCTAAGTGTCTGTTGCAATTTCTCTCTAAAGATAAATAACTTAAAAAAGAATATACATGCTGTTCCCACCAGCTTTTAAGAAGGAGTGCCATCTTTATAGGCACCTAACCGTGTCTACCTCTGTAATCCAATGTCCTCTTTTAAAAACGGGTATTCCCAATTTTTAATGAAGTTTGTTTCTTTCAGAGTGAACATCTTATTAACCATATGAAAACTTCATCCAACTTCATACAGAATGCCGGATCCATCTTCCTCCAGTTAAAATAAGAAGTTCACACCTTGTTAGGCAATGACTACAGCCCATGGCCAGCAGGAAGCAGTTAGAGAAAAGAGATCATCTCCCTTCAGCACCCCTTTTAAATTAAAGGTTTAAACTCTTTAAGGGTAAAATAAAACTAATAGATGGATCTGGAACCTGACTGGAAATCCACATGAGCGCCAGTGGCCACAGGATAACTGCAGGAGGCCCCTGCCCCAAGATTTTGCTGTCCAGAATGAAAAGTTCTAAACTTCTAAAACAGTCCTGGATGCTGCACTAAAGATTGATAAATAATCAATCAAAACAACAAACAGCCATCCACCTCATAGCTCCAACAATAATTATGCCAAAGCTTAGCAAGTTAAACTTTGGCAAAGGGGGGAAATGATGTGGGTTATGGGTGGGAGGCTCTTTGTCTCTTCAGAGATAATCCAAGCTGTTTGACTTGTGGGTGTGGAAGGGTAAGAGGCTGCAGTCCTCCCTTAGTGACAATGGCAACGAGTCCAGTCCCAGGAAACAGTTTAACAATGCAAGGTCTATAAGTATTTAGGGGAAATGCAAACAAAATATGCTAAAAGCTTATCTAGAATGTCTGGAGTCCATGCTAAAAGCTTACCTAAGATGTGGAAGATATATATGCTAATTCAAGCCTATTGAGAACTGAAACAAAGGTACAATTTGGCCTTTCCTCTCTGTATAAAAAAAATTCGAAAATCTTGTTCGGGGCTCGGGATTGAAACAGAAAGCTCCCAAGTCCGGCCGGCCATCAATAAACCACTTTTCCTTCTCAAAATCATTCCTGAGTCCTGGCCTCTCTATACGCAAATAATTGAACCTCTCTCAAATTCTACAACACTTTCTCACTCCCATTGTCCAAATCAACACCTTCCAGAACAAGATGTTAGTCATGCAGGGGTTTCATCCAGCTCCAGCCTTGGTGCCAGACTCATCCTCCCTCAACCTCAGTAGAATAGCAGAGGGTTTACACCCTGTCAGGCAGAGACCCTAACCCATAAGAAGCAGCTACAGAAGAACGACCACTGCCCTTCAGCTCCCCCTAAGAGTAAGGGTGTACACTCTCTGAGGGGCAGTTAAGGCAGGTTAGTATAGTGAAAGATGGAAGGTGGCTCAGTCCTGGCAGAGGACATGGCCATGAGACCCCACCCAGAAAGCCCCTACTGCTAAGAACAAAGCCAGATTGACCCTGTCTAAGCCCTGGCCATGAGGTCCCATTTAAAACTCTTTCCAGGTTCAAGGGGAAACCTGGATAATTCCCAACAAAAGGTCTCATTATTAGTCCCCTGAGAGCTAACGGTGGGGCAACTAATTAGAACAGGAAATAGCTGCCCCCCCCATCATTAGGAAAGGGGGGAGGAAAGTTCTTAAAAAGGCCTACCCTGGGCCCATGCGCACATCTCACCCCATAGATGCCCACACCTACGTCTCGGATTGTGTATTATCTCTTTTCTCATTTCTTAATAAACTCTTTACTCTCCTGCCTACCCTTAAAAAAATTGCTGTAGGATTTTTTAAGGTAACTTTCATTAGGTTAAGAAAGTTCCCTTTTTCCCTACTTTGCTAAGAGTGTTTTCCTTTTTATCTGGATGTATGCTGAGGTTTTTCAAATGCTCTTTCTGTATCTATTGAAAAGATGTTATGATTTTTTCCTCTTTAATGTGATATCATGGTAGATTACATTAATTGATTTTCTAATGTAAAATCAACCTTAAAGTCCTAGGATAGAACTGACTTGGTCATGATATATTATCCTTTTATATACACCTAGATTCAGTTTGCTGATATTTTGATTAAGATTTTTGCATCTGTGTTCATGAGTGAGATCACATGTAATTTTATTTTCATGCACTGTCTTTGTCATTTTAGTATAAAGATTATGTTAGTCTCAGGAGTTGGGAAGTGTTTCCTCTTTCACTGTTCTCTGGAAGAGTTTGTCTAAGATTAAAATTATTTCTTCCAAATGAAATTTTGGTAAAATTTCCTGGTGAATCTGGCCTGGAATTCTTCTAGGAGGAATATTTTGGACTACAGATAGAGTTTTGCTAATTATTTTAAGTAGGGGCGGCAGACTTGGCCCAGTGGTTAGGGCGTCCGTCTACCACATGGGAGGTCCACGGTTCAAACCCTGGGCCTCCTTGACCCGTGTGGAGCTGGCCCATGCACAGTGCTGATGCATGCAAGGAGTGCCCTGCCACGCAGGGGTGTCCCCCACGTAGGGGAGCCCCACGTGCAAGGAGTGCACCCGTAAGGAGAGCAGCCCAGCGTGAAAGAAAGTGCAGCCTAAGAATGGCACCACCCACACCGAGAAATGACACAAGATGATGTAGCAAAAAGAAACAGATTCTTGTGCCGCTGACAACAACAGAAGTGGACAAAAGAAGATGCAGCAAATAGACACAGAGAACAGACAACCGGGGTAAGGATGTGGGGGGGGGGGGGTGGAGTGAGAAATAAAGAAATAAAAAAATCTTTAAAAAAATAAAAATAAAAATAAATTAAGTAGGAAGGCTGAACTGAAGTATTATCCTCCAAACTGGAGCACTGCAAGAATGAAATGAGTTTGAACATAATCATGAACTAAGACCACTCTCCTGGATAAAATGGGATGTATTTTCCTATTATAGATTTCCTATTCAATTCTGGATAAGTTTTGGTAAGTTATAGATTTTTAAAGGAATTTTTCCATTTTGTCTAAATTTTTCAAGTTTATTGGTATAAAGATTTCATGATAATCTTGTACTATCATTTAAATATTTGCAGTATCTCTAAGTATGTTTCCTTTTTCATTCTGAATATTGGTTATCTGTGCTGTCTCAGTGTTTTTATCACTCTTGGTAGAGGTGTTTTAAGTTTAATAAAATAAAAGAAGCAACTTTGGCTTTGCTTAACCTCATATTTTTTTTCTATTTCATTAGGTTCTTCTATTAACTTCATTATTTCCTTTTTGGGGTATAACTCTAACTTCTTGAGATGAATATTTAAATAAATGACTTTCAGACTTTCTGAACATAAACACTTTGAGATTATAAATTTCCTTCTCTGTACTGTGTGTCATAAATTAGAGATGCAGTATTTTGTTACTGTTCTGTTCAACATTTTTGAACATTTTTGATTCTGTTTCGATGCAGAGATGATTAGTATAATTATTTTTTATTTCCTAATGTATGAGTTATTTCTCAATTTCTCTTCTCAATTTTTGCTGATTCTAGCTTAATTGCCTTATGAAATCTGAACATGCTGTGTATGACTTCAAACCTTTGAAATGTATTGGGACTTGCCTTATGGTTCATTTACTTTTAGTAAATATTCTGTATGCTTGAAAAATTATGTATTCTGCAGTAGTTAGGTGTAAACCTCACTAAGTAACCTTAAGGTCAATTTTGTTAATGATCTTATTCAAATGCTTTTGTATTTATTGATTTTTATTTCTTAAATTAATTACTGAGAGAGAAGTAGTAAAAAATGTCCAACTATGTTTGTTATTTTGTCTCTTTCTCCTTGAAGTTCTGTCAGTGTTTGCTTTATATACTTTGAAGGTACAGATAGGGAAGATGCAAATTTTAAATAGTCATATAGCCCTGGCAAATGGAATCTTTCATCAACATGAATTGACCTTCTTTACTCCTATAATTTTATCTGCCTTAAAGTCTACTTCTTCCCTTAATATAGCTATACTAGCTTTCTTTGTTTTAGAAGTTATTGGAATGTCTAATTTATTCATTTAACTTTCAACTTTTCTGGATCCTTCTGTTTCCAAGGTGTTTCTTATAAGTAGCATAGAGATAGAATTTGTCTTTAGGCAGCAAATCTTTGTCTTTTAACTAGAGCATTTAGTTCATTTACATGTAATATAAGCAATACTACATTAGGACCATGATACTGCACAAATCATGACAGCATAATTCACATTGTATATATATCTTGGTTAAAATTTGTAAACATATTTTCTAACTCTTTATTTAACATTTTGAGGAACCACCAAATAGTTTCCCAAAGCGACTATACCATTTTACATTCCCACCAACAATGTATGAGAGTTCCAATTACTCTATTTACTCACTAACACTTGTTGTTGCCCATCTCTTTTTATTATATCTATCTTAGTGGGTGTGAAGTGGTATTTCATTTTTGTTGGTATCATTTGCAGCTCAAAGTTTTAAGTTTTAATGAAGTTCAACTGATCTTTTTTCTTTTAATTTGAGAAGTTGTATGTTTACAGAACAATCGTGCATGAAATAAAGGATTCCCATACACCCCACCACCAGCACCTTGCATTGAGGTGAAACATTTGTTACAATTGATGATAGCACTTTTAAAAATAATTATACTATTTTTAACAGTATTTACCTTTGTTACACTTAATGAAAGATTTTTGAAATAGTACTATTAACCATTGTCCATACTTACATTCAGGTATTTTCCCCATATACCACCCTATTATTAACACCTTGTATTAGTGTAGTACATTTATTATAATTCATGACAGAACATTCTTATACTGATGCTTTTTATTATAATCCATCATCTATACTAAGGTTCATTGTATTATATAATCCTGTGTTTTCTCTTTTAATTTTTATTTTAGGAACATATACAGCGTAAAATTTGCTCTCTTAAACATACTCACCTTTATAATTCAGTGCTGTTAATTACAATCACAAAAATGTGCTAACACACCAACATCCTTTTCCAAATGTTTACAATCAACCTAAATAGAAATTCTGTACAAATTAAGCATCACCTCCCCATTCTCTACCCCCAGTCTGTCCCCTGGTAACCTATATTCTAGACTTAAACTCTGTGAGTTTGTTTATTATACTTAGTTCTTATCAGTGAGATCATACAGAATCTGTACTTTTGTGTCTGGCTTCTTTCACTCAGCATAATGCCCTCAAGGTTCATCTATATTGTATCATGCATCAGGATTTCATTCCTTTTTATGACTGAATAATATTCCATTGTACGTATATACCACATTTTGTTTATCCATTCATTGGTTGATGGACACTTGAGTTGCTTCCACCTTTTGGCAACTCTGAATAATGCCACTGTGATCATCAGTGTGGAAATATCTGTTCAAGTTCAAGTTTTCTGTGTATGTACCTAGTAGCAGGATTGCTGGGTCACATAGCAATAAAATATTTAGCTTTCTAAGGGAAATGCCAAACTGCCTTCCACATTGGCGCACCATTTTACATTTCCAACAGCAATGAACAAGGGTTTCTATTTCTCCACATCTTCTCCAAAACTTTAAATTTTCTTTTCTTTTTTAATTATTTTTTTAAAGATTTACTTTATTTCTTCCCACTCCCTCATCGTTTGCACTTGCTGTGTGTGTTCATCTTTCTTTCAGAGGCACCAGGAACCAAACCCAGGACCTCTGATGTGGGAGGAAGGTGCCTAATCCCTTGAGCCACCTCTGTTCCCTGCTTTTATTGCATTTCTCATTATGTTTTTCTTCTTGTGTCTCTTGTTGTATCATCTTGTCATGTCAGCTTGCGTGCCTGCCCATCATGTCATTTTGTTGTCTTGCTAGTCTTCTTTAGGAGGTACTGGGAACCGAACCAGGGACCTCCCATGTGGTAGGCGGGAGCTCACTTGCTTGAGCTACATCCACTTTCCAATGATCTACTTTTTAATAGTAGCCATTCTAATGGGCATGAAATAAAATCTCATTGTGGTTAGGTTTTGTTTTTCCCCCTCCCCCCTCCCCCCTGCCCTGCTGCTTTTACTGTCTGTGTCCATTAGTTGTATGATCTTCTGTATCTATTTCTCTTTTTGTTTTGTATTTTTTTTTGTTTTTTATTCTCCTCTAAGATTAACCAGGATTCAATTCTGGGGACCTCTGATGTGGAGAGAGGTTCCCTGTCACTTGTGCAACCTCAGTTTCTGGTTTCTGCTGCGCTTCACATTGACTCTCCCTTTCGTTTCTCTTTTGTTGTGTCATCATGTTGCTGTGTGACTCACTTGCGCAGGCCCTGGCTCACTACGCAGGCACCCAGCTCACCACACAGACACTCGCACAGGCATTCGGCTCACTGTGCAGGCACTCGGTTTGCCACGTGGGCACTGGCTTGCTGCACAGGCATGCTTTTCCTTTTTTTTTTTTTTTTTTTTACCAGGAGGCCACAGGGATCGAACCTGGGTCCTCCTATATGGTAGGTGGAGGTCCTATCACGTGAGCCACATCCGTTTCTCTCATTGTGGTTTTGATTTGCATTTCCCTAATAGCTAGTGATGTTAAGCATCTTTTCATGTACTTTTTAGCCATTTGTATTTCCTCTTTGGAGAAATGTCTATTCAAGATTTTTGCCCATTTTTAATTGGGTGGGTGGTCTTTTCATTATTGAGCTTCAGGATTTCTTTATATATTTTGGATATTAAACCCTTACTAGATATCTGCTTTGATGCTTCTCTACATTTTCTTCAAAGAGTTTTATAGTCCTAGTTCTATTTAGTCTTTTGATTCACTTTAATTTTTACACATGGTTTGAGATAGGGAACCTCTTTCACTCTTTGGCACTTAGACAGCCAGTTCTCGCGGCACCAGCTGTTGAAGAGATTCTTCTTTCCCAAAGGAGTGGACTTGGTAGTGCCTGTCCTTGGCCCCGCCCCTCGCCCCGCCCCTCGCCCCGCCCCTCGCCCCGCCACGCGGCGCAGGCGCATCAGGCCCGGCTGTTCCCGCCCGCGCATCCTCCCGTCGCGCTCCCGCCTCGCGACGCCGCGGCCGGGCTCCGGGCCGGGCCGGGCCGCCGCTGGCAGCTCTCCGCGCGCGTCCCCTGGCCGTCCGGGAGGTCTTCCGCAGCAGGCCTTCGCCGCGCCGCGCTACGCGGAGCCGCTGGCCTGGAAGCCGGCTTTCCTCGCGTGTTGCGCAGCTGGCTTCCTCCAGGCGTCTCTCCCGACGCCGCGGCTCGCGCGGGGAGCGTGGCCCGGATGGGGCTCTTCCCGCGCTTGGGCTCGCGTTTCTGCAGCAGCCCTGGGAAGCGCACGTGGGTCCCTCTTCAGCTCTCCCACCTCGCCAACCCCAAACCAGTCTCTTACCTGAGAGCATCAGTGCTGCGCTCCAGACTTGTTCGGACGCTTTCATCTGCCGCGGGAGAGTTGACTCTCTAGTCTGTTGTCGTCTCTCGGTCTGGGTTTGCACCCAGTTCCTGCACATTTTATGGCTGAACATTACGTGCTCTTAAAGGGACAGGGAACTTACCATATTACGGGCCTCCGAGTCTCCTCGCCTCGGTGCGGGCTCCTCTGCGGAACACCGCGACTCCCCGACATTCCCGGAAAAGGCCTTCCTCTGAGGAACGCAGCGCCGACGGCCGCGACGGCCTCCCCCGCTGCGATTCCCGGAGGCACGTGCTGCGCGACCCGGAGGGACGCACAGCCAGCCCCGGCTCGGAGCGAGGAGGCGGCGCTGCAGGCACCGACGTCGCGGCCGAGCAATTCCTCGCCCAACGTAAAAACGGCTGATGAGGTAGCAGTTAACCTAAGACCAGTGCTGGTTAGCAGCTACCCTGGTACAGTTTCGAAGTAGGATTTCTACGGCATTGAGAAGCGAAAGGCTTTGAACGTCGGCCGCTTCTGCCGTGTTCCGCCCCACTCGTGACACTTTTACTCATTGCACTATCATTGCTCACGATGTTTTTGCCTCTGTCTGTCACTTTTAAGCACAGCATTTAAAAGCTTGTTAAAAAAATGTCGGCGTCATTTCTTTAGTTATCCAGTTAATTTTAAAACTGTTGTAAAAGTGTAAACCAGCCCATGACGGTTTTTTGTACACGTTAGAGAACCTTTATAGTTCAGTTTTCATGATTACTGTGTAAGGAAGACCGATGTAGATGCTGTCCTGGAACATGTTAGCTACACTTAGGATGTATTTTGGTTCCACATCACAATGATTTATCCCCAGTGACCCTTGTATCCTTTTTAGGCACATTTTTTGTTGTTGTTGTTGTTGTTGCAGATCCCTTTTCATTGTATTGCTTTGACAACTGTAATTTGAATCAGATCTGAAAGAGGTCCAGAATAAAATATATTTTGATATTAAAAAAAATAAAGCTTGTAAAAAGTTGTCTCTTACCTTATTTTCACTATAAAGTTTGCTTTATCAAAACACCTAATAAACTGAGGTATTAGTCAGAAAAAATCAATTGTTGAGACTTTTAGGAATACGGAGGATTAAAGAGGAAGAGGACTCAGTTCTCTCCCCCCAAAATAGCTAGAGAACAGGCAGAAATGGTCTTGAAAACTGTTCCAGGGCTTAGGACACCAGGAGAAGCCTAAACACAACCAGAAGAGAGAAGGGCAAAGGAAAGTAGTCTTGGCTGGCTGGAAAAACCCTGTAAGCAGCTGCAGCAGGTGCTGCTGGCACCCATCCTCCTCTTTGGAGCAAACAGCAGTGGGTCCTCCTACCCCTGGCTATGGACTGAGGGGGTTGCAGGGGTCAAGCGGGGAGAGGGCTGGACAAAGCCTATGACAAATTCAGATTTTGGCCAGTGAACTTGGTCTGCTGCATTGGAAGAGTCACACATTTCCAGGCTGGGTGGGGCAGCGACATTGCCCTGAGAGCCAGCAGGGAGCTAAAGAAAATTTGCCTTCTCAGACCCTCCCTACTGTCCTGAGCTGGTTGCTGAGGACACAGAGAGAAGGAGGGTGCAGTGGGCAGAGGGAGGAAAGCAGCTTCTGAGAAGGTCTGTTTGCAAGGCTTGGCACACCCTGAGGACATGGCTTATGGGCAGTTTGCCCACGTGGGGTTACAGTGAATGCATTCCCCTCTAGGGTCTGGGGCCTGTGATGAGCGGTCTGCTGAAGGGTACCATCTGCTGGCAGGCCAGAAAAGTGCATGCAAAGAAGGGAAAAATAGTAAGAAATAAAAAGAAGAGGCAATCTGGTGTCTTACTGTACCCCTCTCCAAGGCCCTTGGAAACTGGCCTTCACCCCATTACTGGGTCCTTATCTCTGGTTTGAGCAGTTAAACAGGGACAGTCGTATGTATCTAGAGCAAGCTCTAAACTCAGAAAAGAAGAAAGGGTTAAAATAAAAAACCTAACTAAACACCTGGAAAAACTAGAAAAGAACAGCAAACCAATCTCAAAGCAAGAAGAATGAAAGAAACAATAAAGATTGGACCAAAAATAAATGAATTTGAGAAAAAATAGTGAAAAACAACAAAACTAAAAGTTGGTTCTTTAAGAAGATCAATAAAATTGACAAATCCTTAGCTAGATTAACAAGGAAAAAAAGAAAGAAGATGCAAGTAAATAAGATCAGGAATGAGAGGGGAAACATTATGACTGACCCCACAGAAATAAAAAGGATCATAAGAGGATATCATGAGAAACTATGTCAACAAAGTAGACAACCTAAATGAAATGGACAAATTCCTAGACATGCACAAACAACCTACATTGACTCTATAAGAAATACAGGAACTCAACAAACCAACCATAAGTAAAGAAATTGAATCAGTCATCAAAAATCTTCCAACAAAGAAAAGTTCAGGGCTAGATGACTTCACAGACCAATTCTACCAATCCTTCTGTATTAGTCTGGGTTCTCTAGCAAAACAGAATGGGTAGGACATATCTGTAAATAGTATGAGATTTTTAAAAAATTGTCTCATGTATCCATGGGGACACAGAAGTCCAAATTCCCTAGGGCAGGCTGCAACCACAGTCTCTGTGAAGGTCCTTGATGAGTTTCCAAGAGACGCTGGCTGGCTGTTGTAGAGAGGGGAATTCTCTTTCTCTGAATAATAAAATCACTTCCCCTTTTAAGGCCTTCAACCAACTGGATGAACCATCACTCTTTTTTTTTTTTAAGATTTATTTTATTTTATTTATTTCTTTCCCTTCCCTCCCTCCCCTCCCCCTCCCCCCGTTGTCTGCTCTGTGTCCATTTCCTGTGTGTTTTCCTGCATCTGCTTGCATTGTCAGGTGGTGCTGGGAAACTGCATCTCTTTTTTGTTGTGTTATCTTGCTACGCCAGCTCTCCATCTGTGCAGCTCCACTCCTGGGCAGGCTGCACTTTTTTCACATGGGGTGACTCTCCTTGTGGGGGCTAACTCCTTGAGAATGGGGCACACCTACACAGGGACACCCCTACGTGGCATGGCACTCCTTGCACATGGCAGCACGTGGGCTGGCTAGCCACATGGGTCAGGAGGTCCTGGGTATCAAATCCTGGACCCTCCATATGGTAGGCAGATGCTCTATCAGTTGAGCCACGTCTGCTTCCCCATCACTCATTTCTGATGGTGATCTCCTTAGTTGATTGTAGATGTATGCAGCCATCTATGCAATTATCTCACTGATTAAAGTCCATGAAATGTCCTTGTATTACAATTAGCCCAGTGCTTGCTTGACCAAACAAATGGGCACCATTCCCTGGCTGAGTTGACACATTAGCCTAAACAACACACCTTCCAAGAAGAATTAATACCAATCCTGTTTAAACACTTCCAAAAAATGGAAAAGGAGGGAAAATTACCCAACACATTTTATGACACCAACATCACCCTAAAATCAAAGGCAGGTAAAGATACTACAAGAAAAGAAAATTAGAGCCCAATCTCTCTAATGAACATAGATGCAAAAATTCTCAACAAAATACTTGCAAATTGAACCCAACAGCACATTACAAATTTATACATCATAATCAAGTGGGTTTTATTCCTGGTATGCAAGGGTGGTTCAACATAAGAAAATCAATTAACTAAATACAAAACATTAACAAATTTAAAGGAAAAAAAACCCCATTTGATTATCTCCATTGCTACAAAAAGGCATTTGACAAAATACAGCATCCTTTCTTGATAAAAAACAGTTTGGAAGATATAGAAGAAAGTTCCTCAGTATAATAAAGGGCATGTATGAAAATACCACAGCCAACATCATACTCAATGGGGAGAGGCTGAAAGCATTGCCTCTAAGATCAGGAACAAGACAAAGATGCCCACTGTCACCACTGTTATTCATCATTGTACTAGAAGTTCTAACTAGAGCAATTGGGCAAGAAAAAGAAATAAAAGGCATCTAGATTGGAAAAGAAGAAGTAAAACTCTCATTATTCACAGATGATATGATCCAATATTTATGAAATTCTGAAATATCTACAACAAAGCTATTAGAGCTAGTAAATGAGTTCAGCAAAGTGGCAGGATGAATGATCAACAGTAAAAAATTAGTAGGGTTGCTGTACACTATAATGAGCAAACTGAGAAAGAAATGAAGAAAAAATCCCGTTTACAAAAGCAACAAAATGACTCCAATTTCTAGGAAGTAATTTAACCAGGAATGTAAGGGATTTGTATTCAGAAAACTACAAAACAGTGCTAAGAGAAATCAAAGAAGATATAAACAAATGGAAGGACACTCTGTGTTTATGGGTTGTAAGACTAAACACCATGAAAATGTCAACTCACCCCAAACTAATACATAGATTCAATGCAATCCCAATCAAAAGTCCAACAGCCTGCTTTATAGAAAAAGTCCACTACCAAATTTATTTGGAAGACAAAGGGGTCCTTAGTGGCCAAAAATATTCAAAAAAAGAAGAGCAAAGTCAGTGGTCTCACACTTCCCGACCTTAAAGTGTATTATAAAGCTAGAGTGATCAAAACAGCATGGTATTGGCATAAAGATAGACACATTGATCAATGGAATCAGATTGATAGTTCAGAAATAGACCTGCACCTATACGGTCAGTTGATCTTTGATAAGCCTACCAAGCCCAGTTTTCTGGGACAATACAGTCTCTTCAACAAATGGTGCTGGGAGAACTGGATATCTATAACCAAAAGAATGAAAGAGGACCTCCATCTCAATCCCTACACAAGAATCAAGTCAGAATGGATAAAGATATAAACATAAAAGCCAGGACCATAACATTCCTAGACGATTGTGTAGAGAAACATCTATAAGACCTTATAGTGGGTGGAGGTCTCTTAAACCTTACACCCAAAGCATGAGCTACAAAATTTTAAAAGTAATGAGATCATGTCAAATTTAAATACTTCTGCACTTCAAAGGACTTTGTGAAGAGGGTAAAAAGGCAGCCTACTCGATGGGAGAAAATATTTGGAAATCACACATATGACAAGGTTTTAATATTCATGATATATAAAGAGATTCTAAAACTCATCAATAAAAAGACAAATGACCCAATTAAAAAATGGGCAAAAGACGTGTGAATAGACATTTTTCTAAAGAAAGAACACAAATGGTGAAAAAAACACATGAAAAATTTTCACCATCAATGGCTATTAGGGAAATCCTACTCAAAGCTACAACGAGCTATCATTTCAACTATTAACAACAACAACAACAAAAAGAAAACTAGGGAAACGGACTTTGGCCCAGTGGTTAGGGCGTCCGTCTACCACATGGGAAGTCCGCGGTTCAAACCCCAGGGCCTCCTTGACCCGTGTGGAGTTGGCCATGTGCAGCGCTGATGCGCGCAAGGAGTGCCGTGCCACGCAAGGGTGTCCCCCGCGTGGGGGAGCCCCACGCGCAAGGAGTGCGCCCGTGAGGAAAGCCGCCCAGCGTGAAAAGAAAGAGCAGCCTGCCCAGGAATGGCGCCGCCCACACTTCCTGTGCCGCTGACGACAACAGAAGCGGACAAAGAAACAAGACGCAGCAAATAGACACCAAGAACAGACAACCAGGGGAGGGGGGGAAATTAAATAAATAAATAAATCTTTAAAAAAAAAAAAAAAGAAAACTACAAGTGTTGGAGAGGATGTGGAGAGATAGGAATGCTAATTCACTGTTTGTGGGAATTTAGTATGGTATACCCACTGTGGAATTCTGTTTGGCGGTTCCTAAGGAACTTCGATATAGATCTACCATGTGTCCTGGCAAGACCACTACTATGTATACATCCAGAAGATCTGAGAGCAGGTACATGAACAGACACCTGCACACCACTGTAAAGAGTGGCATTAATCCCAAACGTCAATAAGAAAAAATGAAGCTGTGAAGTATATTATGGCAACATGGACGAACCTGGAGGACATTATGTTGAATAAAGGAAGCCAGGCACAAAAAGACAAATATTGTATGATTTTGCTACTGTGAACTAAAATGAGCAAACTCATGGACTTAATAACTAGAATATAAGTCACCAGAGGCTAGAATGTGGGTAGAGAATAGAACGTGGTTAGAGAATGTGGTTAATCTGTGCAGAACTGGTAAAAAGTTGTTTGGAAATGTATAGAAATGGTGAAAGAACAGCATAGCATTTCTAATTAGTAGTGCTAACATACGGGTATGCTAGTGGTTTGTTTTTTCCCTTTTTTGGAGTAATGAAAGTGCCTAATATGCCTTAATGTGTTGAATGCACAACTCTGTGATTATACCAAATGTCATTGATTGTACACTTTAGAAAAATTGTATGGTTTATGAACCAAAAAATAATAGGGTGGAAATATACACCAAATCTAAGATATGGAATATAATAAGTAGTCATACTTCAACAAAGCTCTTTCATAATTTGTAACAAATATTTCACAACAATGCAAAGTATTGGTTGTGGGGTGATGTATGATTGTCTTGTATGATGTTATGCATGTTTGTTTTTGTAAGTTCACAACTTCTGCTATATATTTATTGTTTATGTATGTTCATGTGTGAACAATATACTTCAATAAATTTTTTTAAATAAAAAAATCAACTGGACATCTATTTCTGAACTCTCAATTTGATTCCATTGGTCAATATATCTATCCTTGTGCCAGCGCCATGCTGTTTTGACTACTATAGCTTTGTAATATGCTTTAAGGTTGGAAAGTGTGAGTCCTCTGACTGTTTTTTTTCAAAATGTTTTTGGCTATTCAGGGCTCCTTAGCCTTCCAAATAAATTTGATAATTGGCTTTTCATTTCTGCAAAGTAGGCTGCTTGAGTTTTTATTGCTATTGTGTTGAATCTGTAAATAATTTTCAGAAGATTGACATCTTAACAAAATTTAGTCTTATTATCCATGAATATGGAATGCCCTTCTATTTATTTAGGTCTTCTTTGATTATTTTATCAATGTTTTGTAGTTTCCTGAATACAAGTCCTTTACATCCTTGTTAAATTTATGCCTGGATATTTTAATTGCTATTATAAATGGAATTTTTTCTGATTTCCTCCCTAGCTTGCTCATTTTAGTGCATCGAAACACAACTGATTTTTGCATGTTGTTCATATAATCCACCACTTTGCCAAATTCATTTATTAGCTCCATTAGCTTTGTTATAGATTTTTTAGGACTTTCTATTTATAGGATCATGTCATTCCCCAAATGGTAAAAGTTTTAATTCTTCCTTTCCAATATGGATGGCTTTTTTTTTTTCTTTTTTGCCTTATTGCTCTGGCTACAACTTGTAGTACAATGTTGAATAACAGTGGTAATAGTGGGCATCCTTATCTTGTTACAGATCTTACAGGGAAAACCTTCAGTCTTTCACCATCGAGTAGAACGTTAGCTGTGAGTTTTCATATAAGCCATTATGTTGATGCAGTTTCCTTTTATTCCTATTTTTTTCTAAGTGTTTTTGTCAAGAAAGGATGCTGTATTTTGTCAAATATCTTTTTGTGCCTCAACTGAAATGATCATGTAGCTTTTTCCCTTTGTTTTGTTAATGTGTATTATATCAATTGATTTTCTTGTGTTGAACCATCCTTGCATATAAAACACACTTAATCATGGTGCATAATTCTTTTAATGTGTTGTTGGATTAGATTTATAAGTATTTTTTGTTGAAAAATTTTTCATCTATACTCAGAAATTGGTCTGTAATTTTCTTTTCCCACAGTATCTTTAACTGGCTTTGGTATTAGGGTGACATTGGCCTCTGTATTAGTCAGCCAAAGGGTGCTGATGCAAAGTACCAGAAATCTCTTGGCTTTTATAAAGGATATTTATTTGGGGTAGAAGCTTAGAGTTACAAGGCCCTAAAGAGTTCAACTCAAGGTACCATAAGAGGTACTTTCTCACCAAATGTTTGTTGTCCCATGTTGAAGCATGATGGCTGCCAATGTCCGCGAGGGTTCAGCCTTCCTCTTTACTCTTAAGGCTCTGTGGGCCCAGCTTCTTCTGATCTCAGCCGTAGGCTGGAATAAGGCTCATTTTTCAGGGCTTCTCAGCTGCTCTGGTCTCTTCACAAGGTCAGCTGTAAACTCTCAGGCAAATATCTCATCTTTCCTTGGAGCTCCAGTGTCAAAACCAAGTTCCCTCCTCTGCTCACTTTTCCTGTGTATCTTCTTCTCTGTGTTCTTGATTGGACCTCCATTTATTTAGTCCACCAAGGGGGATGGGACTCAACCATACACACCCTATTAACATGGTAAAATCAAAGCCCTAATCTTGAGTTAATCAAGTAATGTAAAGCCTTTGAATTTAAATCAGTCAAAGGGTATCATGCCCAGAGGAACAGACCAGTTTACAAACATAATCAATATCTCTTTTTGGAATTCATAAATAATATCAAACTGCCACAGCCATGTAGAATGATTTAAATAGTGTTCCCTCCTTTTCAATTTGTTTGAAAGAGTTCGAGCAGGATTGGTATTAATTCTTGGAATGACTGGTAGAATTCACCTGTGAAGCCATCTGGTCCTAGGCTTTGTTGTTGAGAGGTGTTTGATGACTCACTCAAATGGCTTCACTTTTACTAGCCTACTGAAGTCTTCTCTTTCTTCTACAATCAGTATAGGTTGTTTGTGTTTTTCTAGGAATTTATACATTTAATCTAGGTTGTCTAATTTGCCAGATTACAATTGTTCATAGTATCCTCTTACAATCCTTTTTATTTCTGTGGAGTCAGTAGTAATCTCCCCTTCTCATTTCTGCTTTTATTTATTTGTGTATCTTGTCTCTTTTCTTCTTTGTCCTTCAAGTTGAGGTTTTGTCAATTTTTTTGATCTTTTCAAACAACCAATTTTTGGTTTTGTTAACTCCATTGTTATTTTCAAGTCCATTATTTCTGCTCTAATCTTTGTTATTTCTTTACTACTTGCTTTGAGATTAGTTTGATGTTCTTTTTCTAATTTCTCTAGGTGTCCAATTCAGTCTTTGGTTTTAGCTCTTTCTTCTTTTCTAATGTAAGCATTAGGGCTGTAAGTTTCCCCCTCAGGACTGTCTTCACTGCATCCCATAAAGTTTTGATAAGTTGTGTTCTCATTTTCATTAACCTCAAGATACTTACTGATTTCCCTTGCAATTTCTTCATTCGCCCATTTGAGTGTGTTATTTAACAACCATTTATTTGTGGATTTTCCAGTTCTCCACCTGTTATTGATTTCCAGCTTTACTGCATTGTGATCAGAGAAGATGATTTGTATAATTTCAATCCTTTAAAATTTATTGAGACTTGTTTTGTTACCTAACATGTGATGTACCCTGGAGAATGATCCATGTGCACTTGAGAAGAATGTATATCCTGATGTTTGGAAGTGCAATATTTTGTATATGTATGTTAGGTCAAGTTAATTTATCATATCATTTAAGTTCTCTGTTTAATTATCTTCTGTCGAGATGTTCCATCTATTGTGGTGTATTAATGTCTCCAACTCTTATTGTAGAGATGTCTATTTCTCCTTTCATTTTTGCCAATATATGTCTCATGTATTTTTGGGCACTGTGGTTAGGTGCTTAAATATTTATTATTGTTATTTCTTCTTCATGGATTGCCCATTTTATTAATATATAATGTCCTTCTTTGTCTCCTATAACAGCTTTGGACTAAAAGTCTACTTTGTTTATATATATATATATAATTCATTAACATTCTGTATTATTGCTGTAAAAGCAGTACTTACTTCAGCATTTTGTCCTTTGGTTTTTATATATCACAAACTTTTTGTCTCCCTCTTCCTTTATTGCAAGCTCCTTTTCTGTATAGTAGATCTTTTGTAATATATCGGACATATTCCTTTCTCATTTCTGTTTCTGTGTATTTTAAAAATACTTTGTAGTTTCCCTGGGATTTGTATCACATAACCTACATGTATGACCTACTAATGTGAAAAGATATCAACTTAGCTTCAATAGCATACCTATTCTCAGAATCTTTGTTTCTTCACACTATTCTAAGTAACTTTCCCCTGTCTTTTCTTTTCAACCTGCAGAACTCCCTTTAGTAATTCTTATAAGGCAGGCCTTTTGTTTTCGAAACTCTTTTAGTTTCTGTTTATCCATGAATACTTTAAATCTTCCCTCATTTTGAAGTACAGTTTTGTTGGATAAAGAATTTTCCTATGGCAGTTTTCCTCTTCTGGTACCTTAAACATACCATACCACTGCTTCCTTACTTCCATGGTTTCTGATGAGAAATTGCCACTTAATCTTATCGAGCATCCCTTGTAGTGAATCATTTTTCTCTTGCTGCTTTCAGAATTCCCTCTATCTTTGGCATTTGACATTCTGATTTGTATGTGTCTCGGAGTAGGCCTATTAGGTTTTATTCTATTTGTGGAGTAGGTTGCACTTCTTGAACATGCATGTTTATGTCTTTCATAAGAGTCGGGAAATTTCCAGCCATTATTTCTTCAAATATTCTTTCTGCCCCCTTTCCCTTATCTTCTCCTTCTGGGTCACTCATATATTTTTGTGCTTTGTGCTGTTAATCAAATCCCTGATATACTGCTCAATTGTTTCTATTCTCTTCTCTATCTTTTCTTGTGACTGTAGGATTTCAATTGCCCTGTCTTCTAATTCACTGATTTTTTATTCTGCCTGTTCAAATCTGCTGTTGTGTGCCTCTAGTGGTTTTTAATTTCTACTATTGTGCCTTTCATCCCCATAATTTCTGTTATGTTTCTTTTTATACTTTTAACTTCTTCTTTATGCTCACATACTGTCTTCTTAATATGCTTTAGCTCTTTGTGTATATTTCCCTACATCTCCTTGAATTGACTTAGGAAATTTGTTTGAATTTCTTTGATTAGTTGTTCCAAATTCTGTGTCACTCCTAAGGCTTTAAATTGTTCTTTTGACTGTGCCATACCTTCCTGTCTCTTAATTCAGCTTGTAATTTTTTTATTGATGTCTAGGTAACTGATTATCCTGATAAGTTAACTCTGAAGGTCAGTTTTTCCTCTTGTCTAGGGTTTTATTTTTTATTGGTTTTGTGTTGGGCTCTTTTTAGACACTAGGTCCAACTTATTCTGGACTGTTAGAATAGCCTGAGTTTAACTGATCAGGTTTTCTCAGCTCTTTTTCATCTGATTCTTGCCCTGGATATGTGGCATAGATTTAGTTTCAAGATTGCTTTTTTTGTGTAATTGTTTCACCTCCAGGAGAAAGTTTCCTTTCTTCCATTTCTTCTCTGGGAATCTTAAGCTTTTTTGTTTTTGTGCAGAATTTTTCCCCCAGCTCAAAGATTTGTTTAAATTTTCTCCCTTACTCAGTGCCCTGTTTTCCTTACACTTTTCAGTTCTGGGACCCTCCAGTCTTACAGCAGTCAGTTCAATACCTCCCCCTCCCATTTTTTCCTCTGTGACATTTTTCTGCCTGCAGTGTCTTCCCCAGTAGGCTATCCTGCCCAGTAGGCTCTCCTATCACTGGGGAGTGAGATGAGGTAAACCAGAAAGGTGGGTCACTCCGGAAAAGTCTCTTTGCACTTAGGAAATAGTAATTGGGTCGAGTGAGTGCACCACTCGGCCACTGCGGCTCTGTTGTGGTTTTTCTCTCCCCCCACCAGGGGCCCTTTTGAATTTGGCGCTCCCCAGTGGCTCGTGTTGTGCCCTGGGTCTCTGCAGTCTTGGGTGCCTGTGTCTAGATACGTGCGGGGTTTTAACTTAACTTACTGGTGTAAGTTCTCCTATAGTCCATGTCCCCGTGCGAGGGATCTGGGCTGCTGCTTCTGGAGAGCACCCAACTTTTGTGCAGGACCAAGTGAGGGGAGGAGAAGGTGGCTGGCAATCCCTGATGGATTTTCCTACCTGATATTTTTCTCTTTCTTCAAGTAAGCATTTATGGAGTCCTTTTGCAGTCTCTACCATTCTCCAGAAGTCTAAGCAAGTGGAACTTGTCCTTCTGAAAAGCTAAATCTCTGGGGAGGGTTTTTTTTTCCTTTCAGGGAATGCCTTATGTCACCCTTTTGATGATGCCACTCCTTGCGGGGATTGGCTCCACCACCTCGGCAAGGGCGTGGTTAAACGATTTATGAAAGCTCATCCGTTCCTGCTTCAGAGCAAAAGCAGCTGTCTTACTACTCTGCACAAGCCATCCCTTTCCCCTCGAAGTTTGAAAATGGCTTCGTCTTGCACTTTCTGCCACTAGATAAGATATGAGTCTAGAGACAGGGTTTCTTACTCCAAGACAAAACATCCTTGAGAAATTTAACTTCAGCCACAGCTTTTGGTCAAATACAAAAATACATGATATATAAGCAAGAGAAATTAAGCTGATGGGGCCCTCCCTGCATATGAATTTTGGTGCGTGAGTCTTTCATTCCTGAGGCAACCACTGGGTTGTTATTTTTTTTGCCACTTGTGTTTTTGTGTCATATCTAAGAAACCACTGTCTGATCCAAGGACACAAAGATTTACTCCTGTGTTTTCCTCTAGTAGTTTTATAGTTTTGCCTCTTACATTTAAGTTTGAGTTAGTCTTTTTTTTTTTTTTTTAAGATTACGGCCATCTCATTTTTTTTTTTTTAAGATTTATTTATTTCTCTCCCCTTCCCCACCACCCCAGTTGTCTGTTCTCTGTGTCTATTTGCTGTGTGTTCTTCTTTGTCCACTTCTGTTGTTGTCAGCGGCAC
This sequence comes from Dasypus novemcinctus, assembly GCF_030445035.2. Classification (NCBI taxonomy): domain Eukaryota; kingdom Metazoa; phylum Chordata; class Mammalia; order Cingulata; family Dasypodidae; genus Dasypus; species Dasypus novemcinctus. The sequence continues at coordinate 185,470,282 of NC_080675.1, read as the reverse complement.
TGGAATCTGTGTTTCTTTTTGTTGTGTCACCTTGTGTGTCAGCTCTCTGTGTGGACAGCGCCATTCTTAGGCAGGCTGCACTTTCTTTTGTGCTGGGCAGCTCTCCTTATGGGGTGCACTCCTTGCGCGTGGGGCTCCCCTACACGGGGGACACCCCTGCGTGGCACGGCACTTCTCGTGCGCATCAGCACTGCGCATGGGCCAGCTGCACACGGGTCAAGGAGGCCCGGGGTTTGAACCGCGGACCTCCCATGTGGTAGATGGATACCCTAACCACTGAGCCAAGTCCACTTCCCCTTGAGTTAGTCTTGTATGTGGTGTGAGGTTGGGGTTCAACCTCATTCTTTTGCATGTGGACATTCAGTTTTCAACACATCTGTTGAAATCCCATTGAATTGTCTTGGCATACTTGTCAAATATCAATTGACCATAAAATAAGGGTTTATTTTTGGTCTCTTATCTATTCCATTGATCTATAAGTCTATCCTTATGCCAGTACCACATAAATATTGATCACTGTAGTTTTGTAGTACATTTTGAAATCAGGAAGTGACAGACTTCCAACTTTGTTTTTCTTTTTCAATATTGTTTTGGCTATCTGGGTCCAATGTATTTCCATATGAATTTTATGATCAGCTCATCAATGTCTGCAAGAAAAGTAGCTTGGACCTTGATAGATATTGCATTCAATCAGCATATAAATTCGGAGAGTATTGCTATCTCAACAATATTAAAATCTTCAAATTCATGAACATGGGCTGTTTTTCCATTATTTAGGTCTTCTTTAATTTTTTCAATGATTTTTGGTAGTTTGCAATATATGTCTTGCATAACTTTTGTGAAATTTATTCCTACATTGTACTAGTTTTCTATGGCTTTCATTAAAAATACCACAAACCAGTGGCTTAAACAACACAACTTTATTATCTTAATGTCATTTAGGTTAAAAGTCTAACACAGGTGTCACTGGACTAACATCAAGCTGTTAGTAGGGCTCAATTTCTTTCTGGAGGCTCCAGAAAAGAATCAGTTTTCTTTCCTTTTCTAGTATACAGAGGCCATGCACATTCCTTCCTTCATCTTTAAAGAAAGCAACATTGCATCCCTCTGTGCTTTTATTCTGTGTACATCTTCCTCTGACTTTTTTCTTCTGCCTCCCTCTTCCACTTTTAAGGATCCTTGTAATTACATTAGGATTAATCCAGGATAATCTCTCCATTTTAGGGTTCTTAATTTAAACACATTCTTAACTTAGTCCTTTTTGCCATGAAAGGTAACATATTCACAAATTCTGGAAATAAGTATTTGGGCACATTATGGAGTCATTACTCTGCTTACTAAATAAGTATTTTATTTTTTTTTTGATAGTATTGTAAATTGTTTTCTTAACTTAATATCCCGATTGTTCACTGTGAGTGTATAGAAATACAGCTGATTTTTCTATATTGATGTTGTATCCTACAACCTTGCTGAACTTGTTTATCATTTATACTAGTTTTTGTGACTTCCTTACGATTTTTTATATACAGGTTCATGTCATCTGTTAATAGAGATAGCTTAACTTCATTCTTTCCAATCTGGATGTGCTGTATTTCTTTTTCTTGCTGAACTGCCCTGGCTAGAACCTCCAGTATGATGTTTAATAGAATGGTGAGAGCAGTTATTCTTATCTTGTTTCTGAGCTTAGGGGAAAGCATTCAGTGTTGTTTCACCATGAAGTGTAACGTTAGCCATGGGTTATTTGTAGATAGCCATTTTTAGGTTGAGTAAGTTCTCATCTATTCTCAGTTTTATGTGCATTTTTATTATAAAAGGTTGTTGGACAAGGTAAAAAATACTTTTTCTGCATCATTTGAGATATGTGTTTTTCCTCTTATTCAATTAATATGGTGTATTACACTTATTGATTTTGGGAAGTTTTTTATGCATTCTGGCATTTTTTTTCCTTCATATATTTTGAGGCTCAGTTGTTACGTACATATATGATAAATGTTTTGCTTTCTTATTGATGGACTCTTTTATCATTATAAAATGTCCTTCTTTATCTCTGGCAATGATTTTTGTCTTACAGTCTATTTTGTCTATTAGCATAGCCACTCCAGCTCTTTTACTTCGTTTTTGGATGCATAAATTTTTCATCCTTTTACTTTCAGTCTGAAGTGTGTCTCTTGTAGACAGCATGTGATGGTTAGTTTCACATGTCAACTTGGCTGGGTTATTTTGTTTGGTCAGTCAAGCACCAGCCTGATTGTTACTGGAGGGTATCTCGTGGATTTAAATAGTCAACTGACTGCCTCTATGGCTGATCACATCTACAATCAAGAAAGAAGATTGCCTTCAGCAAAGACATGAGTCTCCTTAAATCCAGAACTGAGGATTTCAGCAGTCAAAAATTTTTCTATCTCTAATTAGCCAGCTAGCTTTTCCTGGTGAATTCACTGAAACCTTCACTGGAGTTCCTAATTTGCTGTCTGAACTATGATTTGGATTGACAATCCCCTGGTCACAGCCATTTCCTATAATAAATCTTTCAAGAAAAAGGAAGGAAGGAGGGAGGGAGGGAAGGAGAGGGAGGGAGGGAGGAAGGGGAAAGAAAGAAAAGAAAGAAAAAGAAAGAAAGGAAGGAAGGAAGGAAGGAAGGAAATAGAAATTATCTATCTCTTTATATCCTGTCAATTCTGTTTCTCTGGAGAATCCTGGCACACTACATAAATAGATCATGTCTATCTATTCTGCCAACATTTGCCTTCAATTGGTAATTACAGTTAATATAATTACTGAAAGGTAGTGTTTACACCTGCTATTTTGCTATTTGTTTTCTGTCTTATGTCTTTATTTCCTTTCTGTTCCTCCACTACTTTTCTGTTAGATATGTTCTAGTATATTATTTTAATTTATTTGTTTCTTATACTATATTTCTGAGTTCTTTTTTTAATGGCTGGCCTGCAGATTAAAGTAAACAACAATTTTAAATAGTACAACTCAGATTAATTTCAGTTATATACAAAAAGTTTGCTCCATTAAAGCCCTGTTCACTACCTCCTCCTTCGCATTATTTTACTTTATTTTTTAAGAAATCAATTTTATTAATACATATTAATAAAGCATACACTTTATCCAAAGTATACAATCAATGGTATTTGGTATAATCACATTAGCTGTATGTTCATCACTTCAGTCATTATTAAAGCATTTTCATTATTTCAATAATAATAATAAACAAAAAGCAAACAAATAAAATTCCTCACCTCTCAATCTCTCTATTCCCCTGTTATACATAGCTGCCATTTCTGGCCATTCTTGCATAATTAATATTTGTCTATTAAGAATTTTTATTGAGGTATATTCACATACCATGTGACCTATTCAAAGTGTATAATTAATGGCTTTTTTTTAGCTGTTAAAAAGTCCTTTATTGTAAAATTGTAAAATAAATAGAAAAAGACATTGAAAGAAATTACAAATTTCAAAAGAGAGTGCAAGGCTAGGTTAGATTTAATATAACCAATTATAAAAAATAGCATAGCAACAAACCTTTATAAATGTAAATAATTCAATTATAATAGGAATTAATTATAACATAACTCTAATGGACATAATAATCTCTAAGAATGAAATAAATTATCGGTTGTTTAACTTCCATTTAGGCCATAATTCTTTCTAGATAATCAAATTCCTATTTGTACTTCTTCACATCCTATTGGAATGAATTACAGCAGATAACAATTTGCCAAATCACAATTTTATGAGGCATAAAAACTCAAAATCTTGTTCAACAGTAGTCATGCTAAATCATTATTGATCCAAATAGATTATTTTAATTAAAGAGTATGAATAAAAAAGTGTTATAAAATGAAGTATCCAAAAATATATCTCTTCTCTAGACCTCTTCAATTAAAAATAACTGTTCATTTTTTTATGAAAAAAATTACAGAATAATTTTCACAGGAACAATTTGCCAGTTGCACTGAGTAATTATTGTTTATATACTATAATGTTGTTATTTTACCTTTATCTGATCTACTCCAACTCTTTTTTGGTTTCTATTTGCATGGAATACCTGATTCCAAACTTTCACTTTTACCCCGGTTGTATCCTTACATCTGAAGTGGGTCTCTTGTAGGCAACATGTATCGGCTCATATTTTTTTGTCCATTCTATCAGCCTATGTCTTTTGATTGGGGAGCTCAACCCATTAACATTCAGCGTTATTACTGTAAAGGCATTATGTACTTCATCTACTTTGTTCTTCAGCTCTCTATTGTCATATCATTCTATTGTCTGTCTTCTTATCCTTTAGTTTACCCTTCCTAATAATCTTCATTTCTAAACTCTTCTCCAAATCTCTTGTCCTTGTTTTTTCCTTTCATGCTGAAGCACCCCCTTTAGTATCTCTTGCATATCTGGTCTTTCAGTAAAATATGCTATCAGTTTTTGTTTGTCTGTGTAGACTATGAACTCACCCTCATTCTTGAAGGGCAGTTTTGCTGAACACAGAGTTCTTGGGTGGCAGTTTTTTTTTCTTCCATTACCTTAAATACATCATACCACTTTCTTTTCTACTCCATGGTTTCTGAAGAGAGGTCAGCACTTAATCTTACCAAGCTTCCCTTGTATGTGATACTTTGCTTTTCTCTTGCTGCTTTCAGAATCCTCTCTTTATCCCTGATATTTGTCATTCTGAATAGTAGGCGTCTTGGGGTGGGCCTATTAGGATTTATTCTGTTTGGGGTGTGTTGTCCTCCTTGGTTATTGATATTTATGTCCTTCATAAGGATTGGGAAGTTTTCAGTCATTATTTCCTCAAATACTCTTTCTGCCCCTTTTCCATTCTCTTCTCCTTCTGGGACATGAATAACACAAATGTTTGTGTGTCTCACATTCTCATTCAGTTTCCTGAGACTCTGTTCCATTTTTCTCCATTCTCTTCTCTTTCTGTTCTCTTTTCTTTATCGATTCGGATATTGTCTTTGAAAGCACTAATTCTGTCTTCAAGTAATTAAAATCTGCTCTTATGTGCCTCTAATGTATTTTTAGTCTCATCCATCATGTCTTTCATTCCCATAAGTTTTGTTATTATACTTTTCTCTGAAAGCTTTCAAATTGTTCTTTATACTCTCCCATTGTCTTCTTAATATCCTTTGTTTCTTTAGTCATATTTTCTTTAAATTCTTTGAAGTGATTTAGCAGAGTTGTGTGACTATCACTGATTAATTAAATTAAATCCTGTATCTCTTCAGTATAATTGATTTGTTCATTTGGCTGGGCCATCTCTTCCTATTTTCCAGTACGGCTTGCAAATTTTTGCTGATGACTAGGTATCTGATTACGTTGGTAATTTACTCTGATAGCTAATTTCACTCTCTTGCATATTTTTTTTCCACAACTCTTCTTTGGTATTTGATTCAACCTATTCTCAGTTTTTAAAATTGCCTAGTTTAAGTTTTCAAAATCAGGACACAGATTCACTGTGGGGCGCAGATTTTCTCCCAGGGGTTGAAATCGTGCAGTTTGTGTCCCTGCACTTTGCAGACCAGCCAGCAGCTAGCACTAGTCAGCGCGCCTTTCCACAGAGGTGTTCCAGTCAGAGAGTCAAAGTGGACTCTTCTGTCCAGTATCACTGAAGAGAAGCACCCCAACTCCCCCTCTTCCCTTGAAACGGCTGATGGGGAGAAAGGTGTCTGCTCCCCTCTCAGTCAGCTGCAGTGAGCCGGGGGTTTTAGCCCAGCTTAATATCTCGGGGATGAGGAAAGGGAGCCCTTCCTGGCCACCATGGGGGCTTGGTAATTCATATTTGTCATTTTGGCTTCTTCATCTCTCTGTCCCTCACCCTTCTGGGAGTTATGTAGCACTGTCCTGGTCTGCTGGCCTCCAAAGTGGGTCTCCCGGACAGGTTTTGGTTCTTTCTCCATTGCTTTTGTGAAAGCCATCAGCTCTGCCTATTAGTCTGTCACCATCTTCCCACAAGCCTGTCAACACAGTTATAGCTCTATTGTCTTTTAAATCAGCTAGGAGAATCAGCATTAAAAACAAAAGTATTTTTATACTTTTATATTCAACTATGTAGTTACCTCTGCCAGTGCTCTTCATTTCTTTGTGTGGATTCAAGATTCTGTCTAGCATCCTTTCACTTCAGCTTGAGGGACTCCCTTTAGTGTTTCTTTTAGGGCATGTCTACTAGTGATGATTTCTTTCAGTTTATGTGAGAATGTCTTAATTTCCCCTTCAGTTTTTTTTTAATCCCTCCCCCCTTGCAGCTTTTTGTGCGCTGCTCTCTGTGTCCATTCACTGCATGTTCTTCTGTGTCTGTATTTTATTTTTATTTTCCCTCCCCCCTTGCAACTTGCTTGCTGTCTGCTCTCTGTGTCCATTCACTGAGGGCTCTTCCTGTGTTCTTGCTTATCTCCTTTTTGTTGCGTCACCTTGCTGAGTTGGCACTCCACAGCGTGCGGGCGAGCCTGCCTTCACAAGGACGCCCCGGGATGCGAACCCAGGGCCTCCCATACGGTAGACGGGAGCTCATCTGATTGAGCCACAGCCACCTCCTCCCCTTCAGGTTTTTGACAGTTAGTTTTACTGGACAGAAAATTCTTAGTTGACAGTTTTTTCTTTCAACCCTTTGAATATGTATTCCTGGTGTCTTACAATCTCCATGGTTCCTGACGTAACTTGAGGCTCCCTCACACATGACGAGTCACATTTCTCTTACTCCTTTCAAGATTCTTTGTCTTTCAACTGTATGACTGTTATGTGTCTTCATTTGCCAGGTTTGCTATGATGAATACCACAAACAGAGGGCTCAAACAACCGAAATTCATTGCTTCACAGTTTTGGAAGTCAGCAGTCCAGCCTCAAGGTATTGCGAGGCCTTGCTTTCTCCCGGAGTCTGAGGCATTCAGGATTGACTTGCAGGCAGTCCTTGGGCCCTTGGCTGGTAATGCAGCAGTGCCTCCACCACGTGGGGATCTCTCTCCTTCTCTGGTTTCTACCTCACTGCTCAGTCTTCTGTGTCTCCATCTAGATTTCCTCTCCATACAGGGGCTCTAGTCACATGGATTAAAGCCCATCCTGACTCAATTAGGCCTCATCTAAAAAGGATCTTAGAAGATCCAATTCACAAATGAGTCCACACCCATTAAACAACACAGTTCAAATTTCAGTTACCACAGTACATTAACAGAATAATTGCAAAAGTGAAAACTTCACTGCCAGCTCCAGTTCCCAAATTATTACATAAATACAGATGTGCATCATGACCAGTCATGGCATTTCTCTCAAAGTCTGGTGGTGATTGGTCACTAAACATCTGTTTTCCCAGACTGCAAAGTGTGTAGCTGTGTTGTCTCCTTGTCTCCAAGGATCCACACTGCAATGTATAAAAATGGATAAGTGAAAGAGGGAATTGGCCAAGAAAGATAAAAGTGTAGCAAAGACACAAAAAGTGGTAATATGGAAGTGAAATTGGAATGGAACATAAAAGGAGTTAGAGAACAAACAGGACTTTGGGAATGTTGGCACTGCTGCTGCTTCCCACAGGCTCCAGGTATGCAGCCAGAGGAACTTTCCAAAGTCAAAGTTATTGACATAAATGAGGAAAGTGGCTGTGATGAAGATGCCCCAGAGGAAGTGACCTTGGCAAAAAAAAAAAAAGCCTTCACTTTAAATGAACTCTCATAGATATTTTGGAACATTGAAAGGAGGAAGGATAAAATGTAGGAAGTGATTTAAACTGAGAAAGCCAAGGCACAGAAGAGATGTTCTATTTGGTTATGTTATGCCAGCAGAAGACAAGCACTCTTCCAACTACTACAGGTAAGTACTTTACAAACAAACTCCTTAATTCTTGATGTGGTTAATGTTTTAAATTATAGTGTATTAAATACTAGTTTTACTTTTAAAAAGGTTTATTTCCTTATGCACTTCTAACCACAAGTAACAAGGTTTTTGATTTGCCAAAAACGTTTTAAAGTCATGGAACAATCTTAACTTTCCCCCATTACTTAGGATCACTTCCCACGGTTTAAGATCAAGTCTACAGTCCATGGAAAGAAGGACCTCAAATGTATCTTCAAAAATTGATAGCATAAATAAATGATATTTACAAACCATTAAGTGGTCATTGTAATTTTTGTAAAAATTCCCCTCTGGAAACTATTGCTGTGGTTCTTTTGGGGTATCAGGGGTCAACAACCAGCTCCACAGACTGAGAGAACCATTTGGGGGAGGGGGGGTTTAAAAAAAGAAGGTAAATAAACTTAAAAAAAAAAAGCGCCCCAGTCAGCAGCTGCAGAAACTGAGGCACGAGATGCGCAGGGCCGGGGCGGGGTGGGGGCGGCCGGGCCTCGCCCTGTTGGAAGCGGGGGTCTGGCCTGCTCGGTACCTGAAGCCGCGCCCCGCCGCCGGCTCGGGTGCGGGGGTTCGCGGGAGGGGGGCGCGCGGGCCACGCACGGCGGCGGGGGGGGGGGGGGGGGCGCGCGGGCCACGCACGGCGGCGGGGGGGGGGGCGCGCGGGCCACGCACGGCGGCGGGCGCGGGCGGCGGGGGGGGGGGGCGCGGGCGGCGGGCGCGGGCCACGCACGGCGGCGGGCGCGGGGGGGGGGGCGCGGGCCACGCACGGCGGCGGGCGGCGGGGGGGGGCGCGGGCCACGCACGGCGGCGGCGGGCGCGGGAGGGACGCGCGGGCCACGCACGGCGGCGGGGGCGGGGCGGGGCGCGGGCGGCGGGGGGGGGGGGCGCGGGCGGCGGGCGCGGGCCACGCACGGCGGCGGGCGCGGGGGGGGGGGCGCGGGCCACGCACGGCGGCGGGGGGGGGGGGCGCGCGGGCCACGCAGGGCGGCGGGCGGCGGGGGGGGGGCGCGGGCCACGCACGGCGGCGGGCGCGGGCGGCGAGGGGGGGGGCGCGCGCGGGCCACGCACGGCGGCGGGCGCGGGCGGCGCGGGGGGGGCGCGGGCCACGCACGGCGGCGGGCGCGGGGGGGGCGCGGGCCACGCACGGCGGCGGGCGCGGGGGGGGCGCGGGCCACGCACGGCGGCGGGCGCGGGGGGGCGCGGGCCACGCACGGCGGCGGGCGCGGGGGGGGGCGCGGGCCACGCACGGCGGCGGGCGCGGGGGGGGGCGCGGGCCACGCACGGCGGCGGGCGCGGGCGGCGCGGGGGGGGGGGGGCGCGGGCCACGCTCGGCGGCGGGCGCGGGCGGCCCGAGCGGAGTCTATGCGGCGCCTGGCGGGGCTGTGCCTGCGGCGGCGGCGGCGCCCGCGCGAGCGGCGCGGGGCCAGGATGAAGTACCAGAAGTACCTGACGGTGCTGCAGATGGCCATCGGCGTCACCCCCTCCAACCGCGGCAGCCTCCTGCCGCTCAAGCGGAAGCTGTGGTGAGCGCGGGCGGGGTCGGGTCGGGGTCGGCCGCGCGGGGCGCCGCAGCCCTCCGGGGCCCGGCGCCGAGCGTCCCCCGCGCCGTCCCCGCCGCGTCGCGGCCGTGCGGGGCGCCTCGGAGCGGGGCGCGGGCCGGGCCTGCCGCGCTCCGGGCCTGCCGCCCCTCCGCGCCCCGCACCCGGCCTGCCCGAGGACCGCAGCCTGCGCTCGCGCTGCGCGCCGGCGGCTCTCGAGCGGGCGGCGCGCGGTGCGGGGCCGAGGCGGCGCGGGCCCGTCCCCGCCTGGAGCCCTGCGGGGCCGCGAGAGCAGCGGGACGAGCACCTGCCTGCGGCGCGAGCCGCGGGGAGCCCAGGCCCTCCCGGGCCGCGGACCCGAGCCCCGCGCGCCGGGTTCCCAGAAGAAACGCTCGTGTGGAGGAAGTGGCCCATCCTCTTGGTGACCAGCGGTCATTATTATTTATAGTGCCAAGATTAAGCCAGCAGTTTAAGGTTACAGAGAAGGAAGTGGGGTGCTCTTGGGCATCGGAGGAACTAGTTTCTCCCGTGGAAGACAGTGAGTGACCCAAGATCTGACAGCCGAGAAACAGAAGGGCTGGGAAGAGAACATCCAGAGTGCAGGGACCTGGAGATAGGAGAACACGGGCTTGAGAAATGCAGATTTCAGCCGACAGCAGCAAGTTACTTAACCCGGAGGGTTTCTTCTCCGGGAATTGAGCGAGTCACCCACCCCCTGGGTTTACGCAAAACGACTGAGATAGTGAATGCAAAGTGCCTCCTGGTGGGACTGGCCCGACAACAGAGGCTCAGTAAATGATAGTCTCCGTTTGTTAACAAAAAATTCATTCTGCAAAAGTGTTTTAATTTTATGCACAGCAAGTGACGAGACTTACAGAGAAGGCTGGTAAAGGCTGGCAGTCGCTGAATCAAGAAATGTCCATGGAAGATTTTAACAAATAAATCTGTTATTATGAAGGAAGAAGCAGTTACATTTGAAGATGATTTTTCAGATTGATGGTGTTCAGGAGAAAAAAGACGTTAGCACCACAGCCTTAACCTCACTCTGCTCTTCTGAGCAGTTGTCAATATCTAACACTATGTATTTTACTCATTTCCCACATTGATTCTGTGGCCTCTCACTATAATATAAATCACGTCAGGGCAGGGCTTCTGTCTGTTTAGTTCATTGCTAAACTCCTGCTACTAGTACCCAGCACAAAATACGTTCAGTGAAGAATTGTCAAATAAATTAATTCTTAATAGTGCAAAAGAAGGTTAAGGCAATCTGTTTCCTTGATGTTAAATTTGGAAATTAAGATGTGGGAATATTTTAGGAGCTAGTAGGAATGAATATTACTACTAATTGGTCCCAAAGTTTGGAAGCAGGTTTATTCTTTTTCATCATTAAAATGCTGCTTCTGAAATTACATTCTGGAAATACAGTTAGTGGAGAAAGGAAATAATAGCCTTTATGCTGTAGAAATTCCTGTTTGAGGCAGGCAGTGGACTGAGGCCAGGGATAACCATTGTACTGAGGGATGGCCTGGAAAAGGCTGTGGGGTTTTGTTGTTTTCCGTAATCTTAGAAAAGCATTTCAGAATTTCCACTCAGTATAAATTGATTTGCATATGTTAACCTAGTTTTTCCATTTGCAAAGTTGAGACTGTGTACGCTACAAAAACTCCAGAGTGGGTAGTAATTTTAAACTTAGACGTAGAATCCTTTTTTTTCCTCGTTAAGTTGGAGAATCTTGTGCTGTCTGATTGATTTATCTTGTATCTTCTGAGTTTTTTCCGACATAATGTCTCCTGACCCTGGTGTGGTCTGAGCTGCCTGTGGAGAACCTGAGAGTGAGGCCTGAGGACGTACGTGGGTTGCCACGGGGGGTGGACCCCACAGCAGGCCTTGGTGGTGCTGCCCGAGCTTGGCCCTGGCTGGGGCCTGTTGCTCGTCGCGGGCCGGGTGAGGGCTTAGGTGCTCTCTGTCCCTGCTTGTCCTAAGTTGTTGCCTTCTACACGCGAACAGACCGTGAGCCAGTAGGTACAGGGTGGGCTGCGCAGCTCCCTGCTCTGGCCGTCCAGCCACCTGCTTGGGGACTTGGCCGGTCAGCACCTTCCCCTGCCCGCACTCCTGCCTTGCAAACCCGGTAGGGCGTTGTTTGCAGACCAGTTTTGGAGGTACCTAAAGCAGACGCAGCCAGAGCCCCACCGTGGGGCCTGCGAGACCCTCTTGTGTTCCTCGTCCCCGCCTCCGAGGAGCAGAGGAAGGAGAGTTCGCAGGTTTGCTTCTGGATCTCTCCTGCCCACGAACCTGGAGCCGAGGCCGTGGCCCGTCTGAGGCAGGTTGAGCCGTGCCCGGCTGCCTGCCCTGGGGGCTCCTGGAGCAGCCAGGGGCGAAAACCCCGGGCCCGAGGCTCCCCCCGCAGTTCCCCGCGGCGAGGCCCGGACCTCGGCCTTTCCTTCCATTCTGCTGAAGCCTGGAGACCTGTCACAGGTCTCCATCCTGCGCCAAGTGCTTTTAGCAATGTCTGCCCCGACCTTAGGGGGACGGTGCGGTGTGTCTTCTTCCAACTTGGATGCGGTAACTGCCCAAGGCCGTCAGTATCAGTGCATTCACTGAGTGTCATCCAGCGACCAGATGCTGGAGTTGGTGGGAACCCCTTTTATGGTACTTGGTCCTTGCCAGGCCCCGAACTCTCGGTAGGCTCAGCGCACCCTGTGAAATAGGTGCTGTATTTTCCCGGTTTATAAATGGGGACTTGTCCAGGATCCCAGCCAGGTTCTTTCCAGGTGGGGCAGTTGAAGAGACGATTGAGCGGGTACACATGGACTGGAAGTGCCTTCTAAGCGTGGTTCTCCAGGGGTGGTCCAGCCAGTGGGGGCCACGGGCCCGCCTGAGAGGCGCGGGCATCCAGGTTTCCCCTGTGAGCAGCCTGAAGATTACCCACGTTATCGTTTATTAGTGTTACTGAGGGCCATTAAATGTTAACCTCTTAACTGAGTTATTAAGACTTCTAAGTCCCATACTTACCAACAAAAATTAGCGTTTTGCCAACTTTTACTGAAGGCTCTGACCTGGTATCCTACGAAACAGCTGCTCTGCTGTACTTAGCAGTGTTTGACGTTACTGTCCCTCCAGTGTTGTCATTTGCTGCCGGCGTGCTCAGCCTGGCCACGGCTGCTGGTTGCTGCTGTTTTAAAGTTGCCTCTTGGGGAAGGGTTCCTAGATGTTCCTTCGGTTGATGGTTTGCTCTTGTTCGGCATTTTCCTGCCGTCGTGATGATTTCTGCCTGTGTCCTTGTCATTCTGAGTTCTTTTCCACTAGCGGTTAGAAAGGGTGGGCCGCTGAGCTCGGGCATTGTCTGTCCTGAGGCGCCCCGTCGGTGGTGGTGACCAGCCGCGAGCCCACACTGGACGCAGGCCTCACGCCCTCCCGATGGGGGGCAGGCGCCGAGGCACCCCGCTGGGCCTCGGCTGCGTGCGGTTTGGGCCAGCGAATATTAGTGTGCTGGCACTTAAAGGGCCTGTCAGCATGCGTGGAGGCCAGCAGGTCGCCAGGCGGAGGTCTGCCAGCGCAGAGGCGCGACGGTGGGTGCCTCTCCGCCCTCCCTCACGTGCGGGAGTGGACACAAGGAGCGGGAAGCGGCAGCAACTTCCTGGGTCAGTCACACTGTCAGGGCAAAGGCCAGCCATCACCACCACAAGGGCCTCCCAGGGGAGCTGCGCTGGCGCAGGTGGCTCGGGCCCCCCAGACTGAGGGGGCTCAGGTGAAGCAGAGGGGCCGCACCGCTGTGTGCTGCCCTGCGTCCTCCGGGAGCGGGCAGTGTGCGGGAGCTGGGCGTGGGCGGCCTGCTGCAGCACGAGCCAGGGTGGGCCCTCGAGGGAAGTCAGGAGCAGCCCCCGAGCTGGTGAAGGGCCTTAGGGCTAGCAGAGGACCTGCTGCTCGGGGGAGCAGCTTCTTCCCTCCCTGGCTCTGGGGCCCTTCTCTAAATGTTTGGCATAATCCCGTGTGAGGCATTCGGCTGAGGCTCCACCACCAGGGCGCTGGGGGAGTGGAGGCAGCAGGGTACCCGGCTGTCCTTCGGGATGGACACATCTCTGTCAGTTCCAGGCCGGCTGAGCTTCCTGGGTGGACTTCTGTCCAGGTGCTACTCACCAAGTTGTAGCTCCGCCTCCCAGCTCTTGGGGGTGCAGCAGAAAACTGAGTAGCCCACGCCCCTCCCCAGGACAAGTGTGGCTGCTCAGAAGCTGCAATAAAGGGAGGAAAAGCAGCCTCGTAATTCCCCAGCCCCTCCAAGACCACGTCAGTGTGCAGTGGAGTTAGCGTTCCACCTTCTTAAATCTCCTGTCTCCACTTGTAGGGAGTTAGCGTTCTACCTTCTTAAATCTCATTATATCTCTACTTTCAGGGAGTTAATGTTCTACCTTCTTAAATCTTATTATATCTCTAGTGTCAGTAGAGTTAGTATCTGCCTTCTTATTATATCTCATATCTACTTTCACTGGAGTTAGCATTCTGTGTTCTAATTATATCTTATTTGTTCTTTTTCTTTATCCCTTACTAAAGAAAGAGGCCTTACTAGCCATATGTCATTTAGCAGTTTTCTACTTGGCTTCACAAAGACCTGGTCAGAGCTTTAAAGTCGGTGAGATTTCTCTGTAGGAACCTGGTTAAAGAATGAAATAGATCGCTATGTGTTATTAGGGGAAGAGTTTTGAGATATGTTATTCAGAAGCTAAACAAAACAAAAAATGAGGTGTAGGATAATGGGAACAATTTGGTCACCTTATTAAAAAATGGTGAAAGGAGATAAACACATGCATGGATCCTCGTCTGGGAGGTTATACAAAGAATTGTCATTAGGGAAAGGATGGGTTTTCTGTGCTCTTTGAATATTTTAATTCTGTGGGTGGATTGCTTTATTCTAAATGGTAGCCATACCTATATGGTGTATCTATTTTATGATATTTACTCTATCTTATGAGTAAATCCGATGTATTTTGCTAATAGTCGGTCCTGCGTATCTTTTTTAAGTGATGAGAGGCCTTTAATATCCCTTGCAGACAAGAACTTTTTTTTTTCTTTGAAGTACTGGGGCCAGGGATTGAACCCAGGACCTCGTATGTGGGAAGCCAGTGCTAACCACTGAGCTACACTGCTCCCTGGCAAGAACATTTTAAATATGAAAAATTAAGTAGGTCACGAAGATGGATACAATATATGAATGTGGAGAGTTTGACAAATAGGAGATGGGATAAAAATAAGGAAGCTGCTTTGCCTCTTTGTCATCTGGAAGTCATTTATCCCCAAAGCACAGTCCTTGCATGTCGCCAGGACGCCTTCCCCAGGAACTGGTTCTGGGGCTGCTGCCCCTGGGTACTGAGAGGAGCGAGCACGCCAGGGTTTTGGCTGAGAGTTTACACGTATGAACAAGCATCCCATGTACCCTGTACACATTTCGGTTATTCACTATTTCCTTTTATCTGCATTTGCTTGGTTCCGAATCATGCTGAATTAAGTGTGTGATTGTCGTGCTTAACTTTTTAAAAATTGTTTTCGCCCTGACGAAGGCTGCGTGGTGTCTGGTGGCTGCCTGGCACTGGGTGTGCCAGGCACGGGCTGAGCAAGCGCTTGAGCTGCAGCTGCCGCGGAGACGCAGGAGGAAGCTGCCGTCCAGGCTTCAGTGCTGCTTTGGTGACTGCAGAGTTGCCTTGTAGTGAATTTTAATGTTGGTATGTTTGACCTCCGTCAAAAAAGATTTCTGAACTACCAAGCTACTGAAAACTATCTAGAAAGGTGCCTGACAGAATGCTGCTCCACTGTTCTTACATTTTGGTTGGAAAAGGAGTGTGACATTTCCAGAGCTGTGCTCAAGTGGGTGCTTACCCTGTGCTTGAGAAATGTATTTACCTATAAACCTGTCTTTTTAAAAGCAGTTTTCCCTTCTTGCAGGGTAACCCCGTCTTCTGAAAATCCTAGCGGTGCTACGTCTAGTGTTAGCCAAGGAAAACCGTCTTTAAGACGAATAAAAGGGAGGCTGCACAGAAGCCGGAGCCTCGATAGCATCGACTTCTGTGAACTCACTGTAAGTAGCCTGTGCGACACTTCCCTCATTCTCTAAAGAAGAGGCACCTCTATATTTTTGTGAAAATGTAAGTTTGTGTGTGTGTGGTAAGCGTTTTTTAGTGAAAACTGGTTTATCCAACAGGTTACCAACCAGAATGCTTTCTTGGCTGGTAGGCATATAGTACATTTATAATAAATGGTTCATATTGATGATTCTGGCTCACAGATCAAGATAAATAAATGCCTCCTGAATTCTACAAAAAAACGGAATTAAGCTCAATAGAGTAGTAACCTAAGTTTCTTTGAAAATCACAAATCTAACTGCTAATACAGCAGGATCTGTAGCTGCCTGACCTCAGGCCCCCAGCTGTCCAGCAGAGCTGCTCAGTACGGTCAGCGATGCTGCCTTCTGCTGTAAGTGGTTGACCTGAGGGCCGTACTCCATGCTTTCCCCTAGACCAGGTGACCGCTTTTAGTTGGTAAGTGGTAGATGCAAGTGCATTTTTTGATGAACACTGGTATTTTCAGACCCTAAAATTTTTCTTCTAACTTGTATTGACTTAGTCTACAAATGATATTGTCCTGCTCTAAAAAATACTAGATTTTTTTTTTGCTGTGAGAAGGTTTTATTCAAATTTATGTCCAATAGCAAATTAATGGATTTTAGGGTGCTCATTAAATCAGGTGTTTACATTTCTACCCTTGGAACTCTGAAAAATTTTGAACCGTAAAAGTACCATTATCAGTTGTTGATTGTTTTAAAGAAATGGTATCAAAGTATGAAACTTGGGAAGTGGATTTGGCTCAACTGATAGAGCGTCCACCTACCACATGGGAGTTCCAAAGTTCAAACCCCAGGCCTCCTGACCCGTGTGGTGAGCTGGCCCACATGCAGTGCTGATACGTGCAAGGAGTGCCATGCAGGGGTGTCCCCCATGTAGGGCAGCCCCATGCACAAGGAGTGCGCCCCTTCAGGAGAGCTGCCCCATGGGAAAATAAGTGCAGCCTGCCCAGGAGTGGTGCTGCACACATGAAGAGATGACGCAACAAAAGCAGACACAGATTCTGGGTGCCACTGACAAGAATCCAAGCAAACACAGAAGAACACAAAGGGAAAGGACACAGAGAGCAGACAATGAGGGGGAGGGGCGGAGAAGGAGAGAGAAATAAATAAATAAATCGTAAAAAAAAGGTGTGAAACTTAAACCTGTATTTGTTGAGGATATGATTTCTGCATCTTTTACCTATAATTAATGAAAAAAAGTTCAACAAATGAAGATATTCTATTTTTCCTCAATTATTTTAATTAAATTAAGCATATGTGAATGCAAGATTAATAATGTGAAGTGTTACCCCATCAGAAGACATTTAACCAATGCCTGAAAATAAGAGTAAAAAGACAATAAGTTTTTGCAAAGTAGATCTCTAACAATTAAAGTGACTGTTAAAATATTAAGTATTGTTTAAAATAAAGTGAATTGCTTTTCAAACGTGATACAATGAATTGTGAAACAAACTTGAATTTTTGGAATATTAAAAAAGAATTAGAATTTTATCATTTTCTTTTGTGTGGTGCTAAGCATTGTCAGCATTGACGCATAATCAGATAAGTAATTAATCTGGAGAGTCATAAGATAGCTTTACTTATTTAAAGAGAGTAGTTCCGGTTGAGGAAGAAGTTAAAATTACACTAGACAGAAAAAAAGCTCTACTTCATGTAAGGTTGCCTTCAGTTTCCGAGAAACAGGAATGGACTCTTTCACTTGTGAGGAAAACTTGGTGAATGGAATTAACATTTTATTTTGATGAATATATTTAAAAATTATTGATAATTTATTTCCTGCCTCATCCAATGAAAGGGTTTGTCTGTGAGCAAAGTTAGTACACAGTCTAAGTAGAGAAATATAACACTACCTAAATGCAGCTTACTTACAGAATTAATTTATTTCCTTTTTTTGATCTTTTCTATTCAAGAGTGAAATGTCTCAGTCTCCCTGTAGAGCAAGAGTTTTGACATTGGAATTTTTTTTTTTCCTCTGTGGAATCATGAGTGTTTTATTGCTTTTTTATTCCTTATCTTTGAAACAAGTATATTATATCAGGAGGATTCTCTTTTTTAAATATATTTTTTATTTATTTCTAAAAGATACGTAGATCACACAAAGTGTTACATTAAAAAATATAAGAGTTTCCTATATGCCCTGCTCCCCATACCCTCCCCCCCCTTTTCCAACATCAACAACCTCTTTCATTAGTGTGGTACATTCATTGCATTTGATGAGTACATTTTGGAGCACTGCTACTCAGCATAAATTATAGTTTACATGTAGTTTACACTCTCCCCCAGTCCGTTCAGTGGGCTATGACAGGATATATAATGCCCTGCACCTGTCCCTGCAGTATCATTCAGGACAACTCCAAGTCCCGAAAATGCCCCCATATCATACCTCCTTTTCCCTTTCCCTGCCTTCAGCAACTCCCATGCCCACTGTCTCCACATCAATGATATAATTTCTTCCATTGCTAGAGTCCCAATAATTCTATAGTAGAATACCAGTAAGTCCACTCTAGACCATATTTTATTCCTCCATCCTGAGGACCCTGGGATGGCAATGCCCACTCCACCTCTCATTTGAGAGGGGACTTTGCTCCCACACAGCTGCTGGATGTGACTCTTGTGCCTGCAGCTGTAGACTCTCTTGGTTTCTTGGTGTGGTGATTGTCCATCCTTACCTTCCTGTCAGCTGACCTGAGTAAGCCCAGTGAACTAGAAGTAGGTGCTGCAACACCACTGAGGCTCAGGGCCCAGCTGGTACATGGACAGCCCAGAGATCAAATCTCCTGAGCATACACCAACCCTAGCACGAACCATAGGTTCAGTAAAAGTGACAAAAGAGGCATGTGTAGAGAAGTCACATCTGAGTCCAACTCCATCACACTCAGGAGCACAAATTCCAAAGTAGGGCCCACTGGCAAGGCACCAAACTCCAGAGCCATCTGTCATGACTGTAGGATCTGTGTGTCTCCGTAGCCCTCAGGAGCACCACTACCTAGGATTGTATCTACTTTGGCTCTCTGAGATCCTGCTGAGAAGACATGCATAAGTGCGACCCCTCTGATGACCTCCTGACTCATTTTGAAGTCTCTTAGCCGTATAAACACATTTGTCTTTACCATTTCCCCCTTTATTCAAGGTCTTTTTCCAGTTGCATCACCAGCTGGTGCTTGGTCGTAACCCCTTGGTGCCAAGGAGGCTCATCCCTGGGAGTCATGTCCCATGCTGGAGGGAAGTTAATGAATTTACCTGCTGAGTTTGGCTTAGAGAGTGGCCACATTTGAGCAACATGGAGGCTCTCAGGAGGTAACTTTTAGGGACCCTGCAGCTCTAGGCCTAGTTGAAATTTCAGGCACACAGGGTTATAAGCATAGTCATCAGTATCAAGGGCCCATCATTAGACCATCCTTCTTCACTGGTCGTTGCCCTTGTACTTAGGGATTGTTGCTGTTCCATTGGGGAATGAGACAGAGCTCCCCTGGCCAGGAACTCAGCACTCCCTCAGTTGTTGTATGTAACTCTAACTACTATGACAATACCCAATGAATACCTGAACATTTTTATATACCCTGTATGCATGCCCAGTGCACTCCCTCCCATGTATTCCCCATCAATGACAACCCATGTGTGTGCTCCTCCCCTGCCATAGTTGAAGCCCTCTGTGATCCAAAACTTCTTCAAAAATGAAGCCTAATATATTGCCAAATTCAGTTAATAGGGAAATGAAATCATAATGATAGGTTTAAACATTAGAAGTAAAATACATAATAACTTAGAAAAACTTTATAAATAAAGTTAAAAAAATTAAGGTATTAAACAAAGTGAAAAATATTTTAAAAAGTTGAGGTATATGGGAGGCTTATTTGAGGGGTAGTTTTGTTCTGGTCATTTTTGTGAACTGTATTATTGTTTTGTGTTAGTTTTCTTCTCTTTGAAGATTGCATTGAAAGGATACAGGTTTTGGTGTACTGATATTTCATCTGTCTTTCAGTAATGGGAATGTGTCAATGAAATATAATTACTATGATCAATTTGAGTCAGGTTTTCTCAGTCAGGTTTTCATAGTCATGAGTTGTGGGCCAGCAGTTTATATTTATTTTACTCTTTGAACATTTTCAGATAGTTAGAAGTTTTTACAATGATCGTATGTCATTTTTAGAAAATCAATGAACTGATTTTCCAATCAATGAAAAATAAAAATAGCAAGAAGTAGTTAACAGCTTAGCTACTCTGCTTGCTTTTATGAGCTAAGGCACTTAATAATGTAATATCCAAAAGAAGCAGGGGCATATAGCATCTTTGGCATGGGACTCCACTTTTATCCTTTTTATTCTATCTTCTATTTTAAGAGGAGAGAATACTAAACTTTTGAAAAAGATTTTGATAAGAAAAGGGTGTGATCAGAGGTGGGAGGTGTTCAGAATTGGTTCTCAAACACAGATGATTTTATAATCAAATTATGGAGAACCAAGTTTTAAAACAATATCCACAAAAATCTAGAAAAAGATATTTGGTGAAGGGTCTGTAATGACTTCTAGTCATATGGGAATGAATAATCCTTAGTTCCTTCAGGAAATAGTTCAACCAACATAGATATCTCTCTATAAATACTCTTCTTTTTAAAAAAAGACTGAAAATTCCTTCATATCATACATTTTTGTAAAAATTTGTGAAAACTTTTGTTAATTTTATGGTTTCATTTGAATGCTGAAATAATAGAAAACCTTACAATAGAAAATTCAGTCTTTGTTCAAAATTTTCTATCATGTGTAGGTATCAAATTTGCAATATCCGTAGAATAACATTTATTGTATTTTCTAAATTGCCCTAGTAAAAGTGCAGTTTTCATTGCTTCTGAAAAAAACTAGCAAGTGGAGCAAGGGTTCCTAGGTTTGGCGGAAGAGCCTTCGATCAGCTGAGGCTGTTGGCCTTGGTCCGGGTGCTCAGGTTCATGGCATTCCACCTCTGGGGACAGGTGGTTGTGTCAGCTTTCTCTGTGCGGAGTCAGTCGATGAGATGGCATTCTGGTTCAGCTGGAGACCCCACAGCATAACTGGTGGGCATTCTGGTTCAGCTGGAGACCCCACAGCATAACTGGTGGGCATTCTGGTTCAGCTGGAGACCCCACAACATAACTGGTGGGCATTCTAGCTCACGCTGGAAACCCCACAGCATAACTGGTTGGCATTCTAGCTCTTGCTGGAAACCCCACAGCATAACTGGTGGGCATTCTGGTTCACGCTGGAAACCCCACAGCATAACTGGTTTGCATTCTAGCTCACGCTGGAAACCCCACAGCATAACTGGTGGGCATTCTAGCTCTTGCTGGAAACCCCACAGCATAACTGGTTGGCATTCTAGCTCTTGCTGGAAACCCCACAGCATAACTGGTTTGCATTCTAGCTCACGCTGGAAACCCCACAGCATAACTGGTGGGCATTCTAGCTCTTGCTGGAAACCCCACAGCATAACTGGTGGGCATTCTAGCTCACGCTGGAAACCCCACAGCATAACTGGTGGGCATTCTAGTTCAGCTGGAAACCCCACAGCATAACTGGTTGGCATTCTGGTTCACGCTGGAAACCCCACAGCATAACTGGTGGGCATTCTGGTTCACGCTGGAAACCCCACTGCATAACTGGTGGGCATTCTAGTTCAGCTGGAAACCCCACAGCATAACTGGTTGGCATTCTAGCTCAGCTGGAAACCCCACAGCATAACTGGTGGGCATTCTAGTTCAGCTGGAAACCCCACAGCATAACTGGTTGGCATTCTGGTTCACGCTGGAAACCCCACAGCATAACTGGTGGGCATACTAGCTCACGCTGGAAACCCCACAGCATAACTGGTGAGCATTCTAGCTCTTGCTGGAAACCCCACAGCATAACTGGTTGGCATTCTAGCTCTTGCTGGAAACCCCACAGCATAACTGGTGGGCATTCTAGCTCACGCTGGAAACCCCACAGCATAACTGGTGGGCATTCTAGTTCAGCTGGAAACCCCACAGCATAACTGGTTGGCATTCTGGTTCACGCTGGAAACCCCACAGCATAACTGGTGGGCATTCTAGTTCAGCTGGAAACCCCACAGCATAACTGGTTGACATTCTGGTTCACGCTGGAAACCCCACAGCATAACTGGTGGGCATTCTGGTTCACGCTGGAAACCCCACAGCATAACTGGTGGGCATTCTAGTTCAGCTGGAAACCCCACAGCATAACTGGTGGGCATTCTAGCTCACGCTGGAAACCCCACAGCATAACTGGTGGGCATTCTAGTTCAGCTGGAAACCCCACAGCATAACTGGTTGGCATTCTGGTTCACGCTGGAAACCCCACAGCATAACTGGTGGGCATTCTGGTTCACGCTGGAAACCCCACAGCATAACGGGTGGGCATTCTGGTTCATGCTGGAAACCCCACAGCATAACTGGTGGGCATTCTGGTTCAGCTGGAAACCCCACAGCATAACTGGTTTGCATTCTAGCTCACGCTGGAAACCCCACAGCATAACTGGTGGGCATTCTAGTTCAGCTGGAAACCCCACAGCATAACTGGTGGGCATTCTAGTTCAGCTGGAAACCCCACAGCATAACTGGTTGGCATTCTGGTTCACGCTGGAAACCCCACAGCATAACTGGTGGGCATTCTGGTTCACGCTGGAAACCCCACAGCATAACTGGTGGGCATTCTGGTTCACGCTGGAAACCCCACAGCATAACTGGTGGGCATTCTGGTTCAGCTGGAAACCCCACAGCATAACTGGTTTGCATTCTAGCTCACGCTGGAAACCCCACAGCATAACTGGTGGGCATTCTAGTTCAGCTGGAAACCCCACAGCATAACTGGTGGGCATTCTATTCTAGTTCAGCTGGAAACCCCACAGCATAACTGGTGGGCATTCTAGCTCACGCTGGAAACCCCACAGCATAACTGGTGGGCATTCTAGTTCACGCTGGAAACCCCACAGCATAACTGGTTTGCATTCTAGTTCAGCTGGAAACCCCACAGCATAACTGGTTGGCATTCTGGTTCACGCTGGAAATCCCACAGCATAACTGGTGGGCATTCTGGTTCACGCTGGAAACCCCACAGCATAACTGGTGGGCATTCTAGCTCACGCTGGAAACCCCACAGCATAACTGGTGGGCATTCTAGTTCAGCTGGAAACCCCACAGCATAACTGGTGGGCATTCTAGCTCACGCTGGAAACCCCACAGCATAACTGGTGGGCATTCTAGTTCAGCTGGAAACCCCACAGCATAACTGGTGGGCATTCTAGCTCACGCTGGAAACCCCACAGCATAACTGGTGGGCATTCTAGTTCACGCTGGAAACCCCACAGCCTAACTGGTGGGCATTCTGGTTCACGCTGGAAACCCCACAGCATAACTGGTGGGCATTCTAGTTCAGCTGGAAACCCCACAGCATAACTGGTTGGCATTCTGGTTCACGCTGGAAACCCCACAGCATAACTGGTGGGCATTCTGGTTCAGCTGGAAACCCCACAGCATAACTGGTGGGCATTCTGGTTCACGCTGGAAACCCCACAGCATAACTGGTGGGCATTCGGGTTCACGCTGGAAACCCCACAGCATAACTGGTGGGCATTCTAGCTCAGCTGGAAACCCCACAGCATAACTGGTGGGCATTCTAGTTCAGCTGGAAACCCCACAGCATAACTGGTTGGCATTCTAGCTCAGCTGGAAACCCCACAGCATAACTGGTGGGCATTCTAGTTCAGCTGGAAACCCCACAGCATAACTGGTTGGCATTCTGGTTCACGCTGGAAACCCCACAGCATAACTGGTGGGCATTCGGGTTCACGCTGGAAACCCCACAGCATAACTGTTTTGCATTCTAGCTCTTGCTGGAAACCCCACAGCATAACTGGTTGGCATTCTAGCTCTTGCTGGAAACCCCACAGCATAACTGGTGGGCATTCTAGTTCACGCTGGAAACCCCACAGCATAACTGGTTTGCATTCTAGCTCTTGCTGGAAACCCCACAGCATAATTGGGTGGCATTCTACTTTGCTGAGGGCCTAGAGTTCACCTTGGCTCCCTAGTTCCTTAAGACATTGTCCCAGAGATACTTGGTAAAGTTTTCTTAGCCAGAGCCTGGACTGGATAAATCTGTTCTCAATATTTGTTTTTTCTAAAAAACCTGAACCTTTCTTCAACACTTTAATAAGTAACATGCTACATAATCCTTGTGAAAGGGACTTATTTCCCTTGGGGTGATGCAGTAATATGTTGATAATCAATATGAAGAAGAAAAGCAGCATTTTGTCTTTAGATCCTGTTTGTGATGTTTAATTTATTAACTATTCCATTTCATTTGATACCGTTTTTTCTTTAGCACTATCAAGTTACATTTTGCACTTCTCCCTTCCTCCCTCTCAGATTCTAAATGTGTAGTCAAAGAATTTCAAGTGATAAGAAATTCAGCAGCTAGCTTGAAAATTTAGTTTCTCTTGATTACACTTCCTCTCTAAAATAGGAGAGTGGAACCATTTGGTAAGGTTCATTCAGTTTGGGGGAAGCTAGTCTAGAAGATAAACTTAAGAAATTTATTTACTGCTTTGCGAGTGTAAACTTAGGTTGTTAGTTATCTTTTCCTGCCAACAGAAAAATACTATAAAACATTTTATACCTAGTAAATAGAAACAGTGATCCAGCTAACAGTTTATGATGATGTTCCCTTAACCTTGGGTGACAGAAGGATTTAATCAACCCTGAGACCCATTAGGCAAAAATCATACCAGTTTCAAAAACTTTTAGAAGAGTGTCTGTAATGAGAGGGAAAATACTGAAATTATCTGGTATGTTACATTTTGAGTACATTTTTGGGCTAATAAGTCACATTTGACTACTGACTGAATAGTAATAGTTCTATGGTTTTTTTTAATGACTACCAGTTTTTCACATTTGAAGAGATGCTTCTCATAAGAGGACTCGCAATGCAGGCTCATAGAAAACACATGTAAACCTCTAAAGATACTCTGAAAATTTCTCCTCCTCGCTCTACTCCTCAGGACACCTCCTGTTGTGAGATTTGAGGATAGGCCTGTTTTTAAACTGAATTTCCCTTTGACTTTGGATACCCAGGAGTCTGCTTTCTCTTGACCTGCCTGGGTGCCTGGCTGCTGTGCGGAAGGACTCGGCAGAGGCACCGCGTGCCGGGGGCGCTGAGGGCCGCTTGCTCTGCCTGCAGCCCTGCTGGGAGCCCGCTCCACCCCTGCTCGCTCTGTGGCCCCCACTAGCAGCAGCGAGGCAGGGAGACCTGCCGCTCGTCCCAGAGCCCGGACGTGGGCGTCCGTCCACTTGTGTGGCCCTGCCGTGCCAGCCCCAAGGCTCCGCAGACGTCCTTCCTGTGCCCTGAGCACACGTCCCGCTCCCTCGTCATGCCAGGTAGCTCAGCTCCTCAAGGGCACGGAGCATGTCTTTTTTTTTTTTTTAATTTAATTTAATTTTTAAATTATCTCTCTTTAAAGTTAATAGGTTACACAAAACGTAACATTAAAAAACACAACAGGTTCCCATATAACCCTCTCCCCCCCACCCCCATCATTTTTTTAATTGTATTTTTTTGAAGATACATAGATCACAAAAAATGTTACATTAAAAAATATAAAAGGTTCCCACATATCCACCCCCCACCCCCCACTCCTCCCACCTCAACAACCTCTTTCATCATTGTGGCACATTCACTGCATTTGATGAAAACATTTTGATGCGCTGCTGTACTGCATGGATTTTAGTTTATATTGTAGTTTACACTCTCCCCCGATCCATTCAGTGGGTTATGGCAGAATATATAATGTCCAGCATCTGTCTCTGCAATATCATTTACGGAGCATGTCTTTTGTATCCCCCCAATACTAAGCAGGGCAAATTTTATGCTCAGTAAATGATTGTTGGTTAATTGTTGCTTGACTCGTTCTTCAGTTGACTGTGGCAGTTGAGTGGAGAAAGGCTAAAGAGTATTAAATGTTAAAATAGTGGTGATTGGGAAGCAAGAAGACATGTAAAAGAAGGTAACACTTCCGTCATATAATTGGATGCAGTAACAGACTTTATCTATTGACTTCTTTTATGGAGAATATACCTGAGCACTAGAAGTAAGGGGAAAATGTTTTGACTGGCTGAAATAGATGTGGTGGTGGTGGTGGTGGTGGTGGTGGTGGTAGAGGCAGTGGGGTGACGGAGGAGGTGGAGGGGGTGGTAGTGGTGTGGTACCAGAGGAGGGAGAAGTGGGGAGGGTGGTGTTGGAGGTGGTGGAGGTGAAAGTGGCAGTGGTGGTAGAAGTAGCGGAGGACTCGATGTGGAGGAAGTAGAGGTGGTGCAGGTGGAGCTGGGAGTGTTAGATAGAGTGGAGCGGTGGTGGAGGTGAGGTAGAGGCAGTGGGGGGAGTAGAAGTGGTGGTGGGGGAAGAGGGTGGAGCAGTGGTGGTGATGGCAGCAGCTTCTGTTCTTGAGGTGAGCCAGGCCTTTTACGTTTTGCAGCAGTTAGAATGTTCCTGATTGCAAGTGAGAGAACACTGACTCAGTAGGCCTGGCTGGTGAGCAGATCTTTTAGCTCACCTGAAGCCCGAGTCCAGGCTTTGTGCACAGGCTTCAGCTGTCCTCTAACAGGATGCGGCAGTGGTCTGGGCTGTGCGTTCACATGGACGAGTCAAGGCCAAGGTATGTCTTTCTGTGCACCCTCTACCAAGAATGCAGAACCTTCCCCAAGCCCTGCACCCCCTCCCGTTTGTCTCTTGGGCTGCTCTGGGCCCAGCTGCTGACCAGGTGAATGCCTTGCACCCTCTGCTTGGCTGGCTTCTTTGACCAGGAAGAGTCGAAAATCCCTAACAGACCTGAGAATGTGAGGGTCACTGTTAGATGGTGTTTGTGGGATGCCTTTGACTGACTGAATCCTTGCAAGGAGGCTGGAGGTGGGCAGAGCATGCCCTCCCCCTGTTCAGCTGCCCTCCTCTGTCGGCTCAGCTCCCAGGCCTCCACTATCCAGCTGCCCTCCTCTGTCGGCTCAGCTCCCAGGCCTCCACCTATCCAGCTGCCCTCCTCTGTCGGCTCAGCTCCCAGGCCTCCACTATCCAGCTGCCCTCCTCTGTCGGCTCAGCTCCCAGGCCTCCACCTATCCAGCTGCCCTCCTCTGTCGGCTCAGCTCCCAGGCCTCCACCTATCCAGCTGCCCTCCTTTGTCAGCTCAGCTCCCAGGCCTCCCCCTGTCCAGCTGTCCTCCTCCGTTGGCTCCCAGGCCTCCCCCTGTCCAGCTGCCCTCTGTTGGCTCCCAGACCTCCCCCTGCCCAGCTGCCCTCCTCTGGTCAGCTCAGCACTCAGGCTTGGGCCTCACCATGTCCCCAGTGGTCTCACGGTGGCTGCCGGGTCTCCAGGTGAGAAGGGGCCCGGGTGAAGGGGCCTAGGATTTCTCTGAGCAAGGCGCCACCCTTTTATTTCAGGGGGGACGTCTTCCCCAGGACATCCTCCTACATCCCATTGCCAAGAGCTGTGTCTCCTTGCCGTCTCGGGTTCTGGGGAGGGTGAAAATTGGGACCTTTGGTAGCAGAAGGCTACTAGGGATAAAAGGGGATTTTCCTGGTAAGGAGAGGAAATGGAAAGTTTGTAGGTAGCTGGCAGGGTCTGCTTCACCCACATACCCCAGTAGGTTTGAACTCACCACTGTGTAAGGCAGAAGTTAATGCTGCAATAAAAGATAAATCATACGCAGGGCAAATTATAATTGATATTAGGGCATTTCATGGAAGAAACATTTCTGAGTCCTTTGTATAATTCAATATTCATATAATTAATTTTTCCATAGGACTCAGAGAATACAGGGGCTTATTTCTGTTTCTAGTCAGTGGGCTGATGAAACATAGTTCTTAGTTTACTCAGCCTGCTAGTTTGAAATTTAGTTCTTAATTTGGGACATTAGTATAATTTCACAGTGCACAAAGTGAGGCTTTATTAATATTTATATTGCATTATTTAAATTTGCATAACTAAAATTTGCGTAAAATATGACCAAATTGTGTTTGGTTTACGAATGCAAGGAAGTGTACACTATATTTTTAGGAAAAACTGTAACCAGATGATTAAAATGGAAAACATTTTAGTGCCTAAAGTGATATTTTCAGTTAAGTGTATGAAAATTTGTCTATTTAGAACAAATTGTTGCCTAAGTTTTCCTCATTGCAGAAGGTCTTTGTTTTACTGTACTGCATTACAGAATATTTTATGTTATAATTTGTGTATTTATTGCCTTCCCAATTTCAAAGTCAGGTTATGAGTTACAAAATTAGATGGCTTCATGATACGTAGTACAATGTTATGGGCTTAGTAGAGCTCGGTATAAATATTTATTGCATGAATGAAGAGATGTGATTAAGTGGAAAAATGGCGTTGCTTACAGCTGGGCTGTGAGGCGAAAACTGAAAATTGAGACCACAACTTGCAGAATGTACCCTCATTCGCAAAACAGATAAAGGGTGCTACACCAGCCACGATTTCTGTCGGAGACTGCGCTTGACTCTCAGCGCCTGTGCCCTCCACGTGCTCAGATGAGGCGGCAGGCAAGGTGCTTCCACGGGTCAGCCCTCGGGCTGGCTCCTGGAGGTCTTTGGCTGGCAGGCTTGGTCAGATGGGAGGAAAGAAGAGAGTAAACAATAGTCGAACGACAATAGGAAGAATTAACAATTTTCAAAAATTTTCAACTTCAGGAGAAGTTGGAAGAACACACAAATGCCGTCCCCGACCCGGCGGCTGAATCGCAGCGTCCGCCTGGCCGCCCCGGTGTGCGGAGCATGGTCGGCGCGTCAGCGGAGGGCGCCGCGGGTTGTGCGCGCGCAGCGGAGGCGAGGCGGGGCCCGCGGGCGCCGCTCTTCCCAGGGGCTGCGCTGGAGGCGAGGCCGGGCCCGCGGGCGCCGCTCTTCCCAGGGGCTGCGCTGGAGGCGAGGCCGGGCCCGCGGGCGCCGCTCTTCCCAGGGGCTGCGCTGGAGGCGAGGCCGGGCCCGCGGGCGCCGCTCTTCCCAGGGGCTGCGCTGGAGGCGAGGCCGGGCCCGCGGGCGCCGCTCTTCCCAGGGGCTGCGCTGGAGGCGAGGCCGGGCCGGCGGGCGCCGCTCTTCCCAGGGGCTGCGCTGGAGGCGAGGCCGGGCCCGCGGGCGCCGCTCTTCCCAGGGGCTGCGCTGGAGGCGAGGCCGGGCCCGCGGGCGCCGCTCTTCCCAGGGGCTGCGCTGCGCGGTGGCGCAGCCGCGGCTCCCTGCTCTTGGGTTTTGATCTCTCCTGCACCGTGGAGCGCTCTGTGTGAATTTCACTCCCTGGTGGCATTAAGACCTTCCTGGTGCAGCTGTGCCACACCCTCGCGAAGGAGCCCCTCCACAGGCCCTGCCTTCACCGGGCCACCCCGCGGGAGTGGGTTGACGTCACAGCACGTCTTTCTGGGGTCCACACAGCTTCAGACCCCACACCGTTACCACTGGTCTCTTGAGCGCACGCCCCAGGCGTGGCATCCTGGCACCTACACATTCCAGGGTCTGCTCCCCGAAGAGGGCGGTCCCGCCGCACCCCGTGCTGCCCCCCACGTGGGGCGGGCGCTGCTGGCCGAGAGCAGGGTCCAAGCCGCGGCCTTCTGGCGCAGTACCCCCCAGGCACACATCTGGCTTTCAGGGCTCCTGCCCCTGCCAAGTCTCCCCTGGCCGGCACAGGCCCTTGGTCTTTTCCTGGGTTCCCTGTCCCGGACGGCTCTAAAGGATCCTCCACCTGCGCGCGTTCTGGGCAGGAACGCCACAGGGGGCCGTTTCCGGCGCGGGGGCGCGGGCGAGCCGGGCCCCCGGGGTGCCCTCCGCGCTCCGCCCAGCACTCTTCGCCGGCGGGCCTCGCAGCAGGGCCGTTTCTCAAGGCCCCTGCACCCGGCGTCGCCCCTCGTGGCGCCTTCTGCTGTCAGCCCCTCTGCCGCGTTTGCGCAGCCGCGCGTTCTTCTGCCCGTCGTTCCTGACACCTTGCTAGCTTGCGTCCTCTTGTGAAGAAAAGCTCCCTCTTCCCGGCTTGTATTTTCATTCATTCGCTCATGTCCGTATGGACTCGTGCACTCCTGGGTTATGAGCGGTTGCCCACGGTGTGCACCTCACGGTCGCCTCCCGGCGTGCGCCCCGCGTCCAGCGCTCCCCTGCTTTCTGCACGGGATGTCCCGTCTCTTTGTGCTTCTGTTCCCAGTCCTGGAGGAAGCCGTGTCTTCAAGATGCCCTGGTTTCT
The DNA here is from genome assembly GCF_030445035.2 of Dasypus novemcinctus. NCBI lineage: Eukaryota > Metazoa > Chordata > Mammalia > Cingulata > Dasypodidae > Dasypus > Dasypus novemcinctus. The sequence goes on along the minus strand of NC_080675.1, from coordinate 185,440,541 downwards.
TCTAGGGGAAGATGATACTTAGAAGCCAAGATCCAGGTGCTTGCTTTGCACGTTGCATTGGGTGCTGCTGCTCCTTGACCTTCTCGGCACAGAGAACTGACAGCGAGTGGAGACGCGCGTGGACACGCGCCGCCACCCGCAACTGCTTCGGTGTCCGCGCTGGGCTCCCCGGCCTCTGCAGCGCCAACTCCTCACCGCGCGGCTCGTGCTTGCCGCCGTCCCCTCCCATGTTCCCACGCGAGGACCTGTCTCTCGCCGTCCTCTATTCTGACATGCTCGGGCAGGTCACTGGTACTCCCGGCCACGCCACCCCGCTGGCCTCCTGCCCCGCAGGGTCGCATCCCTGTCGCCAGCCTGCCTCCTTGTGGCGTAGGAAAGTATTTGACGAGGGGAGTTACTAGGGAGCGCAGCCTTTCTAACAGAATGCTTTAAAGTGAAGGGATGTGCAGAGCACGTCTTCTGGCAAAGTCCATGTTGAAATTGTGCTGTAGAACATCGGCTGATGATTCCTGGGAAATGCTGGGAAGTGCACGCATCGTTCCTCCTACACACACGTGTGCTGCACACATTGCCCAGCCGTGCACAGATGTGGCTCTAGCACGTGAGCCCGAGCCTTTTGGGGCCCTTCGACCTCGCGCCGCAGCTCCCTTGTGTACTGAGGACACCAGATGTGGGTTCCTTAACAGGGAGGAAGGCCCGTGTGTGCAGGCGCCGTGTGGTAACAAGAATACAGCTGGAAAACCTCGTAAATCTCTTTTAATTTGGTCTGACAAAAGAATAAACTTTTCATGACAGATTTTAAATTTGTAGATTTTGATCCAGGAAAATCAGAATCAGTTAAAAAAAAATTAGTGGCCAGCAGGGAAAATGCACAATGACTGAAGCTGTAGTTGATAAAAATTTGATGTGGGTTTTTTTAAAAAACTGATTATTATTCAAATTTACATAGTAAAGAATTGATCTCAGGATAATTTCAGTAAAACTTGAATTGAAAAAGAAAAAGATTAGAAGTAGTACACTTAAAAAGAAAATTGAACAAGGAATTAAACTGGATTCATGAAATTAAAATATTTCTCAAGGGAAGCAGATTGGCTCAAGCAGTTGAGCTCTTGCCTACCACATGGGAGGTCATGGGTTTGGTTCCTGGTGCTTTCTAAAAAGGTGAGAAGATGGCAAGCGCAAACACTGGGGCGGGATGGGGGGGGAGAAGGAAGAAATAATATCTTTAAAAACATATATTTCTCAATAAAAAGTTATTGGTGTTACTATAATTCCAATTCAAATACTTTTATTTATAAACATGAGGCCAAAAAATCCTCAGAGTTCCCCCCCCCAAAGCAGATAAGAATGTTAACTTATCTTAAAAAATTGTGGTATTAAAAGATCCAGTACCTATTTCTAATGTTTTCTTATTTTTATATATAAAATGTTTTTTTAAAATACCTTTACAGGGCAGATTTTACTTTAGTGTAGTTCAGTGTTTTGTTTTTTTTAAATAATAGCAGAAGCTGAAACTCTGACTTGCAGAGTGGTCATGAAGTTTTTCCTAATTGTAGACTAGTTCAGGAAGGGCTGGCTGGACTTACGGGTGTGAGGTCACGTAAACGGAGGCTTCAGGGAAGTGGACGTGGCTCAACGGATAGAGCGTCCGCCTACCACATGGGAGGTCCAGGGTTCAAACCCAGGGCCTCCTGACAAGTGGTGAGCTGACCTACATGCAGCGCTGATGTGTGCAAGGAGCGCCCTGCCACGCAGGGGTGTCTCCCGTGTAGGAGAGCCCCACGCGCAAGGAGTGCGCCCTGTAAGGAGAGCCGCCCTGCACGAATAAAGTGCAGCCTGCCCAGGAGTGGCACCGCACACACGGAGAGGTGACACAGCAAGATGATGCAATAAAGAGACACAGATTCCCAGTGATACTGACAAGAATGCAAGCAGACACAGAAGAACATACAGCGAATGGACACAGAGAGCAGAAAACTGGGGCGGGGGGGGGGAAGGGGAGAGAAATAATAAAAAAAAAAAAAAAAAGGGAGGCTTCAGCAGGCTCTCGTGGTGAGCAGGCCCCTACGCCCCTCCTTCGACCTGCCGGCCTGAGAGGACAGGCTGGCCGGCTGCGGCCTGGCTGGCCTGGTGTCCCGCCCTGCGTTGTGTCATGGCCCACGTGGATTGTTGAGGGGCTCCTTCTGCCCCTGCTGTGAGGAATGCGCGTCAGGATCGTGTGGCACACTGCATGAGCCCAGCGTTTCCAGTGCCTCTGTCCATCATGTGTGAATATTGTTGATTAACCAAAAGCAGGGTCTTCATTTGAAAAGAAGACAAAGAAAGGAGGAGGCTGTGGAAGGCTTTCGCCGGTGCTGTGAGCACCTCACCTCCTCTGGCGGACAGACCGCGCCCGAGGCTGCAGGTCCCAGGCCACCACGGCAGTGCCTGCGGTGGAGACTCCTTCCCTGCATCCTCTGTGTGGTATAGAGAAATCCGCCAGAATGATCCTCCTCCTTAGCTTTCCAGAGGGGGTTGCGGGTTTTGACGCTTTTCTGTAGAACCAAGAAGGGGCAGGCGTTTCCCGGCCTGAGGCGCTCAGAGGCGGCCCCCCAGCGCGCCCACCACGGTGCTTTCTTCACTGAACGTGGGAAGTCCAGACGTGTCAGCTTCACAAGGACCCTTTAAAAACTAGGGGTGAGGGGAAGTGGCCGTGGCTCAACTGATTGGCTCCCGTCTGCCGTGCGGGAGGCCCTGTGCTCACATCCCAGGGCCTCCTTGTGAAGACAGGGTGGCCCGCGCCCCTGAGAGCTGACGCCCGCCCGTGGACAGCTGGTGCAGCAACATGACACAACAAAGAGAGACAAGCAGACGCAGAAGAACGTGCCGCGAATGGACACGGAGAGCAGACAGCAAGCAAGCAGCTGGGGGGGGAGGATAAATAAAAATAAATCTAAAAAACTAGGGGTAAGTTCTCAAGAACATGGCTTCAGTGCCCCATGTTCGTGGGGCTCTTGCAGCCTCCACTTTATCGGACTGGCTTTTGGATTGTTTTACTGCCCAGAGCTTATCTGCCACCTTGGGCCTGTGCCAGCATCTTACCTCCTCCTTTTTCTCTTAGCGCCTGTTAGTCCGGAAGCTTCTTGGCTCTGATTTTAGGCAGGATTTTGTGAGAATGTAATAGAAAATACAGACCTTTTAGAAACTTAATTCTGACTGAAAAGAATATAGAAACTATTACCTCAAAAAAGAGAATACACAGGCCTCGGTACGCGCCTTCGTTCGTGTTGCGTCCAGTGGAAGAGGCCCTGCCTTCGCCTGGTCGGCTGACTCGGGGCCCCCTGGCCGCCCAGCAGGGCCGCCTTTCCTGCGGTTCCCTCGCTGCCCAGGCCCTGCTGCAGGGCAGGCCCGTGAGCCTCCCTGCGGGCCGAGTCTGCCCCGCTGCCAGCACGCACACAGGCACACGCGTGCGCGCGGACACGCACACACCCCGTCTTGTCCGCCTCTTACAGCGGTCAGTCTGGCGGGAGGCAGCAAGGGGAGCGCACACACGGCACTCCACAGGGCGCCTCGGGGAGCCAGGGCGTGGGGGGGGGGGGGGGTCTGGAGGGCGAGCCTGGCCGTCCGGGCCCAGGGGCCAGCGGGGACGGGGCGATGCTGGAGGGCGCGGCGGTCCTGGCCCTGGAGCGTGCGGGGCCTTGGGTGAGCGCGGGGCCTGGCCTGGGAATCAGAGGGTTCTGCTGCCGGGCTCGTCTCTCCAGCCGGAGAGTGGTGGCTCGCAGCTGCGTGGACCCCAGCAAGGCGGGACTTAAGCCTCGCCCCTCCTGGGGGTGCGGAGCCACTCGGGGCTGAGAGGCGTGCTCAGCGGAGGCGCTCGCCCGCCCGGGTGGGCTGCTCCTCTCCTGGGCCCTGTCTTTTATGTACGGGGTGGAGACGGGGGAGGCCACGGACGCCGGGAGCCGAAAGCGGCGGGGCCGCGGAGGGGTCAGGCGCGGCCGGCAGCCGCTGGGCCCCGCGCTGGGCCGCAGCAGGGAAGCTGGGTTCGGGCGCTTCTCTCGGCCTCGAGGCGCGGGGCTGACGGCCGCCGTGGGGAAGGCCGCTTTCGCGCGTGTCTCGGAGCTGCCCGGCCCCGCGCCGCGCGGCAGGAGGGGGCAGGAGGGGGCAGGAGGGGGCAGGAGGGGCCGTCGGGAGGGCGGCCCCAGGCCCGGGGCGCGTGAGGCGCGGGGGCGCGTCTTCCGCGGGTCTCCATCTTGGGGGGAAGGGGGCTGTGACTCTGTCAGAGGAACAACAGCGAAGGAGCCGTGGCCGCCGAGGGGCGCCTCGCTGACGGCGAGGCCCCCCTGCCCCGCGCGGCGTGCGGCGCGCTCACGCGGCGGGCACCCACGGCGGGCGCCCACGAGGGGTGCCCACGAGGGGCGCCCACGAGGGGCCGGTGGCTGCGGTGCGGCGCTGCGCGGAGGAGGACGGCGCGCTCGCGGGTGCCGAGAGACTGACAGTTATGGACATAGTTCTTTTCTGTCTTTTCCAGAGGTGATCTTAAATTATTTCATGGCTTTTCAGTCACCAAGTTGCCTTTTCTCTCCACCTTTGTTACTGAGTCGAAAGAGTCGCCTCTGAGGAATTTAGGAAATCGCGGAGCGTGTCGGGCTACACGTGCGCACCTGTAACGTGAAGTACGTGTAGAAAACGGGTTGAATCTGTCCGGAGACGAGGACGCGCTCTGGCCCTGGAGCGGCCGAAAGCGGCTGGCCCCCGCGGAGCTGGGCGACGCGTGGGCGCGGAATGAGAAACGGGAGCTCCCAAACCTACGGGTTTCGCGTCCCCGGCCTTTCCTTTTTCCCGGAGGCCCACGTTCCGTGGAGTAACTCTCCGGGGGCCTCTCGGGGAGGGAGAGGACGTGCTCCCGTGGCTCCGCGGGGCCGGGGGCGCGGCGAGGGGCCGGGGACGGAAGGCACCGGCTTCTGTGGAGGGTGGAGCAGGGCGGTGCGTCGGGGCCGTGTGCCCCGCGGGTGCCTCCCGCCAGGCCGCTGCCTGCCCGGGCGCTGGACCGCGCCTCCCCCAGGCCGCCGAGCGGAGCGCGCCCAGGGGCCCCGAGCCTCGGGAGGGGCCGGCGAAGCATCCTGAGCGGCTCCTGGGGCGGCCGAGGGTGGGCGAGAGAGAGGGACCCGGGACGTGAGAGGGGCCGCCTGCCAGGCCACAGGGAGCCTGCGAGTGGCCTGTGGCCCCGTGCCCGCGGGCGGGAGGACCCGGCCCTGAGGCCGCGGGGCGGTGGGAGCCGGCGGGCGGCTGGCGCCCCCGGGCTGGGCTGAGCGCCCCCGCGTTCCTCGCCCGCGCGCGGCTCACGTTGGCGGCAGGTGGGCTTTAGTCTCAAGGGCAGCGCGGGACCTCGCCATCTGAGTCGGTGTCGTCGGGAGGCGCTCGCCGCTGCCCTTCCGCGCCCTCCTCGGGCGTGTGGGCCGCCCTGGCGGGCGGAGGGTGATTTCCCAGGGGAGAACTTGGAAAGCTGGAGGATAGCGGTCCTGGAGGGACAGCAGCAGCTCGCGTTGTTACTCAGGGTGAGAATGAAAGCACTTCCACTTTCCGCAGGAACTTCAGTGCCGTCAGAAAGAAGTCAGGCTTTTCGGTTGTCGATTTTTTTTTAAGCAGCTTGGTTGGAAATTCTTTACTGAAGACTGGTTGTGTATTGCTACTCAGTATGTGAATTTAGTTTTTGATTTTTTAAAAACTGTGTTCGGATGTTTATGTTCACATTTTAATGTAACATGAGCTACCTTTATAAGCTTTTATTAACTTTGTTTCTGCATTCTCTATTGTACATTAAATTTGGAGGATTTGGTGTAATTAGAAAATGAAAAGCATAAACTAGCTTTTAATGTATTTTACTTTTTTCCCTTTTGGTTTAATTACATATTTTGAGTTACTGCATTTTATTTTAAGAACTTATAATCAATGGTATTTCCATGCCATTTTGGCATGAAAATTTATCTTCAAATTGCATAATTTATTTTCTACTGATTTTATATTTTAAACCTCTAAAGAACCTTTATTTGCCACATAAATGTGACTCTTTTTATGTGTAAAGTAAAACAAGCACGTTGTGTGCTCTAAATTCATAGCAGAATGTTTTTGAAGTCTATTTAATTTTAAATGGTTCAAAATGTTTCTTTTTCCCCACTGAAATTGTTGTTGGCCAGGTACAAGATTAGAAGGACAGCTAATGCTTTGATGGAGGGCCATTTTCAACCTATCAATTTCCTTTTTTTGTTTTTTGTTTTTTTTTTAAGTGTTTAGATTTATCATCTGATAGATTTTTTTCTAGTAAAGGATACATGGTTTTCTCTATACTTCCTCATATCTAAGTGTATTTTGGACCAGGGCAAAAGAATGGTTTTGGTGGAGCTCCTGAACTCTTCGTGCTTTAGGAGAGGGCTCTGCTGTGCCTTCTCGAAAGCCTCCACATGAAGAGCCAGGCAGGTGCTGTTTGACCCTTCACTGGGTCGCTGTTGTCTGGTCTAGGCTATAAACTTATTTCTTTGACAAATCATATGCACGTTGTATCCAACAACAGCTTTTTGAGCCTACTAAGTGCTGTTCTTTGGCACATTTGTGAAGAATTTACTTAGGAGCAGGTTGGTTTTAGCATGCTGGTTTTTCTAGTTTTCATTCAGAAGATACCATACATATGTTTACTGCTATTTTTTTTTTCTTAGAGTTTTCTCAGATTTATTTTTGATCATGTTTTTTTTAAAAGAACAATTTTAAGTTCCTTTGTTTGAATGGTATAAAGTGATAAAGCCAAGAACTTGTCCAGTAGAAACCACTGCATTCATAAGCTTAAGAATGAAATGATCCACCTGTTATGACATGGGTGTTTTCCCTTAAAGTGTAATGTGAAAATTAGTTGCACATCAACAGAAGATGAGAGGAACCCAGAAGCAAGGGGCTGGAGCCAAAGTAACCAGGTAGCTGTGGCTGGACTCCAGCAGGTGGCCTGCATTCCCAGGACAGGACCCCGGGACCCTGGTAGCACCAGGGGGCTACCAGCCAGGGAGGAGTGGCAGTCAGGCACACCCTTTTTATTCAGGTACTACGTGGGGAACGAGGGGATCTGTCGTCGCTCCTGGGGTTGAGACAAGGTCAGGGCCCTGCCCCTTCCCCACATGCCAGGGCAGGACAGGACTGCAGGGGGCTGGGGCTCTGGGAGGACTGCTGGCCCAGCAGGTGAGGAGTGCACATCTGAAACCACACCTGGGGCAGAGTGGCCGGGCTAGCAGGTGTGAGGGAGAAAGCTCAGCTGGGGAGCTGGCTGGAGGCCGGGCAGTTTGATCCCCACATAGGAAGGAACACGCCAGTGTATTCAGCATTTAGTGGAGTGTGAAATGTTTTCTGTAGAAATAGGTTATTTGTCTGTATGCCATTGTTTTTAAAACAGCAGAGTATTGATCATCCTGATATGCCTAGAGAAAACCTCAGAAGGTTCCAAAGTGAAGAGGGAAATGGAGCCAGGCTGTGCAGCTGCAGAGGTGGGGACGGAGGGGCGAGACCCAAGCCCAGGGTGGGGGAGAGTTTCTTCCAGAAGAGGGAGTGAATAATGAGTTTAATTTTCTAAGTGGGCATTGGGGTCACCAGTTGAGGAAGAGAAAGAAGGTGGAAAGGTGGGGGTTCTAAAGAGAGGCGAAGGTGTGGAACTGCTGGGGAGGGGCAGGAGAGGGAGTCAGGACGGCCAGGCAGCCCCTCAGTGGAGCTCCTGACGGTGACTCAGGCCTGGGCTGGTCTGGCGCAGGAGCTGAGAGCTGGCTCGGGGGTGGTGAGCCTGTGCCGTGGAAGATGAAGGGAGACTGAAGGAGAGAGTGACACGACAGCCCTTGGGGACGGGTCTGATGATTCAAGGAAGTAGGTTCAGGAGGGAGCCGCAAGACTGGGGAGGCAGGGAAGAGCTTAGGAGCAAGGTGGGAGGTGGCAGGGCCTTGCCCTGAGTGCTGGACGTGGGAGTTCAGCAGGTAGGGGCAGCAAAGATGGGGCATGCTCTGGGAATGGGGCACTGGGCAAGGCGGGGATTTTGAAGTCATTGTGGTGATGTGGGCGATGAAGCAGGTGTCGTCGTCAGGTGTTCCAGGTGGTTCTTTCCTGGCCATGATGAGTGCTGCCCCTGCAGGCCTTTCTCATGCCACTAGTGCCTCAGTGTGGATGGGTAAGAATTGTTTTTAAAAGGCCTAATGACAGTTGCTGAGAGAAATGGGGCTTAGAGAGTTGTTACTTATAATTGAAGCAAAAGAGATGAGTGAAAAGTTTAGAAGATAAATATAAAGATTTTCAATTTGGTTGGAATTTAAGGAAAATTTTGAGAATGAGAAACCTGCGCAAAAAGAAAAAGAGCTTGCAGAGGCAGTTTGGACTAATCGGAAATGACAAAAGCACATAAGCAAGACCTAGTGAAGATGGCAGAGTGAGACCTCAAGACTCCATCCCTCCCCAGAAGCTTTGAACGGCGGGGAACAACCAGTGGAAACATCTTTCTAAAAGTTCCAGAAACAGTTAAAAGATCCCAGTAACAGGTGAGCACCAAATCGAGAAAAAGGCTACTTAAAAGTGGTAGCCCAGGCAGGTCCCGGTTCCAGGTTCTGGAGGAGCAGGTCCTGGGAGCATGTCTCTCTGACCCAGGCTGTCTGGGGGGCCTGAGGGACGTCTAGTTAAAGTGTTAGAAACCATCAGTGAGGAGGACCAGGCCTGGGACATGCCAGACAAAGACTTTTTAAAAAGGTTATAAATAGACCCAGAGAGCAAATGAAAACATGGCAAAGAATTAAGGGAAATCAGGAAAACAGTAGGTGAACCCAAGGAGAATATCAACAGGGAGATGGAAATTATGAAAAGGAACCAAATAGAGCTGAAGATCTCAGTAACAAATTAAAAATTCCCTAGAGGGTTCAACAGCAGATAGAAGCTGGGAGAAGAAAGAATCAATGAAAATGAAGGTAAAACAAGTAACATCATCCAATCTGAGGGACAGAAAGAGGAAAGAGTGAAGAAAGGTGAACAGACTGTGAGGAGCCTGTGGGACACCATCAAGTGTGGGAATCCAGCAGGAGAAGGAGAGAAGTGGGCAGAAGGAATATGCAAAGAAATAATGGCTGAACACTTCCCAAATTCAATGAAAGACATAAATATACATACCCAAGTTGCTCAACAAACTTCAAACAGGATAAACTCAAATAAATCCACACCATGGCATGTTATAATCAAACTGCCACACGCCAAGATAAAGAGAATTCTGAAAGTCCCAAGAGAGAAACGATGTGTCACATACAAAGGAGTCTCAGTAAGATAAGGTATCAATTTCTCACCAGGACCCGTGGAAGCAAGAAGGCAGTGGAAAGATACATTAAAAGTGCTGAATGCAAAAAATTGCCAACCAAGAATTCTGTATCAAACAAAACTGTCTTTCGAAAGTGAGAGAGGGGGGCGAAGACATACCTAGATAAACAAAAGCTGAGGGACTTCATCACCACGTCTGGTCCTACCAGGAATGCTAAAAGGAGTTCTACAGGTTAAAAAGAAAGGGTACTAGACAATTGACTGAAACCACGTGAGGAAATAATCATCTTCCGTAAAGATAATGACCTGGGTAAATACAAATACAATACTACTGCTATTGTGTTTTTTATTTCTAAGTCTAGTTTTATTTCCTATGGCATCTAAAAGGCAAATTGCATAAAACCCAAGGGTACTTCAGTGGTTTTGGACTGACACCCAGTAGGGTATGGAGGGCATAGGAACATAGTTTATGCTACTGCAGTTAGTATCAAAGTAAATGAGTGCTAGAGATTTAGGGTGTTAACTTTAAGCCCTGTGATAACCACAAAGAAGATGTTGGAGACTATGCAAACTCCTGAAAACAGAAAGTAGAGTACAGGTTACCAGGGGTGGAGGGCAGGGGCAATGGGGAGTTGATAAAAAATGAGTGTGAGGTTTCTGTTTGGGGTGAAGGGAAAGTTCTAGTAATGGGTGGTGGTGAGGGTCCTGCAACTTTGGGGAAAATGTTACAATTGATGGATCTGGGTATTGGGGGTGGGTGGGGGTGTTGGAGTTCTTCTCTGTGGAGTTTGTGTTATTTTTGCTTCTGTCCTGTATGTGTGAAATTATTAAAAAATAAAAGTTAAAAGAAGAGTTGACCAGCAGTGGGCTGTGGGCTGCTAAAATGACCTGGGACATCTACAGGGAGGCTCGTGGTATAAAAACAGCCCAGGGGCTCCGGCGAGGACGTGAACACCCGTGAGTGTGGGGTACAGGGGTGTGGTCGTTCTCTGTGGCCTCATTCCTGACGGTCACTCTCCAGATCCTCTGGAGAGAGGAATAATTCTTTCTCCCTCTAAAGGCATTGCTTTGCTGTAGTTCCTCAAATATGTCCACACTAAACTTACTTATTTTAACCTACTGGAAGATAGCAGCTATTTCAGAAACTGAAATTGTTGAACATTTTGTAAATCCATGGCCACATGATAATCTTGGGAACCTTACTTCCTCAAATCCCATTAATTTCACACACTACTCATAAAGAAACTAATTGGTTTTTCCTCTAAAAGATGTTTGTATTTGAAGTTGAAATCCACTTTAGAAGTTCCAAATATTTTAGCTGTAGGTTTATTTATGCATAAACATATATGGCATGCATGCATGCATACATATGTATTTATACACATACCTACATTCATACGTGCAGCAGGTAAACTTTTTCTGTTACTTACAAATAAATTGTAGACCCCTTTTTAAGGCATTCTCAAGGAAGACAGTCAGCATTGTTTTCCCAGTTTGCTGGGAAAACAAAGGTTGGTGACTCTAGGAAGTTCAGCTTGGAGTCTTGCAGAGTGAGGCTGGCCCCCGAAAGGCAGGAGGGGTGTGGTCTTTGAATGTGGAAGGGCTTGGGAAGACCTCAGGGACAGCCCAGTCCTGCTCTCTGCCAGACAAGAGCAATACCAGCATAGCTTAGTAAGAGAACTTGAGTCACATTCCTCGTTTAATCACGGATGTTTAGGAAAGCAAGGGTGGATCATTTTGCTGTGAGCTGCTTTGCCTTTAATTCTGTATCTTAAACTAGCAATTATGCAGTTGCCCGTGTAGCACAGAAATGGGCGTGACACGCAGCCTTCTCTGAAATTGAGTGACTCCAACTGTGTGCCAGTTACTAGATCAACTCGTGCTGCAGAAGCGTAATCTACAAAGACACTGGCGTTCTGCTGCTTTTACAGGAACAGGTGCTTACCAGCCATCTGTGTCAGTGGTTAAGCAATTCTAAGGCTCCCTTGGCATGAGTTTTTATGAGGTCTCACCAGAAACCAGCCATGGGAGAGGTGGTGCAAAGACCTAATGCCTTTTTGTATTTCCCGTAAGCTCTGCGTTACAGTTTAATGTGGCTGTTTCTTGATTTAATGGAATTTTGTCCCATGCCACACCTTAGTACTATTAATGAAAGTACCACGTTTGCTTTGTCTCAAGTCCATCAGCTTGAACTGTCATTATTATAACACCACTCCCAGCTTGAGGCAGTCCTCTCCCATCGCCTTCAGGCCCTCATGCCTTGTTCTCTCCAGCATTTTCAGTTTCTTTCTCTACCTAGGTAACCAGATCTCTCCTATCTGGGAAGAAACGTGCACGTGGTTTGTCTCCTTCCCTTTGCTGCCGTCAGCGTTGAGTGTGCGGTCTACACACACTTGCCTGTCTCTCTTCAATCTGTTTTCTTTACATTTCTGTAAACTAATATTTGCACCCCAGAGACTCTTTTTTAAAAAACTTGCTGTAACATATAGACCATGCATTTTAACATTTTTGTGTATACAATTAAGTGGTATCAATTACACAGTGTTGTGCTACCATCACTACCATCATCAAAACCGACAGAAGCTCTGTACCCAGTTCTCCTCCTCCAGCCCTGGTAACTGCTTATCTTTTCCGGGATAAAAAGGGACTTTCTGTCCCTGTGAATGTGCTTTTTCTAGATATTTCCGGTAAGTGCAGTCATACAGCATCTGTCCTCCTGCCTCTGGCTTCTCCGGCTCAGCATCGTGTTTTCCAGGTCCTCCAAGTTGTAACCTCTGTCAGCGCTTCGCCCTTTGGACAGTGGAATCTGATTCCGTTGTCTGTAGAGACCAGTTCTGTTGGCCTGTTCATGCTGTGGCCCTGGCTGCGTCCACCTCCAGGCAGCTGCTGGAGCTGCTGGGCGCAGTGGACAAGGTCCATGCACATCCTTGACTGCTGAGGGCACCGGTCTCTTCTCACCCCTTACCCACCTTGACTTCGTTTCAGGATTTGGCAGTTGATTAATATTCTCTTCTTTCTGAAATTCTTCCACAATATTCCAGTTCTCTTCCAAGCTCTCTGCATCTTCTCTTTTTTCAGGAGTTCCTTTTCCAAACATCTTACCTGGACCTTATCCCAGTATTCATTCCTCACTCTTACTTTCTTCCTATAATCTTTCCTCCAAGGATGATTATTATGTTAATATTTCAAACATGTAATATCTTTGCAAAATTTTCTGCAGTGACCATGAGTTAAAATTTATGACAATTCAAATTTTTTTCAGTAGTTCTAAAACTATTCGAATCAGTTTTAGAATTCTGTTGAAATGACATTAAGGGAAAATAGAGTATTTTGAGGGAGAATAAATATATTTTTTTAAAAATGGAAACATGAAATGAAGGCTTGTCCTGCTTATAAATATAGTGAAACTTTATTGGGGAAGAAGACTGATTCTTTATTGATTTGTAGGAATTTTTTTGTAAAGTCTAATTATTAGTCCATTGATGGTAGTATGCATTGAAAGTATCTTTTTCTTGTCTGTGATTTATCTTTTCACTTTTTGTTTCTAGTTCTTAATTTTAACATTGCCAAATTTTGGGGTCTTTTCCTTATTGATTTTTGCTTATTTAATGTCTAGTTTAAAACATCCTTCAGGGACAAAAAGACACTCTATACATTTTAAAAGAATGTTTTTCCTGTGGTAAAATATACATGACATAAAATTTACCATTTTAATCATTAAGTATACAATTAAGTGGTACTAAGTATATTCACGGTATTATATAACCATTACTGCTATATATTTCTAGAACTTTTTTGTCACTCCAATTAGAAACTCTGTACCCATTATTTCTCTATTTTTTTTTTTTTTTGCTTTTCACATTTTAATCCAGAAATTTGTTTTTTGGGTATGATGTGAGGTAGGGATTGTTTTATTATTATTAGAATGGCTAACCAGTTGTCTCTACCAACGAGTGAATGTTTTATCTTTTCCCCTCAATCTATAATGCTCCATTGTCAAAACAGGTTTCCATGTGTACCTCTCTCTTCTTTCCATGAGTCCGTTTACCTGTCACTGTGCCAAAGCCTGTTTGTGGCACTTTCATCTCCCTTTTACATTTTATATACAAAAAGGCCTAACAGAAATTTGGCTAGAATGATACTGAATGTATAGATTCAGCTTCTTAACAAAATTGCTTGAAATACAAAAGTGTTTAATTCTGAGGCAGTTCCATTTATTTTTTTCTTTTGTTGCTTGTGCTTTGGGCTTTTTTTTTTATGATTTATTAATTTTTCTTACCTTCCCCCCACCATTGTCTGCTCTCTGTGTCGATCTGCTGTGTGTTCTTCTGCCTCTGCCTATATTATCAGGCGGCGCTGGGAAACTGCATCTCTTTCGTTGTGTCATCTTGCTGGGTCAGCTCTCCGTGTATGCAGTGCCACTCCTGGGTGGGCTGTGCTTTTTTCACACAGGGCAGCTCTCCTTCTGGGGCACACTCCTTGTGCATGGGGCTCCCCTACGCAGGGCACCCCTGTCCTTGCACATGGCAGCACTGCGCGTGGGCCAGCTTACCACACGGGTCAGGAGGCCCTGGGTATCGAACCCTGGACCCTCTATGTTGTAGACAGAAACTCTGTCAGTTGAGCCATGTCTGCTTCCCTGCTTTGGGCTTAAGATCTTGAAGATGTTTCCCTAATTTATTTCTAGGAGTTTTTTTTTCTTTTAAGATTTATTTATTTATTTATTTTCCCCTCTCGTTGTTTGAGCTCACACTCTGCTCTCTGTGTCTGTTCATTGTGCGCTTTCTGTGTCTGCTCATCTTTTATTTTTTTTAACTTTTAAAAATTGAAATATATCACTCATACATAAACATACATAAACAATAAGTGTATAATAGTTGTGAACTTAAAAAACAAACATATAACTTCATACAAACATACATAACATCTCATCCTACCACCAATAACTTGCATTGTTTTTAAACCTTTTTAACTAATGATTAAAGAACATTGTCAAAATTACTACTGAACAAAGTATTTTCCCCTAACCAATATGATTATATTTATATCATTTATATATAACATACATAAACAATTAAATGTATAGTAAAAGTTGTGAACTTACAAAGCAAACATGCATAACGCCATACAGGGGTCCCATATATCAACCTTCCACCAACACCTTGCATTGTCGTGAGACGTTTGTTGCAAACTATGAAAGAATGCTGTCAAAATCTTACTACTAATCATAGTTCTTACCTTACATGTGGTGTGTGTTCCCCCCAACCCACCCTATTATTATTTTTTAAATATATGTTTTTATAACAGAAGTTGTAAACTTATAAAACAATTATGCATATGTACAGAATTCCCAAACAACACCCCTCCATCAACACACCACAATGTGGTGTGTCATTTGCTACAGATAAAGTAATATCATCTGATAATTGCCATGTTCATAGCATCCATTTGGCTTACTTTGTCCATACTGCCTCAGTATCAACATAGTACATCTTTTGCATAAATGCAATATTATATTATTACTACTAACCACAGTCCATAGGTCACTCCAACTGTATTTTTCCCATGCTTCTCCACATTCCCAACACCCTGCAATAGTGATGTACATTTGTTGTAGCTCACAAAGGACACTCTTGCATCTGTACCATCAACCACAATTCTCACCTACCTTTTGGTTTACTGTGCCATCCAGTTCATAGATTATTCTCAAGCATTCTGTCAATTGGCATTTACATAACTAGATTTTCTGTCAAGTCCCCATTTATAAAATAGCTGTTACTCACTGTGTGTTATCGTCTACTCTATACATTTCCACAATTTTACAGTAAAGCTAATTAAAACTTCTACATACATTAAACATCAGTAGTCCACTCAGTCATTCTCTTATCTCCGTTAAGAATCCACCACCTACCACCTGGTCTTGAAGATATTTTCCAATAATTTCTTCTAGATATTTTAGCCTTTATTTTTAGTTTTTTGATCCATTTTGAGTTAGTTTTTAGATAAGGTGTGAGATAGGGGTCCTCTTTTCTTCTTTCAGCTATGGATGTCCAATTCTTTCAGCACAATTTGTTGAATGAATTGCACTGCCTGAGCTGTGTGAGTTAGACAGGCTAATCAAAAATCACTTGACCATCCCTGTGAGGGTCTGTTTCTGAACCATAAATTTGGTTCCATTGGTCTATTGTGTCTGTCTTTAGGCCAGTACCAGGCTGTTTCATCCACTATAGCTAGGTATTATGATTTAAACTCTGGAGATGAGGGTTCACTTTTCCTTTTTATGATGTTTCTGGCTATTCAGGACTCCTTACACTTCCAAATAAATGTAATGATTGTGTTTTCAATTTTTTCTTTAATGCTGGTGGAATTTTTATTGGGATTGCATTTAATCTGTATATCCATTTGACTAGAACTGATATCTTAATGATATTTAGTCTTCCAATCCATGAGCATGGAATGTTCTTCCAGTTATTTAGGGCTTTTTAAAATTTGTTTTAACATTGAGTTGCAGTTTTCTGAATACAAGTGCTTTACATTGTTGGTTAAGTTTATTCTGGACTATTTGAGTTTTATATGTCATATTTTATTTTCACCACTCTTTTGACATTTTTAGTTACTTTTATTGATATAATCTTCATTTCTAGACTCTCTTCCAGGCCTCTCTCTCGTGTCTTTTCTTTTCAGGCTCTAGCACACCCTTTAATATTTCCTGAAATTCTGGTCTCTTGCTTAGAAATTCTCTCAGTTTCTGTTTATCTGTGAATATTCTAATTTCACCCTCATTTTTGAAAGACAGTCTTGCTGGATATAAGATTCTTGGCTGGAAGTTTTTTTCTTGTAGTATCTTAAATATATCAGACTACTGTCTTCTTGCCTTCATGGTTTCTGGTGAGAAATCAGCACTTAATCTTATTGGATATCCCTTATGTGTTATGCATCGCTTTTCCCTTGCTGCTCTCAGAATTCTCTTGTTGTCTTTGGCCTTTGACATTCTGTTAAGTATGTGTTTTGGAGTTGGTCTATTTGGATTTTTTCGGATGGGAGTACGTTGTACTCTTGGACATAGATATCTATGTCCTTCAATAGGGTTGGGAAAATTTCTACAGTTATTTCTTTAAATATTCCTTCTGCCCCTTTTCCCTTCTTTTCTCCTTCTGGGACAACACCCATGACACGTATGTTTGCACACCTCTTGCTGTCATTTAGTTCCCTGAAACCTTGTTCAATTTTTTCCATTCTTTTCTTCATCTCTTCTTTTGTATGTTCATTTCCAGAGGCCATTTCTTCAAGCTCACCAATCCTTTCTTCTGCCTCCTCAAATCTGCTATTATATGATTCCAATGTTTTTTAAATTTCATTGATTGCACCTTTCATTCCTATAAGGTCTGCTATTTTTCTATGTATGCTTTCAAATTCTTCTTTGTGCTCATCCAGTGTCTTCTTAATATCCTTAATCTCTTTAGCCATCTCATTGAATTTATTAAGGAGATTTTTTTGAACATCTATAATTACTGTCTCAACTCCTTTGTCATCTGGAGGCTTATATTGTTCCTTTAACTGGGCCATAGCTTCCTGTTTCTTGGTGTGGATTGTAATATTTGGTTGGTGTCTTTGCATCTGGCTTACTAGAGTATTTATTCTGGGTGCAGTTTTTCTCTCTAGTTTAGGGCTTCCTATCATTTCTTCCTTGCTGGTTGCACAGTAGGAACCAAGCATGTAGTTGATGCTGTAAGCTGTGGAGACTCGAGCTGCCCTCGTTGCACCAGAGACCAATAAAGCTTCTCTCAACGTTGACCTTTGCCAGAGGTAGGGACAGAGTCACAGCTGTGTGGAATAATCCAACTCGTGCAGGCCTAGACTGTAGTTGCCCAGAGAGACTGATGAAGCTTCACGTCCCTTTCTTCCCTGCCTGGGGTGGGGATGGAGCTGCAGTGTGGGCAGCAATCTATGCAGTGCGGGTCCAAGAAATACCTCAGTTGTCCCTGTAGACTTCTGATTTCCAATCTGTGCCAGCCAAAGTTCCCTGCAGTGACCTGGATAGGCTGGTGCCAGGCTCCTCAGCCTCCTCCCTGCCAGAGGCAGGGCTGAAGCCTAGGCTAGGGCTGCAGGCTGATTTGCGGGAAAGAAACTGTCAGCCTGGCTTCCCCTCAGGCTGGTGGTGGAGTCAGAATGGTAGTTACTGGCCTCTTTCTGACTTGGGCTGGTTCACACCCCAGCTATTCCCAGGGTTGTCTCTTAGCCTGCCAGATCTCCCAATCTGTAGCTGAATCGGCAGCCAACCATCTCCTCCTCCACTGTTTCTGGGAAATGGAGCTTCCAATTCCAGCCACAGAACAGCTCCTGGGGTGGCTCATGCCTCCAGAGCAGGGTAATCTCTGGCTTCCGTGGCTTGGCCAGTAATTTCCCGGAGAGGCTGGCGCAGGTCCCCGCAGCTTCCTCCCTGCTGGAGGTGGCGCTGGGGCCTAGGCTAGACCTGCAGTATGATCTGGAGGGAAAGAAGCCGGTCCCCACCAGGACTGGGATCCTCAATCCTCCCCCATTCCCCTCATGCCAGGCGTGGAGTTAAAATGGCAGCTCCCAGTCTCTTTCTGACCTGGACAGGCTCAAACTTCAGCTGTTCTCAGGGTCATGCTGTAGTCCACTTAATTTCCTCATCATAGCTGAAATTGGTGCCCAACTGTCTCTTCCTCCCCCGTTTTGGGGAAGTGGAGCTTCTGATTCCAGCTGCAAAACATCTCCTGAGGCGACTTGTGCCTCCAGTGGAGGATGGGCACCGGCCTCCGCAGCGTGGAGAGCTCTACTTACAAGTCTTCTCTGCAGATGGGCATCTCCTCCTTCCACTCCTTCAAGGATGTGGCAGGATGCTCTTCTGGTCTCCTGGAGCCCCCAAACAGGTGCTTCAGCTAGCTCCAGAGAGCTCTGGGTGTTTGCTAACTGCCCTGTAGCAGGAGCTGACTCTAGGAGCTCCTTACTCTGCCGCCATCTTGCTGGTTCTCTCTCGTCTTCTTTTTGAAGGCACTGGGAACCAACCTTGGGACCTCCCATGTGGGAGGGAGGTACCCAATCACTTGAGCCACAGCTGCTCCCTGCTTGTTGTGTCTCTCATTGTGTCATCTTCTTGTGCTGTCTTGTTGCATCAGCTTGCCGCACTGGCCTGCCGTGTCAGCTCGCTGCCTTGCTCGTCTTCTTTAGGCGGCACTGGGAACTGAACCCAGGACCTCCCATGTGGAAGGCGGGCACCCAGCCTCTTGAGCCACATCTACTTCCCTTCTAGTTTTTTACTAGATCCATTGTGAGTTAATTTTTGTATAAGGTGTGAGATAGGGGTCCCCTTACTTTCTTTTGGCTATGAATATCCAGTTCTCCTAGCACCATTTGTTGAGTAGACTGTTCTGGCCCAGTTGGGAGGATTTGACAGCCTTGTCAGAAATCACTTGACCGTAGATGTGAGGGTCTATTTCTGAGTTCTCGATTTGGTTCCATTGGTCAGTCTGTCTGTCTTTATGCCAGTATCATGCTGTTTTTATCATTGTAGCTGGATAATAAGCTTTAAAATCTGGAAGTAAGAACTTTGTTCTTTTTAAAGATACTTTTGGCTATTCGCAGACTGTTACCCTTCCAGGTAAATTTGATAATTGGTTTTTCCAATTCTACAAAGGAGGATATTGTAATCTTCATTGGGATTGCATTTAATTTGCAGATCAGTGTGGATAGAATTGACTTTTGTCTTTTTATACTGAAATCAGCAACCTTTTAATTGTAGTAATTTATCAGTTTTCTTGGCTCTTCTCTGCACATGATGACAGACTTGAGTCTCTTTCCCGTCCTTTTAGTCTGCCTTTCATTTTGGGCCTCCAGTCCATGTTGGCTGGCAGCAGTGATACTGGGCACTCAGTGCCCACTGGGCAGCAGTGATGTTGGTCCAGATTTTGAAGGGACGACGTCTGTTATTTCATCTTAAGTATGATTTTTACTGTAGGGTTTTGTAGATACCCTTTATAAGAATAGAGAAGTCATCTTTCATTCTTTTTCTTAAGAGTTTGTATCATGGATAAAGGTTAAATGTTAAAGATGAGGAGATGATAATGCAGGTTTTCTCCTTTGATCAGTGTGGTGAACTACACGCTCATGCTCTTGGGTTTTCTTTCATGAAAATCTGTGTGTTCTTTGCGTAAATTCTGCTGCTTGACGTTGTTGTTTAAGACTTTGTAGAATTGGTTTTTCTAACATTTTACTTAAGATTTTTCCATCTGCATAAATAAGTGAGGTGTCCATGCTATCTTTGGTGTGGTAACTAGGTTATCCTAGCTTTGTCATATGAGGTGGGAAAAATTCCCCTTTTCTATGTTCTTCACATCTTGAATGTTAAATGTAACATACCTGTACTATCATCTAGTGCTTGTTTGTTTTTTATTTTGTTTTTAGGTATTAGTTATTTTATAATCATTATTGGAACGTATTCATAAACCATGCATTCCATCTAAAGTGCACCATCATGGCATCTGGTATAATCACAGAGCTGTGCACGCATCGCTTTAGTGAATATTGTTTTGAACTTATGATTCAACTTCTGTAGTACTTCCAGGTTTATTTCAAGTTGTATATTTCTTCTTAAGCTAATTTTGATGTTATATTTTTCTTAACAATTACACATTTTTTTCCTGAATTTTCAATTGTGTTGGTTAAAGTTGGCCCTAGCCTCCTTCTCTTTAATGTCGGCCGTGGCTGTGGCTGCGGCCCTGTCCACCGCCCCGACAGTGCTCACACGTGCCTTCTCTCCTTTTCTTCAGTCTTTCCAGAAGGTCGGGGTGGGGTTTTGTTGCTTCTTTTTAGTGTTTCTTTGTTTTCAGTTGCACTAATTTCTGTCCTTGTCCTGATATTCACCGCTTGTTCTTTCTCTAATTTATGGAGTTACACATTTAGATCATTGGTTTTCAGGCTTCCTTCTTGTCTAATACACACTGAAAACTCCAAATTTCTCTGCAAGTAGTGATTAACTGAGTCCCATCTATTTCAATATTTAATGCTTTTATTGCCAATAAAGGTTTAAATTTTCTACTATCTTTCATAGCTGTATCTCTGACTTACGGATTACTTAGAACTATTAATAAATTTCCAAGAAGAGGGATGTAAATCAGCTGTTCTTTTGTAATTGGTGAAATGTGCTTTTTTTCTAGTCGGGCCAGGGTTTGTTTTTAATGTTGTATGTGGGGCTGGAAAAAACAAGGGCTCTCGTCTGTTTCTGCGTATGCCCTTTTTCCTCGGCTCGTTGGTCACTGAATGCTTTCCTACTTCACCTAACGGCTTATGCAGACAAGTGTGTTAAAATCTACTGCGGGGATGGGGGCCTGTGAGAGTCAAGCTTGCGGTTATGGGTTTGCGAGGCACCCATTTTCAGGGGGTCTGCTGGTACGTACACAGCCTGCCTGTAGCATCGCGGGGTCGTTGGCTGGAAACATAGCCAGTTTTATGAGGTAATACTTAAGTCTTCCAAAGAGATGTGAACACTTGATAACCCTCCCAGCAGTGTGTGAGCCTTCTCTTACTCCACAGAGCAACTTGGTGTCACTCTCTAAATTTCAGACTTTGTAGTTGAGGTGTCTTGGTAACTCACTGTTTTAAGTATGCGTGTCTCTAATTGATAGGGTGCTTAATGCCCCTTGTCATTTGTTTACTGGTTCTTCTTTATGGTCTCCAATTTTCTACCAGAATAATCAATGTTGCCTTTTATCTTGTTGAACATCAGTATTTTAAATGTTACACCTCCTATTCTCGCAGCTAGAGCCATTGTGGGCATGTTCCTGTTGTTTGTAGTTTGTACTAGTTTATTTTTTCTTTTTCGTACAGTCTAGTCTTTTTGCATTCCTGGCTATGTTTGATTGAGTGGCAGAAAAATGAGAGAATTTAAAAATAAATTGAAATCTCGGGTGAGGTGGTCTTCCAGAATGGATTTGCATTTGTTTCTGCTGCCACTGGCCGCAGTGGCCTGCTGGCATCGCCTCAGGGCACGCTCAAGACCGAGAGGACGCAGCCTAAGCCGCGCGCTGAGTACTTCAGGGAGAGCGCCTGCCCGGGGCACCCAGTGAGAGGACCCCGGCCTCCGACTCAGGGGTCTTGGACTCCAGCTTCTGTCGCATCCCCTGGACATGGTCCCCGGTGCTGCTGCGTCACGCGGTCTGGCCCCAGTGCTGCTGCCTCACGCGTTCCGCCCCCGGTGCTGCTGTGTCACACGTTCTGTCCCCCGGTGCTGCTGCGTCACGCGTTCCAGAGGGGGTTCCCACGTCCTTGGCTCGCCTTATCTAGCCCCTTTCTCCCAGGGCTGTTCTTTGCTATCTTACTGGTTTTCTGATGCCTTCAAGAAGATTATATTTTTTTCGTTTCTGTTCAGAGGGAGGGTTAGTCCAAATTATCTTGTCCACCATTTCCAGAATCTAAAATCTTCAGTATACTTTTTCCTCCTAACTGCTCTGTACCTGCGTGGCTCTGTAGATTTTTTGTTTTGTTTTTCATTTTTTATACAATCAAAAGTTTTACCCAATTAAATGGACACATTTTATGATTAATAATGTATTTGGATATATTTCTATTATGTTTTTCTATGCTCTGTAGTTACCTTGCTTTTCAAGGATTTTTATTTCTTTGGGTTTTTAATAGTGTTAAATATATTTATTTTATAGTTCTGATGTAGTATCTAGAATTCTTTTGAATTTCTGTAATCTACTCAGGTAACTAGGCTTCTATAGTTGTGTGATTTTCAAGCAAATGGTGTTTTTTTAAATGTTTCTTTCAAAATGTTTCTTCTCTTCACAACAAATATAGATGCCAAAGGTAAGGCAGGATTGGAAATAGGGCCCATCAAAAATAAACTAGGCCTGGAAAGGAACATATATAGAGACAGTGAAAATATCAGGGCTCTTAGCACACTGGGGGAGGGTGAAGGGACGAATTGTGAACCCTGAGAAACCACTCTCTACAGTGCCATAGCGGGGTAAATACATGCTACATTTGTCAAAACGCATGGGCAGGGAGCAGATGTGGCTCAAGCAGTTGAGCACCTGCCTCCCACATGGAGGTCCTGGGTTTGGTTCCCCATGCCTCCTAAAGAAGACAAACAACAAGCAGGCAGCATGCAGACAACAAGCAAAAACATTGATCAGACAATGAGCAAAACAATGAGCAAAAACATATGAGCAGGGAGCAGATGTGGCTCAAGCGGTTGAGCACCTGCCTCCCACATGGGAGGTCCTGAACTTGGTTCCCTGTGCCTCCTAAAGAAAAAGCAGGCAGACAATGAGGAAAAACAACGAGCAGACAATGAGCAAATAGATGAGGGCGCCATCTCGGAGAGGGGGATCCGTGTCGCAGAGGGAGTCCTGGTGTGAGCTGTAGACTTGGCCACCAGCAGCGTGTGCACGTTGGACGGCTCATCACTTGCAAAGGCGAGCAGTGCTGATGTAAGATGTTCATGGCAGGAAAAACCCTGCGAGCTGGGGGGATGGTGTATGGGGACTTCATGCTTCCTGGGCGTTCTTCCTGGAAACCTAAAACTGCCCTAATAATAAAGTTTATTAGTAAAATAAGTAAATAAATTAGTCAACAAGGCCACAGAAAATATATTTCAAAAATACTCTTCAAGATGGTAGAAACCACACAAGGCTAGAGAAAAGGCAGAAAAAGTGGACGTGGGTTAAGGATTGAGGCGCTCTCCGTCACTGGAACTCGTTCCTGTCCCCGCGTACTTCTCTTCTGCTCGTGGGTCCCTGTGGTTATTCGTGGGCGTTGAGTTGTTTGTGGGAATAAGGACAAGACTATGCTGCAAGCTCTTTTTAAAAAAAATCTTAGCTTTTGCTTAGAAACACTGAACCTGCTCTCTGTACTTGAACAGCAAACGCACCGTTTTTGTCCCCTGGGGAGGGGGCCTGCCTAGGGAAGCCCCTGCCTTGGCTGGCGGCCGCGCCCCCCGCTGCTCGCTGGCCCCCAGGAGGTGCTGTGGGGTCGGGGTGCGGGGGGTGAAATGGGCATCCAGAAGGCAGCCGAGCGGGGAGGGAAGCATGGCCACAGGAGAGGGGAACTAATTTTTTTACCTTCCTGTTTATGATGGTCAAGATCTGACAGACAACACTAAAGCCACGAGCTGCAGGTGGGTAAACTGTGTGGTCAGGGCGGAGCTTCTCAGTAATGTTGTCACAGTACAAGGAAGAGAGGCCTGGGCGGGCTCGGGGCAAGTGTGTCTGTGGAGGCTTGAAGCTCGGGACGCCCAGCGTGTCCCTGAGGTCCGTCCCTGTGGCTGTGGCCCGTGGCAGGTGGGGCCTTTGACTAGCAGGATCTTCACTTAAGATGTGATCCGCTCATTCCGGGCGTCCTAACCTCTCCCTGGAGTCCTTTATGAGAGAATAAAATGAGAAGGAGAGTGCGAGCCGCAAAGTTGGAAGCTGGAGGCGACAGAACCAGGGAGAGGGGCGCCAGGAGCACCCAGGAGCACAGCCGCCGCGGTGTCCTAAGGGTGCCTCGATGTGGACATCCTCATGGCCTCAGGACTGGGAGCTCGTGCGCTCGTAAGATCCCGTGGAGAGCTGACCCATTTCTGGTGCACAGCGTTCGGCAGCCCAGCGGACAGAAACGGGCGGTCAGTGCAGACCTGCTGGCGAGGCCAGGAGCCGCCTCGGGAACGGGGTGCCGCGAGCCACACAGGGAGCAGGGAGAGCACAGGCCCAGCCGTGGGCACTGCCCCTGAAGTGGACTGGCGTTGGCTCGTCATAAATGTCCTTTTCCAGACTTGTGTACAGGAGGAGGTGGCACAGAAGAGGGACAGAAGCCCTGGAGGAGCGCCTGCCAGCAGGCGAGTGCCCTGCCGCGCAGAGGCGCCGGGAGCCCTGTCAGGGCTGGCCTCCCCTCAGGCCTCGTGCGGCAGCTAGAGCTGCTGCTCTGTGCCTGCAGGAGGACGTCGACGGGGAGCTGCAGCCGGGCCCCACCGTCCTTCTGCTGGAGCCCCTCACCCGGGGAGCTCGGGCCTGGACCCCTCGGAGAGGAGAGGCACGTTGGAGTCAGAGAATCCCAAGGAAAATTGCATAATGTGAATGAGAATGTGTCCTGGCCGGTCTCTTCCTGGGTCCAGCCTGAGGAGAGCAGCAGCAGGGGCTGGTGTGGGCCAGTGCCTGGGCTGGAGGCAGGTCAGGGCCGCTGGGGCCAGCGCAGCGTTCCAGGGGATTAGCTTGGCGTTCACACCAGCGCGGCGGCGATAGCCCTGCCCCGGCATTCCAGGGAGCCTGAGTCTGCTGGGATTGCTGGTGAGCCTCAGGGAGGAGGGGCCGCCCTGGTGCCTGAGCAGGCAGCGTTCCTCCTCGTCCCAACCCTACCTGAAGGACCGGAAGGACCCGAAGGACCGGACAGACGGGAAGGACCTGGCCTGACTGCAGACAGGCCCAGGCCTGGGATCCTCAGCCCTGCAGAGTAGCCCCTGGAGTCTGAGGTCTCAGTTGCAGATTTCCCTGGAAGGGACTGTGACCGGCCCAGCCCATCCCCTGTCCCTGGTCACGTTTCCTAACACAGTGGCTCTAAGGAAAGGGGCTTCAGACACACACAGCAGTAGGTGTGCCCCTCGTGTTTCGTGTGGTGTGTGTACATAGTACATGCATTTTTGTGTGCGTATTATATTCGTAGGATGTATATGTATAAATGTGTATAATAACATACACTCTGCATACTCGTGTGTAGTAGCCCTGTTTTATGTATAATATACAAAATAGGGATTGTGTTATCGATGCAGTTTGTGTTCTGGTTTCATATACATATAAAACATGAACACTTTTTCTTTATGTTAGATAGCCTTTGCAAATATTTTAATGGCTTTATGCTAATGCTTGTATGGGCATACTATAGTTTATTGATTCTTCCATTACTGAACATTTAGATTGCTTGCAATTTTTCCTAATTATGAGAAATCATTGCCTTGAATATAAATATTTTGCTAAATTTATATTAGACTTCAAAGAGACTCTTTGAACCGAAGGCTACGTTTTTTGTTTTGTTTTGCATGTGTTGTCCGATGGCTTTCTGGAAAGGTAGAGCAACAGATGAATGTGGTGCTGGCATATTGCATACAGATGGTGAAACACACACATCAGAATAAACAAATAAGGTGTAAGTAGCTTTAAGGATAAGAGTACAATGATGGCAAAGGGGCATGCAAACATTCAGCATAAGGGAGAGGTTTTCTTGTTTAACAGTCTTATTGAAATATAATCCGTATACCATACAATTCACCCATTTAAAATATACAATTCATTGGCTTGTAGTGTATTCAGAGTTGTATGTTCAATTTTAGAACACCTTCATTATACTACAAAGAAACCCCACTTCCCTTAGCTGTCACCCCCGAGCCCCCCACACCCTCCCTAGTCCTTGGCTCTGACTCATCTACTTTCTTTTCTCCAGATTTGCCTGTTCTTGGTCTAGTTAGCCTTTTGTTCCTTACTTCTTTTACTTAACATAAGGCCATCTATGCCGTAGCATGTATGAAAACTAACTTCCTTTTATGGCTGAATAATATTCCACTATATGGATATACCACATTTTGTTTATCTGTTCATCTGTTAACTTCTGTCACGAGTTGGAAGGGTCTTTAAGTTTGTGATTAGAGAAAGGGTGTAGAGAGCCCATGTCAGAGTAATCATAAATTAGTAGTGGCATCGGTTTTCTTTATGTGACTTCCTCCAACAGCCTTAGAGTTTTGTTTTTTTATTTTAGTAACATATATACAACCCAAAAATTTCCCCTGTAATCACAGTCAGGTGTGTGGCTCAGTGGTGTTAGCTGTATCCCCAGTGCTGTGCTGCCATCACCATCACAGTTAGCTCTCCCCATTCCCTGCCCCTCGCCGCCCCTGGGAGCCTGTCTTCCAGTTTCTGACTTTATGAATTTTCTTATTCTAATTATTTCCTATCAGTGAGATTGTACGATATTTGTCCTTTTGTGTCTGGCTTGTTTCACTCAGTAAGATGTCTTCAAGATCCAGGTGTGTTGTTCCACGTATCAGAACTTCATTCCGTTTCACGGCTGTACAGTATTTCACGGCATGTGCATACCACATTTTGTTCATCCATTCATCAGCTGATGGACACTTAAGTTGTTTCCTTTTTTTGGCAGTTGTGAATAATGCTGCTATGGACATCGGTGTACAAATATCTGTTCGAGTCCATGCTTTTGGTTCTTTTGAGTATATACGTAGAAGTGGGATTGTCGGGTCATATGGTAATTCTAAACTTTCTGAGGAACTGCCGAACTATTTTCTGCGTAATAGTGGCACCATTATATATTCCTTCCAGTAATCAACGAGTGTTCGTGTTTCTCCACTTCCTCTCCAATACTTGTTAATGTTGATTTTTAAATAGTAGCCATTCTGGTAGGTGTGAAATAATATCGTACTGTGGTTTTGATTTGCATTTCCCTGATGGCTGATGGTGCTGAGCATCTTTCCATGTACTTTTTGGCCATTTATGTATCTTCTTTGGAGAGATGGCTCTTCAACTCTTTTGACTATTTTTTAATTGGGTTGTTTGTCTTGTAGAATTGTAGGATTTCCTTATAGATTCTGGTAATTAAATTCTTATCAGAATGTGGTTTACAAATATTTTCCCCCATTCTTTAGGTTGTCTTTTTACTTTATTAATAAAGTCCTTTGATGCCTGAAAGTTTTCACTTTTGACGAGGTCCCATTTATCTAATTTTTTCTTTTGTCGCTTGTGCTTTTTATGTAATGTCTAAGAAACCATCGCCTAACTCAAGGCCCTGAAGATTTTCCTTTAGGAGCTTTATTGTCCCGGTTCTTTCGTTTAGCCTTTGACCCATTCTGAATTGATGTTTCTGTGCAGTGTGAGCTAGGGGTCCCTTCATTCTTGTGCCTGTGGGATCCAGTCCTCCTGGCACCGCTGGCTGAAGAGACTGCTCTTTCCCAGCAGAGAGGTCCGCACCCGTGTCAGATCATCGACGGTCGTTGTGAGGGACTCTCAAGTCCCGGTCCAATCCCATTGTTCTGTGTGTCTGTCCTTTGCCAGACCGTGATGGTCTTACCACTAACTTTGCAGTAAGTTTTTGAATCATGCCACGTCAGTCCTCTAACTTTGTTGTTCTTTTCTAAGGTGGCTTTGGCTGTCAGGCCCCTTACCACTTCAAATAAATTTGATGATTGGCTTTTCCATTTCTACAAAGAAGGATCAGCCTTAGGTTGTTTCAGTTTTTTTTAATTAATTTTTTTCTGTTTTTAAAGAAGCTTTAGATTACATAAATATTACATAAAAAATAAAGAGTATTCCCATATGCTCTCCTCCTGCCCCTTCCCACACTTTCTCATATTAACATTATCCTTCATTAGTGTGGTACATTTGTTACAATTGATGAACTTATATTGGAGCATTGCTACTAACCATGGACTATAGTTTACGTTATAGTTTACACTCTGTCCCACACAGTTTTGTAGGTTATCACAAAATACAAACTGGCCTGTGTCCGTCATTGCAACATCATGCACGACAAATCCAGTGTCCCAAAAATGCCCCCATATTACACCTATTCTTCCCTCTCCCTCCCCTCACAAACTCTGGTGGCCCCTACCTTTATATAAATGATAAAAGTTCTTCCATTGCTAGATAGAATAATAGTAAGTCTACTTCAGTCCATCATTCTTTCCCCAATCTTGGGATTTTGGGATGGTGATGCCTACTCTGTTTCTATGAGAGGGGGCTTAGATCCCATGGGGCAGATGGGTGGGACTGTCTTGCTTGCTGTTGTAGACTCATTTTCTGTTCCTTGGGATGGGTGTTGTCCATCGTCATCTTGTTAGTTGTCCTGGCTGAGTCCAGTGAACTAGAGAGTAGGTATTGCAGCTGTGCTGAAATTTGGTGCTCAACTGGCACATGGATGGACCAAAGATTTAAGTCTCTGGGACATACATTTATCAAGTATAGTGTTAATTATAGGTTCAAACAGCCTTAAGTTTTTAGTGGCTATAGTAGGATTCCATTTTGTAAATGAACTGCAGTTTACCCTATCCACTATTACTGGATATTTGGGTTTTTCCTAGTTTTCACTCCTTAACATAGTGCTCCAGTGGACATTCTTGTGGCTACATCTTTGAGCATTTATATGATTTATAGGGTTACTTTCTTAGGGTCAATTTCTAGAAGTAGATTTGTTAGGTGAAGAAGTCTAGTTGGTTCATATTTTGATGTGCTGTGCCACCCTGCCTTCCTGAAAGGCAGAGGGAATTCACATTCTCACAGTGATAAAGAGACCATTCGTCCCCTCGTGTCTTCATCACACTAAAATCGCCTTCTTGATCTGTGCTGATTTGAGTGAAAAACAGCTCGCCACGGTGTTTGTTTGAATTCTTTGACTCTTTTTGGGTTGTATAGTTCTTTCTTTATTTTTTGTTTAAAATTTTTATGTAGAGAAATGTTTTAATTTTTTCAGTATTTCCTTCTAAGTTTATAAATTTAATGATATAATTTTTTCCATTGTTAACCTGTTTATTACCCCATTATTTTTTTCTTTGTTCGCCTACGTTTCGTTTCCAACATTTTTTCCTGTGGTCTCTAATAACCATTTAATTTCTTTTTTAAAATGCCACCTTTACTCTTCAAAATATTTATTCTTCTCAAGAGACAAGAAATGTACAACCCTCAATTAGACATTTTTCCACACAGCTAATCCTTGCATTTTCACACCAATTATTTCTTTTTAACTAATTTTAGAAGACGTTAAACTGCTAGCTAAAGATGTTCTTTGAAACCTAGAAGTATAGCTCTTTACAAATATAATGTTAATGTGTAGCCTAAGGGTTAATCTCTTAACTTGCAAACCAAACTACTAAATATCATCTTAACACACTACAACTTTTGTTGATCTTTGTATTAATTTCCCATATTCCTATACGGTTTATTTTTCTGGTTTCCCTAACTCCTCTCTTCCTTTTTCCCTAATTTACCTCTTTCTCTTCTTTGGAAAGAAGGAAAAGCTGTTCTTTTTATTCTCCCCAGAAAATCTTCCTTTCTGTTGCATGTATTACTTTATCATGAGTAGCCATGATGGAAAGAGTTTGTTTTGGACTTAGAGATAACTCCAACTCTGAATAATAATTCTGGATCTTTTCAGCTGGAAAGAAGAAAGAGATGACTGAGAGTATTACATAGTGATATTAGCATAAAGAAGCCAATAGAAAAAAAATGAAAATTTTTCTAAGTACCAAACAGACCTCATAATATATATGTTAAATATTAAATAAATGAGTTGCATTGGTTAACATACATGAGCTAAGTTACTATTAAACATTAAAGATTCTTTGTCTGGTAAGGAAAAATATCTCTGTACTCTGTACAGGAGATTCTCTTAAAGTAATTGGGAAGTGTTAGAAATGAAACATTGAGCAAGATATACTAGGCAGATTGCATATAAAAAGAAAGTCTTGATATCAGACAAGGTAGAATTTAAGCCAAAAAGCTTTACATGAGACAAAAACACTTTAATTCTAAAGGCTTTAATTCACAACACAGATAGGATGGCTTTTAATATCTATGCTCTAAGAAACATAGAAGCATTTTTTTAATGAGGTACTAGAACCATACATGGAAGCAGGCGCTCAACCGCTGAACTACATCCACTCCCCAGTGAGAGTTGGGTTTTTTTGTTTGTTTTGTTTTTAGGAGGTACCAGGGATTGAACCTGATACTTCATACATGGGAAGCAGGTGTTCAACCACTGAGCTACATCCACTCTCAAAAGTACTTTTTTAAAAAAACAAATCAATTTTATTTATACATATTAATGAAGCATACAGCTCATCCAAAGTGTACAGTCAGTGGTATTTGCTATAATCATGTACCTGTGTGTTCATCACTCCAGTCATTACTAGAGCATTTTCATTATTTCAATAATAATAATAATCAACAACAGATGGACAAACAAGAACATCCTCACCTCTCAATCCCTTTATACTTCCCCACTGTACATAACTGCTGTTTCTGACTCTTCTATCCAAAGTGTGTAATCAGTGGCTTTTAGTATAATCACAGTGATGTACATTCATTATCTTAAAAGTTTTAGAACTATTTCATTACTCCAGAAAGAAAGACTCCACCGCCTTAACCTTCCTTCCTCAGACCCACAAAACTACTAGCTCATTTCATTTATAAATGGACTTATATTTGTATTTCATATAAATGGAATCACACAATATATAGTACTCTGTTTGGTCTCCTTCACTTAGTATAATGTTTTTTTCTGTGTCTGATATTAACATTTTGTAGTATTAACTTATATTTATTCAGCTTCAAAGAAAAACAGTCTTATATATGCAGTTCCACCCGTATTCATCTTCCATATAATATATTTAGTTCATAATAGCGCAGTCATACCTTATCTGTCCTTTTGTGCCTGGCTTGCTTCACTCAACATAAGGTCCTCCAGGTTCATCCATGCTGTCATAATGCTTCACGACTTCATTTCCTCTTACTGCTGCATGATAGTTCATCATGTATATTCTCTACAATTTGTTTATGCATTCATCCATTGATGGACACCTGGGTTGTTTCCAACTTTTGGTGATTGTGAATAATGCCACTGTGAACAATGATGTGCAGATTCTGTTCATGTCACTGCTCTCAGTTCTTCTGGGTATATACCCAGTAGTGGTTGCAGGTTCACATGGCAAGTCTATATTCAGCTTCCTTAGGAACTGCCAAACAGTCTTCCACAGTGGCTGTGCCATTCTGCATTCCCACCAACATGAATAAGCATTCCTATCTCTCCACATCCTCTCCAGCATTTAGAGGTTTCCGACTTTTTAATAGTGGCCAGTCTAATAGGTGTGAAATGTCATCTCATTGTAGCTTTGATTTGCATTTCCCTAATCGCTAGTGATGTTGAACAAAAGCAGAAACTCGAGATGAAAGGGAGAGGCAGGAGCACAATAATAGAATTTAAGATATACACAAATTAAATACTGGAAAATTCATAAGGATATAATTGGCTTAAATAAATAACCAGTAAGATCTGTAGCTATATATTGAACTCTGTGCTCTAGTAGTAGAGCATATCTTGATTGCAAATGCACATGGATCATTCATACCAGTTGACCTTCTATTAATTGGTTGTAAAAAACTTCAGATGACTTTGAAAAAATAGAAATAAATCAAGCAGCATTTCTGAATAAAACAAGAAATAGTAAAAACAAAAATTCTTCAGTTTGAAAATTAAACATTTATTAGATCAGGAAGAAAATATGAAGAAAATTGCAGAAATCTGAGAAAATAATAATTAAAACACGACATTTTAGAGTCTGTGGTATGTAGTATGTAGTAGAGTATGTGGTATGTGGAAGTTACAGCACAAATACCTATCTAAATAAAAATCAAAACAAAACCCAAAAAAGAAATGAACAAAACAATCAAACTCAAAATGGGGGGAAAAAAACAAAGTAAACTAAAAGAAAGCAGAAAAAAAGGAATCATAAATTAGCAAGTTAATAAATAGCAAAACAGAAGAATTAAGTAAATCAAGAAGACAGTCCTTGAAATAAAGATCAAGGAAAGAGAAAAACTGTTAGCTGACCTAAGTTTTTAAAAAGTGGAGGAAGTAAACAAGAAATGACTAGGGGGGAAATAGCCATCAAAGCAGAGGAAATTTAAAATAAAATAGACTACTTTGTATAATTTTGTTAAAATGTATTTGAAAACCTAGACTGAAAGATAACTTTCTGTGAAAGCATGATAAACTGATCCCGGTTGTGGTAGAAAATCTAAACCTCCCAGCCTCTATAAATGAAGAAGAAAAAGTTGCAAAAGAGCTTGATTAAAAGCATGATGCCCAGATGACTCACCAGGGGAGCTTTTCAGGTCTTCAGAGGTTGCCCAGGATTCCTTGAAATGTTCCAGAGCAGAGAAAAAGAGGGAACATTTCCAAATTATTTTAATTTAGTCACTATAACATTGATAGAAAAAAACCTGATTATAAATACACTCAATTGGTATGTAAAAAGTAGATCAATGACCAAGTAGGGTGTATTCTAGGAATTCAAATATGATTTATTAATTCATTCCTTTAATTTATCATGCTACTAGGTCTAAGGACCTATATGATCAACTCCATAGTTGCCAAAAAGGCTTCTAACAACATTCAACACTTGTTTCTTAAAAAAAAATGCTCAATGAAATAGGACTCAGAGCAAAGCTTCCTAACATATTAATAATTAAACATTTTCTCTAACAGGTACACAGACACACATTCACCTGTGTGTGCCCCAAAGCCTGCATCTTAGCTAATGGTAAACTACTAGAGGCTCTTCTTTTAAAGCCAGAAACATGAGGAGAGGCGTAGCATTTGGAAAGAAACAGGGCAAAATCTTTACTTGGTAGGTAAAGTTAAGTAAAATCCCTGTAATATTAAATTCTCCCTGGAAATAGGAATATGAACTTATTTTTTAAATTTAAAATTTTGTATTTTGTAGCTTGGTCCACAAAACAGACCTAGAATCATGGTAGTCCTAGTAGTGCATATACCTGGTGCCCAAGTTGTAGTGTATACAAGGGCTCCTTGGAGGAATGGCAAATTCCAGGTTTTAGGGAGGAAATGTTCTAGATGGACCTGGTACATTTTGTTCTGCTAAAAATCAAGTCACCAGAGTGGACGAGTCATGTCAGAAGGCACAGGGGCCACTCATTGGCCAGTGGTGGGGCCACTTGAGAAACACACAAAATATATGGTGGATTTAAAAAATCCACACGTTTGTCAGAATCGTTTAAAAGAGAGAATGCCAGGCGGTTCATTGGACACTGGTGGGCGGGTTAGGAGTTAGGGTTTTAATTCTGCCTGAGTGAGCCGCCAGCAATTAAAAGAGAGCTGTGATTCCTGCCTGTTGTCTGTCTGCCAAAGCACAGGCCCCGATGCTGGAACTCGTGAGGGAAGGTGCTCCTCGAGAGGGCCCCTGCTGCAGGGTGCGGCTGGAGTGGTCCGGGAGGACGTCAGGACAATCGCCTGCGCCTCCGGAGCTCAGGGAGCCCGGCAGCTGCCAGCGGTGACGCCCCGACCCAGAGCCTGGGGAACTTGCAGGGGAGGGGTCCAGTCACCACCGCAGCCGCTGCCGGCCGAGCAGCCCTGAGGCCTCCAGAGCGGGTGCTGGAAGCCGCAGCTTGAGTGGGACTTGCACCTGATGGTGCTTCCTGAGCTGAAGTCCAGAGTCAGGAGCAGGGCAGGCGAGGGCAGCGGGGGCAGGGGATGCCACGGGGACACCAACAGCGGCCTGGTTTCTGCCACCAATTCACGGCATTGGATACAGGTTGGGGAGGACGGCTTCTCTAGAGTGAAGGTTCTTAACCTGCTTTGTTCCACGGGCCCCTCTGCCAGTGTGGTAGTTTGAGATTATTTATAAATTCCAAAAGGAAAGATGATTTTTGTAAGCTGGACTGTTCCTCGGAGTGTGATCCCCGTTGACCGTATTAGATTCAGCTGAGATGCTGTTAAATTATGTTAAGATTCGGGCTTTGGTTCCACCACGCCAGTAGGGTGTAGTAACCCAGGTTAAGTCCCCGTCCCTTGGTGGGCTGGTGGAAGCAGACACTCAAGACAGAGAAGAGTAAGACAGCTCCGTAGGCACGGCAGAGGAGAGGGTGGTCCTGCGGCTCTGGGAAGAGATGAGCCAGCCCCTGGCAGTGTGCAACTGAGAACAGAGCAGCTGAGCCCTGTGCCAGCCTCCAGCTGAGCTGGGAAGCAGCTGGGCCCACGAGCCTTAGGGGGAGAGGAAGGCTGGGCCCTCGCAGACGCCACTGCCCTCCTGCGCCAACATGTGGCGGCGGGGTTTGGTGAGCAAGTACTTCTGTGGTGCCTCGACCTGGACTCTTTAGGGCCTGGTAACTGTAAGCTCTACCCCAAGTAAATCCCTTTATAGAAGCCGACAGAGTCCTGGGCGTGGCATCGGCACCCTGTGGCTGACCAGGGCCTCCAGTCGGGTGAAAACCACGACCCCTTCCGAAGTCCCGCTGCGCTGCGTGTCGCTCTCTAGATCCATTGCACCTGCACCAACACGTCCCCACAAGAGCAGAGTTCCAGCCCACAGACCCCTTGCTAGGAGCCCCTGCAGATGTCGCTGACTCAGTGATCCAAGTGCAGATGTGTGGACCCAGTTAAAACCTTTTGGGTAAAAAGGCTTTTTTCAGCTAATCAGGAAATTGTGATTAGGGACTGAGTGTGAGATGATACCAACGAGTTATTGTTCGTTTTGTTATTTAGGTCATTGTAGTTATATTTTTTAATTCCACATTTTTTTACAGTTCCATAATGAAGAACTGAGGTTTCCTCTAAAATACTTCAGCCACGAGTGAAAAGATAAAGGGAAATGGGGTAATGAGGTGAATCTGTCAGAATCTTGATACTCTTGAATCTGGCAGATGGGCAGATGGGCCTTCATTATACAGTTCTTTCTACTTTTGAAGATATTGGAAATTTTTCATGATAAAAATTTTTGAAGCTGCTGAAAGATGTGCTCCACCTGAGCGAGAGTACGCTAAGTTGTCCTAGGAGACGCGGTGGGCCCAGCACAGGCGGCCCCGCTGCCTGGGAGAGCCGCCGCCACCGCTGCAGCTCCTGAGCTGGGTGCCTGCCTGCCTGCCTGCCTGCAGTGGACGCCTGCCTGTGCCTGCGTGTGGCGGCAGGGGCCACAGGTGCTGCTTGCCGATGCTTCGGGGCCGCTGCTGGGTACGGGGAAAGGCACGGTGGGGAGAGGGCGTCAGTGGCAGCTTCGCACAGGGCTCGGAACCTGTGTCCAGGGAAGCATTTTGCCCCCGGGCAGCTCACACACCCCCCATGGGCGACAGGGTCCCAGATGCTGGAGCCTGGTTGTTGAAGGAACACTCGTGTCCAGTACCTGGATTCTTCCTTTACGTTTTACTCTGCTAGTTTTGCTATTGCTATCCGTCTGTCCATTCTCCTGTCCATCCCTCTGTCCACTTTACATGTTTGAATTACTTTACATGCAATTAATTAATTGCAAAGTGTTCTGCAGACACCGGTGCACTTGCTCCTGGGGGAGTTTTGAAGAGTAATTTTCAACCGAATATTACAGGAATATCGAGGTTTTGCACAGCTGACTAAGAAGATGCCTGGTTCAGGCAGTAGGGGCGCCTGACTCTTGAGCGGGCTTCAGGAGCTAGACCCCAGGACCAGGGCCACTTCTCCCAGCCAGCTGCGCTGCTCGCACTCCTCGCCTGCAGGCGAAAATCTCTGCTCTCCGGACTAGCTGCGGCCAGTGGGTGGGAGCAGGGAAGGTGTGGTGTTTTTGGAAGGGAAGGCTCAGGTAGCATGTTCCAGAAGGAACTAGCAGTGATGGAAGCAGTCCAACAATCGAAAGTCATTCTTCCGTTTGGACTCCCCTCCGTCCTTTACTTTGAATTTCTTTCGTGACTCTGGGTTGTTTCTGATCTTGGCACACCTGTGCCTTCGAGCGGGTAGCTGGAGAAATGCGAGGAGGAACTAACCAGAAAGATCTCTTGCTCTCATTTTCGTTGTGTGAGAAGATGGAGGGGAACAGGCAGTGGGACACGGTGCTGGCCTCAGAGCAGGCCCATGTGGTGGTCGGGCTCTGCCCCCACGAGACCTGAGCCCCGGGGTCCTTGCCTGGCAGTGCCACCTGCCTGCCCCCAGCTCTGCGTCTCGGCTGGGAACCTGTGTGGGCCGTGCCAGCCGCGTGGCCCGTGACCACTTGTGCCCTTCCCTCTCCCGTACGTCGGGACCCTGCTCCCGACAAGGCCTTCTGCTGTCTTCTCCATGCTTGGCTGGCGCGCGAGAGAGGACGGGCCTGGTGGGGCAGACAGGCCAGGCGGCCCTTCCCACCTGCGCTCAGGTCTCCGCGACACCTTCCTGCCCCAGATGCACATGCCGTCCCCTGAGCCTGCTTTTTGCCAGGGTTACTTCTTTGCTTACTGTCCATCTCCCCATTTGGAATAAAAGCTCCAAGAGGCAGAGCTTTCTTTTCCACCCGTGTTCCCTGCACCCAGGATGCCAGGAAACCTTCTTGAAGGGGTCGGAAGCTGGGAGAGCCCGGGGGGCCGGTGGAGGGAGCCGCAGCCCCCCGGGCCTTCTCTGCTCGCACAAGGCTGCGCAGCTGCCTCTTTCTCAGCTTCCTTAGGACGCTGAGGAGCAGGGGACATGAGCCTCTGTTTAGGTGGGAAATGACAGGCCCATTTGGGACTTCGGGTATCTGAAGATGCCTTTGTTTCACGTTCACTTGTAATTGATGACTTGGTTAGGTGCAGACGTCTAGAGTGAAAAACCTTGTCCACTACAGAGTAGCCATGAGTGCTGCTGTGGACTGCCCGGCCCCAGACCTTGGGTGCCACTTGCCTTTTCTCCTCCCTCTCTTCATTCCAATGTGGCGACGTTGTACCTGACATGCCTCGCTGAAGCCTGTTTGCATCTCTGCCCGACACGTGGCCTTTCAGCTTGGCACCTCACCTTCCCACGCCGGGAAGGAGCTTCCAGCATCTCTCCCTGGAATCTTGTGCGCTTGGCTTCGCGCCATCTGCATGGGCTCCCACCTGCTCTCTCCTGGTTAGCTGTCCCTTTTTAGACTAGTTGCTGGGGAGAGTGTTATGGTTTTAATTTCAAGCCTTTCTAAAAAAATTTTTACTATTTTATTTTTCCTTTTCAAAAGTCCTTTCTCCTTCGTTATTTTGGTTTCAGAAGTCTTTGATGTTGGAAAGTTTTCCTGAATGTCCTGTGACCCCGTTACCTGTTCTGATTTAATTTTTTTTTTCTCGCGCTGGGCGGCTCTCCTTACGGGGCACACTCCTTGCGCGTGGGGCTCCCCTATGCTGGGGACACCCCTGCGTGGCAGGGCACACCTTGCGCGCATCAGCACTGCACATGGGTCAGCTCCACACGGGTCAAGGAGGCCCGGGGTTTGAACCGCAGACCTCCCATGTGGTAGACGGACGCCCTAACCACTGGGCCAAGTCCGTTTCCCACCTGTTCTGATTTCAGAGTGAAGTCACTAAAAAGCACCCTGGAAGCTCTTTCCCGGGGTGGGCGGGCGGCCCGGGAACCTGCAGGCACGGACTCGTTTCCAGCCTGCCCTGCCCTTGGGCAGCTCAGCAGACGAGCTGCCCTGGACGCCCCCTGCAGCCCAGATGGCAGGGGCCGCAGCCCCTCTCTTGAACTCTGCTCATTTCCCTTCTCCCAGAAAGTGCTGCCCCCTCATCACTTGGATTGTTTCCCTCGTGGGTTTTTATCTTCTTCTGAGAGACCCGGGAGAGGACTACATGTTTGCACTCTCTGGTGTTTTCAGGACCCACTGGCCTGGGCACGTTTTAATGGTGTGGTCATAAACCACGGACACGCTTACTCCCCCTGTCCACTTCCATGCACATGGACACCAGGTGCTTGTTCCGGCGGTGCTGTGGCCGATCGCGTAGTCCAGCCCATTGCGGCGTCCCCTGGGCGCGCGGTAGCTGTGGAGTCAGCAGAAGGCCCCTAAGGTCCTGCAGCCGCTGGGAAGCCTCGTAGAGCTGAGTCCCTGCCCTGCAGAGCCGGCAGAAGAGGTGGCCGTCGGACCGCGGGTGTGTCTGCATGCACTGCTCACTCGTGTTGATTTCACAGTCGTTCGTCTCAACTGCGTACTTGATGCTGTTAGAGTGACACTGAAGCTAGTGAGGTGGGCTTAAGTCTAACTCAGGATGGCTCTATACTAATACTGAGGTACATCCATGAGAAAGGCTCCCACGGAATGAGAACTCGGGTCGGTAAGAGCCGACAAGACTGACGAGGAGCGCTGAGGCGCAGGGAGCACGAACTCTTACAGCGACATCGTCAGCGTCTGAGGTTCGCCACGCCCGCTGCCTCCCGTGGGCCGCCTGTCACACAAGCAAGGGCGTTTTTACTTCTAGGAGGTGGTGGGCCAAACCTGGACCTCGTGCCCAGGAAGCAGGTGCTCAGCCACGTGGACTACACCCTGCCAGTAAAGCTGTTTTAATAGCACCACTTCTTCTTTAGTTAAGGATGAAGTTAGCCATGGTGGATTAAAAGTGCGAGGTTTCACTACGCAGTCGGGAAACCCAGTTGTTCCTTCTCAAGGCACTGTACTGGGTTGAGTCCTGCCTGCCCTGGTGTCTCTGAGCTCGACAGAATGGCCGCACTGTGTTGAAATGTACTTAAGTACCTTATGAAGAAAGAAGTACTGGCAGCCGGCTGAGACTCACTGATCATCTTGTATTATAAATAACACTGGCACTTCAGTACATTATAAAGAAAGAAGTACTGAATAGCTAGCTGATGGTCACTCATCTGTTACAGCATGGATTTTAAATAATAACCTTGATATTTCAGTACATTTTAAAGAAAGAAGTACTGAATAGCTGGCTCATATTCACTGATAATCTTGTATTAAAAGTAACATGATATTCAGTACATTATAAAGAAAGAAGTACTGAATAGCTGGCTGATACTCATCTTTTGTATTAAATAACAACATACTGATATTTCAATACATTATAAGGAAAAAAGTGCTGAATTCAGTAGTTGATATTCACTAATCTTGTATTAAAATAGCATTGATATTTCAATACATTATAAAGAAAGAAGTACTGAGTAGCTAGCTGATATTAATTATATGTAATTATTACAGCATGAATTTTAAGGGATCAGATTTTAAAGGACAACTCCTAAATGGATAAAAATTTCAAAATAACTTTAACAAGGGAATTATTCAATAAAATAACCGATTTCTCATTAAATTTAATTTCAGTAGTTACAATTTGAATGTTTTAGTTACTAGTAGTATCTCCCATCAAAATATGCAAAACAGAAAGAAACCATATACTTTGCATTCAAAAAAAATCGAAAAAGTTTCTTTGAAATAGTATTTAAAGTTCTGCAAGTGGGAAAGTGGACGTGGCTCAACTGATAAGAGCGTCCGCCTACCATATGGAGGGTCCAGGGTTCGATAGCCAAGGCCTCCTGGCCTGTGTGGTGAGCTGGCCCACACATAGTGCTGATGCGCGCAAGGAGTGCCGTGCCACACCAGGGTGCTCCTGTGTGCGACAGCCCCATACGCAAGGAGCGCTCCCTGCAAGGAGAGCCGCCCTGCGTGAAAAAAGCGCAGCCTGCCCAGAAGTGGCACTGCACACACAGAGAGCTGACGCAGCAAAATGACGCAACAACCAAAAAAGACACAGTAAGACACAGTTTCCCCTGCCACAGAGGGTGCAAGTGGACACAGAAGAATACACAGCGAGTGGACACAGAGAGCTGACAATGGCGGGGTGGGGATATAAATACAAATAAAAATCTTTAAAAAAATATTCTGCAAGTGAAATACAAATATTAATTAAAACCAGATCACACTGAATGACGCTGTGTGGGTTGTGAGTCGCTGATAAAATCTAGTAACAGCCAGGATGTTGCTGTGGAAAGGAAGGATGTGCGTGAGCAGTGGCCTGGGTGGAGGGGTGGAGGTGTGTGCCGGGGCCGGAAGCGATTCCAGGTAAGTTCACGTCCAGGAGGGTCCAGGATTGCTGGGTCTGGGTGAATTCCGAGGGTGTTGCCCAGTAAAATGCAGTTAAAGTAGGGAATCATAAAAATGGTGGGCAAGCCCCCCAAACATTCTCTTCTAATTAAAAACACATCAATGCAGGTTCATCCACCGGCCTCTGGTCGTAGGCCCCCAGCCTGGCCTGAGTGTGACCTGATGGCCCTTCACCCACTGTAGTCAGTTGGGCTTCTTTGTGGTGGAAGGACTGCAGGCCGCCTGGGCGGTGGGAGACAGGTCTTGATTTCCGCAGTTCTCTCCCCCTCACGGTTAACCCTTCCACACCCGGCTCGACAGCCCTGGCCTCTCCCTCCTTCCCCAGCACAGCGGGCTCAGGGCGTGTGGTTCGTGGAGTTGAGCTGGTGCGGGCAGAAGTGTGTGTGTGTGCACACGTGCGTGCGCTGCAGGGGGGTGGCCTGCCCAGCCTGTGCAGCTCCGCTGAGCAAGTGCCGGGTGGCGTGAGGGCATGCCCAGCTTAGCGGGCTGTCCCGACCCCGTCCCGACCCCGTCCGCGGCCTGCGTGACCCCTGCCTGCAGCCGACTTCCCGACCCTGACCCTTGTCCACGGCCCTGGCCACGTCACACGGCGGCTGTGCCTCTGTCCCCCAGGTGCTGTCCTGGAGGTCCCTCGGCCGGCATTCTGAGGTTTGTGTGGACCGAGGGGTTTGCAGTGAGGGAAGCGCATCGTGGGGGTCTGGCGCCGGCGGGCAGCCCTTGCTGCTGGGCCCCGCGTGGAGGGTGGGCTCCTTCACGTGCGGCCAGCTGATGGGAGGCTCCAGGGGAGCAACGTGCTCAAGGGGCTGAGCCCTGCTTCCCACGTACGCGGTCCCCGGTTCAATCCCCGACCCTGGTGCCTGAAAGCAAAACAAAACAACAAAAACAAATCAGAAAATCAGGAACAGCCAGGCCGTGTTTGACCAAGCGGGCACCAAACCCGTCAAGAGCATACATGGAATCAGCTGCACACGGTGTCCCCCCTGCAGAGCCAGTTCAGAGTCGGAGGACGCTTTCCAAGAGCAGCTGGAAGGAGCCCCCGGGCCCTCCTCCAGGCACGGACTGATTTTTCTCTCTCTCTCTGTCTCTTTCCTGGGCTGCTGTTTTGCTAGTCCCATCCCCATCTCTTCCTCTGCCTGCTACCTAAATTTTAGACCAGTGACTTTAAGCTTTATAGCATATACAGGAATCAGGTGGGACAACTCTGATTATACCAGACACGATTGATTGTACACTTTGGATGGATTGTTTGCTTTATTAATATGTACCAATAAAATTGATTTTTTTTAAATTTAAAGAATCAGGTGGACGATGGTTAGAGTGCAGCTCTGAACACAGCTTAGAAACTCTGATTTAAGGACACTGGAACATTTAGTCATTTTTTGCTGTCTTTGACATTTGTATCTAGAGACTTGTCTGGCACTGTACTGGAATGCACACAAGGCTAATACTGGTTTATTTTCAAATTGGAGCTCTGCTGTGCATTTCTTAGGTAATAAAAGCAGGTAGTTTACATTTGGACTTTGAAGCCTTACTTAAAAATGAAAATGGTGAAAGTGAGCAAGTCTGTGGCTTCTGGGCCCCCTTGAGCACCTATGCACCAGTCATTATTTTAATTTTGGAGGTTGGGGCTGGGAGAAAGGGAGAAATAGAAAGAACCTTATGACCTCTCTACACATGCCTCTTCTGTCACTTTTACTGAACCTGTGGCTGGTGCTGGGGTTGGTGTGTGCTCAGGAGACCTGAATCTCTGGCTGTCCATGTGCAGCTGGGCCCTGAGCCTCAGCAGAGTTGTAGCTCCCACTCTCTCGTTCGTTGAAGTCACTGACAGGGAGGTGAGGATGGTCAGCGCCACACCAGGGAGCCGACAGAGCCTCCGGCCGCAGGCAGGGGAATCGCATCCATCAGCCGTGTGGGGTCTAAGCCCCCTCTCAATTTAGAGGTGGAGTGGACGTCACCATCCCAGGATCCTCAGTAAGGAGGATAAAATATGGGTTAGAGTGGACTTGCTGGTTTTCTACTACAGAACTACTGTGACTCTAGCAATGGAAGAAACTGTAGCACTGATGGGGAGACAGTGGCCACAGGAGTTACTGAGGGCAGGGAGCGGGAAGAAGAGGTGTGATGTGGGGGCATTTTTGGGACTTGGAGTTGTCTTGAATGATCCTGCCATAACCTACTGAATGTACTGGGAGAGAGTGTAAACTACAGTGTGAACTATAATCCATGCAGTGCAGCAGTGCTCCAAAAGGTATTCACCAAATGCAATGGATGTGCCACGATGATGAAAGAGGTTGTTGATGTGGGAGGAGTGGGGGGGGGAGTAGGGTATATACGAACCTCATATTTTTTTAATGTAACATTTTATATAATCTATGTATCTTTTTTTAAAAAGACAATAAAAAATAAATTAAAAAAA
Organism: Dasypus novemcinctus; assembly: GCF_030445035.2. NCBI lineage: Eukaryota > Metazoa > Chordata > Mammalia > Cingulata > Dasypodidae > Dasypus > Dasypus novemcinctus. The sequence continues at coordinate 185,398,269 of NC_080675.1, read as the reverse complement.
AAAAAGAAAGAACCTTAGGGCCCTGACCAACAAATGTTTACTGAAGTATAAATTTCCATGCTGTACAGGCCACATCTGCAGTGTGGAGAGCGTGAGCAGTGACGGTGGCTCACCTAGAGGGTCAGCCACAGCTCTGTTTGTGAAAACCCCGTCGCGTGAAGGCTTTGCACAGTTGTGAACGTCACCACTATTTTGGGCCGCTATCTTGACCTACTTTGCTCATATATGGATAAATTTGTTCCCTTATGTGCCTGAGGCAGATTTCATCCCCCGAGGTTTCCTAATGACATGAGAATTTCTCCATGGAAAGAGAAATTGCCCTGAGAAAGACTTGGAAGATTGTTTTCTCATCTGCCTTTTATTTTCATATGCAAGCAGGGTCCTCTGTAGGTCATCTTATCTCTGTCTTTAGCCAGAAATTCTTTGGCCCATAAAAGAGTGACACAAATGGAAAGGTTAAATATTTGATTCTTTGAAGTGCAATCATTTTTATTCTTAGTGTAATGTACCCCCTCTTCTCCCACTGTCCCTCCCCCCACTTCCCAGGACCCATGCTGGAAACGTTGTCATCATCCTTAACTCCTCCACTCAGGCTTACGTGCTAGATAACTGCCGTTCCCGTGCTTCCTTCTGGGAAGCAGCCCATGAATTCCTTCTCTCTCCGCACAGTTACTGCTCTGGCCTCAGCACTGTTCGCTTGAACACTAACTCTATAATCCGTCATCTTTTTGAGGTCATAAATCCCCTCCAGTATCTGATGATTTTCCTAAAAAACATGCAGGTGTGTATGCACACATGTGTGCACACGCACACACATGAGCTCACATGCACACAGAGGTACATACGTGCACTCACGTGCACATGCACACGTACATGCACACACATGCACGGGCGCACGCACAAATGCACACAAATGCAAGTGCACAAGCTCAAGTATGCGTATGCACATGCAGGCTCATAAACGCACACACGTGTGTGCACACTCACACATGTGCATGACTTTGTATCCATTTGAAGGGATTCACAGACGTGGCTAAGAGACCCTCATCAGAGGCATCTTCCTGCCTCTAAAACTGTCCTCAACAAGGAAGTCCTCCATGCTTTTACCCAGGTCGTCTTCTCAAAGTGGACCCGACCCCTCCTCTGCTTGGAAGCTCGCCTGACCTGCTGCTGGCTGCCCATGCCTTTGAGGGCCTCTGCAGCCTCGTTCTGTCCCATCTCCTGGGCCTCGGCCTCTGAGAATCTCCCACTGCCTGGCTTGCTGAGAGCTTGCTAACTTCTTCTGCTCGTGCGAGTCCCACACCTGGAATGTTGCCTGCTTGCCTCCTTCATCTCAAATACGTGCAAGGCCCTGCCTAAAGCTGTCCTTTATGAGACTTGGCTTTTCTTCCGGTGGCTCCTGCAAATATGTCCACCTATTGGGTGGAACCAGGTGGACTTGCCAATAGGTAGCTGCTTTTTAAATTAAAAACAATGAAACTCATTCTCTTTGGGGTACGGTTCTTTGAATTTTGACAGATGCATCGAGTTATGTAACCACCACCACAATCAAGTTAGACACCTGTGTCTCCCCCATCATAGTCCTTTTTTAAAAAAAAAATTATTTTTTTCTTTTTCTCTTTTTAATTCTTTTTAGTTTTATTTTTATTTAGTCCTTGTTGTTACTCACTTTTAGTATTCTGTTTCTGACCATAAAGAAAGTAATTTTCTCTGTTTCAAACTAATATTTATCCAAACCGAGATAGTTGACTGCTTACCGTATTCTTCCTTAGATGGTAAGCCCTTGAGAGCCCAAACCACGTCTTCTTCTCTTGCGCCTTTCCCAGCCGAGCTGGGTGCGCTGGGCTCCTAGGGCCTGGGTCTCAGCTGGATCGATCGTCTTCTTCTCTTGCGCCTTTCCCAGCCGAGCCGGGTGCGCTGGGCTCCGAGGGCCTGGGTCTCAGCTGGATCGATGGATGAACGCCCGGCTAATACAAAGAATGTAAGGTTCCTGGAATTATGCTGTAAGACCTCCCTCGCCCTCATTTTCCTGTCTTTGTCTTTTCTCAGCTGGACCTACTGGTGGGTTCCACCATGTCGTGCACAATTCTTTTTTTTCTTTGAGAAATTGTAGGTTTATAGAAAATCATGCATAAAATAGAGTTCCCATATATCACCCTATTATTAACACTTTGCATTAATGTGGTACATTTGTTACCTTTGGCAAAAGAGCATTTTTATAATTCTACTATAAACTATAGCCCATGGTTTATAGTGTTGTACAGTTCTGTGTTTTTAAAATTTTTATTCTATTAACACGTATATAACCTAAAATTTCTTTTTATGCATTCAAACTTAAAATATAATGCTGTTAATTACATTTAAAATGTGCTTCCATTACCAAACCTTTTCCATCAACACGAATCGAGGCTATTCAATTTAAGCATTAACTTCCCATTCCCTTTCCCGTGCTGGCTGCTGGTAACCTCTATGCTAGTTCCTGACTCCTTATGTTTGCTTATTGTAATGATTTCATGTCAGTGAGATGATATCTATTTGTTCTTTGGTATCTGATTTCTTTAGTCAATGTGATGTCTTCCAGATTCATCATGTTGCATTACCTATCAGACTTCATTCCCTTTTTTTTTTAAAGATTTATTTATTTATTTATTTAATCCCCCCCCCCCCCCCGGTTGTCTGTTCTCTGTGTCTATTTGCTGCGTCTTGTTTCTTTGTCCGCTTCTGTTGTCCTCAGCGGCACGGGAAGTGTGGGCGGCGCCATTCCTGGGCAGGCTGCACTTTCTTTTGCGCTGGGCGGCTCTCCTTACGGGGCGCACTCCTTGCACGTGGGGCTCACCTACGTGGGGGACACCCCTGCGTGGCGCGGCACTCCTTGCGTGCATCAGCAATGCGCATGGGCCAGCTCCACACGGGTCAAGGAGGCCCGGGGTTTGAACCGCGGGCCTCCCATGTGGTAGACGGATGCCCTAACCACTGGGCCAAGTCCGTTTCCCAGACTTCATTCCTTTTTACAGCTGAATAATATTCCACTTACGTATAGAACACATTTCGTTTATCCATTCATTAGTTGATGGACACTTGGGTTGCTTCCATCTTTTGGCAATTTTGAATAATGCTGTGAACATAGGTGTGAAAATATCTGTTTTGAGTTCCTGCTTTCAATTTTGGGTATACCTAGAAGTCGGATTGCTGGGTCCCATATGGTAAGTCTATGTTTAACTTTCTGAGGAACTGCCAAACTGTCTCCCACAATGGCTGAACCATTTTACATTCCCACCAGCAATGAATGAGTGTTCCTTTCTTTTAAAGATTTATTTTATTTATTTAATTTCCCCCCCTCCCCTGGTTGTCTTTTCTTGGTGTCTATTTGCTGCGTCTTGTTTCTTTGTCCGCTTCTGTTGTCGTCAGCGGCACGGGAAGTGTGGGCGGCGCCATTCCTCGGCAGGCTGCTCCCTCCTTTGTGCTGGGTGGCTCTCCTTACGGGTGCACTCCTTGCGTGTGGGGCTCCCCTACGCGGGGGCCACCCCTGCGTGGCAGGGCACTCCTTGCAGGTATCAGCACTGCGCATGGGCCAGCTCCACACGGGTCAAGGAGGCCCGGGGCTTGAACCGCGGGCCTCCCATGTGGTAGACGGACGCCCTAACCGCTGGGCCAAAGTCCGTTTCCCTTTATGTGCCTTTTGGTCATTTGCATGTCTTCTTTGGAGAAATGTCTACATAAGTCTTTTTACTTTTTTGATGAATTCTTTCGATGCACCAAAGATTTTCATTTTAATGAGGTCCATTTATCTACTTTTTTCTTTTGTGCTTGTGATTTGTAAAGTCTAAGAAACTGTTGCTTGATACAAGGTCTTGAAAATGGTTCCTCAAGTTTTCTTCTAGGAGTTTTGTAGTTCTAGTTCTTATGTTTAGGTCTTTGATCTATTTTGAGTTGATATTTGTATTTGGTGTGAGGTATGGGTCCACCTTCATTCTTTTGCACATGGACATCCACTTCTCCCAGCATCATTTGTTGAAGGACCATTCTTTCCCAATTGGGTGGACTTGACAGTCTTGTCAAAAGTCATTTGGCCATAAATGTGAGGGTAGATTTCTGAACTCTCCATTTGATTCCATTGGTATACATGTATATCATTGTGCCAGTATTATGTTGTTTTGATTACTGTGGCTTTTTAGTAAGTTTTGGTTTTATTTTATTTTTTTTTAGGTGCTGAGGCCTGGGATTAAACCTGGGACCTTGTGGGCAGGAAGCCCATGCTCAGCCACTGAGCCACGTCGGCTCCCTCTGATAAGCGTTAAGACTGGGAAGTTTGAGTCCTCCAATTTCAGTTTCTTTTTAAAGATAGCTTTGGCTCTTTGGGGCCCCTAACCCTTCCATATAAATTTAATGATTGGCTTTTCCATTTCTGCAAAGAAGGCTGTTGGAATTTTGATTGGGATTATGTGGAATCTCTGAATAGCTTTGGGTAGAATTTTTATCTTAGCCAAGTTTTACTTTTCTAATCTGTGAACATGGAAACTCCTGTTATTTATTTAGATCTTCTTTGATTTCTTTTAGTAATGCTTTGTAGTTTTCTGTGTACAAGTCCTTTACATCCTTGGTTAGATTTATACCTAGATATGTGATCCTTTCAGTTGCCATTGTAAATGCAATTTTTTTCTTGACTATTTCTGATTGCTCATTACTAGTGTATAGAAACATTACTTATTTTTGTGTGTTTGGTCTTGTCCCCTGCCACTTTGCTGAATTCATTTCTTAGTTCTAGTAGCTTTGTTGTAAATTTTTCAAGATTTTCTCTATATAGGATCATGTCATAGGCAAATAGGGAAAGTTTCATTTCTTCCATTCCAATTTGGATGTCTTTTATTTCTTTCTCTTGCCTAATTGCAGTACAGTGTTGAATAACAGTGGTGACAGGGGGCATCTTTGTCTTATTTCTGATCATGGAGGGAAAGCTTTCAGTCTTTGACCATTGAGTAGGATGTTAGCTCTGGGTTTTTCGTAAATGCCTTTTATCTTATAGAGCAGGGTTCTTAACCTTTTTGTTCCAGAGACCCTTTTACCAGTCAGGTGAAAACCACAGACCCCTACTAAGTACACACTATACTTTGTATTATTTAATAAATATATCACACCCATAACATGTCCCCACAAGAATAATGTTTTTGAATTTTGATTCAAGCTCACAGACTCCTTGTTGACAACCCCTGATGTAGAGGAAGTTTCCTTTTATTCCTGGTTTTCCACGTGTTTTTGTCAAGAAGAGGTGCTGGATTTTGTCTAGTGCTTTTTCTGTGTCAGTAGATGACAATGTGGTTTTGTCCATTCGTTTTGTTAATGTGGTATGATACATTAATTGATTTTCTTATGTTGAACCAACCTTGCAAACCAGGGATAAATCCCACTTGATAATGGTGTATTCTTCTTTTAGTATATTGTTGGATTCAGTTTGCTTGTATTTTCTTGAGGATTTTTGCATCTATATTCCTAAGAGATATTGATGAGTAATTTTCTTTTCTTGTAGTATCTTTGCTATGAAGGCGATAATGGTCTCTTAGAATGAATTAGGAAGCATTCCCTCCTCTTCAATTTTCTGGAAGTGTTTGAGCAGGACTGGTGTTAATTCTTGGAATGTTTGTTAAAATTCCCCTGGGAAGCCATCGTGTCTTGAGCTTTTCGTTATTGGGAGGTGTGGCAGTTTGAAATTATTTATGAATCCCAAAAAGAGAGATTATGTTTGTAAACTGACCTGTTCCTCTGGGTGTGATGCCCTTTGATTGTATTAGAGGTGAGGGACCTCTAATTAAATTTACTTGATAAAATCAATTTAAAGTTTCTGATTGGGCTACATCAGTAAGGTGTAGCTCAGGTTGAGTCCCTCCCCCTTTGGCCTATAAAAATGGGCACTCAAGAAGACACACAGAGGAACACACAGAAGAGGAGAGAACTTGGTCATTTAGGTCCTGCCATGTGCAGTTTGCAGCCAAAGAGAACAGGGCAGCTGAGAAAGCCTGGAAAGAAACGAGCCCTAGGCCAGACTGATAGAGGAAGCCCTGAGAGCCGAGCCCTGTGCCAGCCTGTGGCTGAGATTGGAAGCAGCTGGGCCCACAGAGCCTTAAGAGGAAGAAGGAAGGAGACCCCTGCCATCTTACTTCAACACATGACAACCAACTTTGGTGAGAAAGCAGCCTTGAGTTGGACTCTTTAGGGCCTTGTAACTGTCAGCTTCGACCCCCAAAGAAATACCCTTTATAAAAGCCAACAGATTCCTGGTACTTTGCATCAGCACCCTTTGGCTGACTAATATAGGAGATTTTTGATTACTGATTGAATCTTTTTATTAGTTATTGATCTGTTGAGAACTTTTATTTCTTATTGAATCAGTATAGGTAATTTGTGTGTTTCTAGGAATTTGCCCATTCCCTCTAGTTGTCTAATTTTTTGATGTTCAGTTGTTCATGGTATCCTCCTACAGTCATTTTTATTTCTGTGGAGTTGGTAGTAATGTCCCTCCTTTGATTTCTGGTTTTAGTTATTTGTGTCCTCTCTCTTCCTTTGGCAATCTAGCTAAAGTTTTGTCAGTTGTTGTTTTGTTTTGATCTTTTCAAAGAAGCAACTTTTGGTTTTGTTGGTTCTCTCTATTGTTTCTAGATTCTCACTTTCACTTATGTCTTTTAATCTTTGTTATTTTTTTTGCATTTAGTTTGCTCTTCTTTTCCTAGATAGTCCAGTTTTAAGGTTTGGTGTCTGATTTGAGATCTTTCTCCTTTTCTAATGTAAGCTCACAGAGCTTTAAATTTCCCTCCCAGCCTTTCCTGAATCCCATAAGTTTTGGTACGTTGTGTATTCATTTTCATTCACCTCATGATATTTCCTAATTTTCTCTTGGGCTTCTTCTTTAACCAATCAGCCACAAGTTTGTGACTTTTCCATTTTTCCCTGTTACTGATTTCTAGCTTCATTCCCTTGTAGTTGGAGAAGATACATTGTGTGCTTTCAATATTTTTGAATTTATTGAGACTTGTCTTGTGACTTGACATATGGTCTGTCCTGGAGAATGATCCGCATGCTCTTAAGAACAATGTGGTTTCTGCTGTTGTTGGGTGTCCATGTGTGTCCATTAGGTCTAATTGATTTAGTGGATTGTTCCAATCTTCTAGTTCCTTCTATATTCTATCTAGTTCTATCTATTATTATGAAAGGGTTTTTTTAAAGTCTGTTACTATTAACGTAGACCTCTTTCTCCCTCCAAATTTGTCAGTATTTGCTTCATATTATTTTGAAGCTCTGCTGATTTACAGTTGTTGTATCTTCATGTTGATTTGATGCCATTATCAGTATATAATGACTGTAAAGTCCATTTTATCTGATATTAATATAGCTATCCTAGCTTCTCTTTTGGCTACTGTTTGCATGGTGTATTTTTCCCCATCCTTTCACTTTCAACATACTTTTGTTTTTGAATTTAAAGTGAGTTTCTTGCAAACAGCATATAGTTGGGTCATAGTTATTTTATCCATACTGCCAATTTCTGTCTTTATACTGGAGACCTTACTCCATTTACATGTAAAGTCACAGCTGATAATGCAGGATTTTATTCTGCCATTTTGTCTTTGAAAGTCTTATACCTTTTTTGTCCCTCAATTCTTCCATTAAGGCCTACTTTCATATTTATTTGATTTTTTGTTTGTGTATCCTTTTGTGTTCCTTTGCATTTCTTTTTCAATATATTTTTTTCATATATTTTCTTGTGGTTACCATAGGGTTAAAATTTAACATTCTAAATCTGTAACAGTCATTTTTTCTTTGACACTAACTTAATTTCAGTAGCATACATATACACTATTCTCATACCCCTTTTTTTTCTGTACTTTTTTACAAATTATATCTTTAAATTACGTGTCCAAGGCATTAGATTTATCATTACCTGCGCTGTTCTTGCATCAGTCATGGTAGAAACCGCAGACCTAGCTTTTTGGACATGAGGCTGCGCAGCTGGTCAGCCCTGTTGCGCCGTGTACCTGCTGTGGGGCCTCGGCATTGGATGGCGTCTGTGCAGGGGAACCTGCCGGCCTTGGTGCCGTGCGCAGGTGTGTGTCCTGAGCCGGCCAGCGCCGCGGTGAGGAGCGAGGGCGAGGGAAGAGGCCCCGCCTCTCTGCACCTGTGCCTCCCCTCTCCTCCAGGGCGCCACCGCACAGCCCGCCCCCCTCCCTGCCCTCCACGCAGGGCAGGGTGCCCAGGGGTCAGGGTCTGCCCCACGCCCCCCGGCCCGCCGTCCCTGCCTCGCGCCCTTCCTGCATACGGCGCCTGTCGTCCTGTGCTTGGAGGCGAGGAGGGGCAGCTCCCGTCTCCCATTACTGGGCAGGCCGATGTGGGCCAAGAGCCATGTCTGTGGCTGCTCGGCTGGCCCTGAGTACACATGTGGCCACTGCTTTGTCGGCAGACCTGGGAGGCTGCGTTCAGGTGGAGCGCACAGCCTGGCCTGCTTGTGGTCATTCAAATACCTGCTACGTAAACAGTGTTGAAAGTGGACACGCTGAGTGCTCGGAAAGGCCTGCCTAGGGGAGCAGCAGGCTAGCGTTGCCCCTTCCACTTGGCTTAGGAATTCCCTCAAGGGAAGGTGGGTGTGCCTAGAAAAGGAGAACTGTGTATTTCTTCTCAGGTTTCTGTGACATTGTAACATTTCTTGGTACAAAAGGCTCCCTCTCCACAGCCTGGTATTGTTTTGCCATTAAAATGGGTATCAGATATCAATTGAGACTTGGGGAGGTGAGTAAAAGTTCAAATTGTTTTTCCAGATAAGGCGTTTTCTCCAGTGGTTTTTAGTAGTACAAATAAACAGATATCACGTTGCCTTTGAGAGTGTTTTCTGATTTCAGTGCAGATATCCCAGCCCTCTGGGAGCTGGGTTTGCATCCTTCTGGAAGCCTGCTTTTCCTGGGATAAGTGATGGAGCCTGAGAGTACCCGAGGGGAAGTGCTGGGCCAGCGTCCCCGCTGCGGCCTGGGACTTCTGTGCGCGGCTCTGCGCCCGGGGCTTTGGGTTCTTATCTACCCATTTCAATTTGGCATCAGTGCACAGAGACGTTGTGTTTAGCAAGTGGGACACGGCTCCCCCTCAGAGCTTGTGTGAGTGTGCTGCGAGAGCCGGGAGCTGGGTGCTGGGGAGCTGGGGTACTATGAGAGCTGGGGAGCTGAGGGCTGGGGCGCGGGGGAGCAGGGGTGCTGGGGTGCTGGGGACTTGGGTGCTGGGAAGCTGGGGAGCTGGGGATCAGTGTCCTTGGAGCTGCACTGTGAGAGCTGGGGTGCTTGGAGCTGGGGTCCTCTGGAGCTGGGGTGCTGGGGTCCTGTGAGAACTGGGGTGCTGGGAGCTGGGGTGCCATGAGAGCTGGGGAGCAGTGTTCTCAGAGCTAGCAGGCCTTCACAAAGCTCTTGAGTCATCAGCAGTTTGTCTACAAATTGGTTTGAAGAGCATCAGGCTGGGCCCTTCTTTCTCTCTGGCTTATCACTTTGAAATACTCTTTTTAAATTAACTAGTCTTCTCTTTTGAAAGGTCAACAGGTGTATTAAGCTGTCACTTCTTTTACTTGCCTGTGAGTTTAGTCTTGCTTGGCTTGGAGTAGCTAAAACCAGCTCTCTGTGAAAGGAGGGCCGCTGGCGAGGCCCGAGGCGCCGCGTGCTGGGGCCCAGGGTGGGCGGGACGGTCCCGGGGAAGGTGCGCCTATTCTCCACGTCTCCTCTGGCCAGCTCCAGCCCTGAGACCACCAGACCTCCCGCTGTCCAGCCGCAAGGCCACACTCTGGCCTTCCTTGGCCAAAATCCCCGTCCTGTGGGAAACCTTGGACGGAGGCGCCTGCAGCAGCCCCCTCTGGCTCCTGGCGGCTGCGCCCTGGGCTGCCCGGTCGCTGCCGCCCCTGGCGAGGCTGCTCTGCTCCCTTAGAACCAGGCTAGCGCAGTGCGGAGCCCAGCAGCACAGAGACCTGAAGAGCCCTCCTGGCCCGCACGCCGCTTCCTGGCCTGCCTCCCACCTCCCTGGGCTGAGCCTTGTCCAGGCGCCCATTGTACTTGGGTGGACGACGAGGAGGTGGCGCTCCCAGCCCATGCCGACCTCCTCCTCCGGTTCTTTCCGCCGTCCTCCCGGGGCCTGCGTGTGCTCTGTGACTGTCAGTGCCCGTCCTGTGGCACCGCGTCGTGCAGTAGGACCACTCTTGCCTCTGGAGCACATTCTGGCCTAGTTGCCGCATTGCCGCGTTGTCTCGTGTTCGTTACCGGCCTCCTCAAGCCGCAGGACCCTCCTGAGGGGATCTTCAGGCAGCCGCACCCACCCGAGGCCCGGCTCTGGGGCGCTATGCCCAGCCCGCTGGGTCTCCGGGAAGCCCCCTCACCCTCCTCCGCCTTCCCACGGGGCCTCCTCTGCCGGCCTCCTGGGAGGGGTAGAGAGAAGTGCCCCGAGGGACCTCGCCAAGGGCAGCGCTCACTCCTGGGGGTCTGGGCTCTCAGCCCCCAGCCTCCATGTGAGCGCTGGCCTCTGGGGCCAGCTGCCCAGGACCGCGATGGCTGCAAGCCAAGAGCGAGCCGTTTTCTCTGGTGTGTCTCTTCCTAAAAGCCAGGCAGCCTTTCTCTTGAAACCTTGCAGCCAGCTTTGCTTCACAGCTCAGCCAGCAGAGGAAGGAATGGCGTTCCCGCCCTTGGCGTCTGCTGGGAATTCGCCCTCCTGGCGCGGAGGTGAGGCGCCTGCGGCCTCTGGCCACCCCGCTGCCGCGCCCTGCAGCCTCCTGGGTGGCCTCGGCGTCCCCAAGTCTGCGGGCGGCACTTCGTCCTCTGACTTGGGTTGCTCGTCAGCCCCGTGCGGTTCTGAAGATTTCAGAATCTTTTTCTCTTTATACTTCCTGTGGTGGAGGTTCTTTTTAAATTCATTGTGACAGGCACTAGCTGGGTAGGCCCTTTCAAACTAGAAAATATCTTTGGAAATTTGGGAAATGATTCAGTGCTACTTCTTTCTTTTAATCAGTTATTGGACCCCTGGACTGATTCTTTAATTTTTTTTCTGTTCATACCCAATTTTCGACCCCTTTATCCTTTTACCTCTGCCTTTTCAGATGATTTCTAAACTTTATCCTCCAAACTTCTATTGATATTTTTCTCCTTTTGCTCCCTTATTTTTAATTTTCAAGAGCACTTTTGTGTTCTCAGTCTTTTTCTAAAAGAGTAGAAAATGACAAGAGATTCCTTGTGGGTGAAAATTAATTCTTGAAAACTTTGTGGTGAAAGCAGATGAATTCCAGCACTGCTAGAGAGGTGGAAATGATGCTGGGTAAGGGAAAGCACATGGTGAGAAGTGAAACGAGACACTTAGACAATGAAATGGTTGACATGGAGAGCTCAACTAAAAAGGTTTATGTCTCATTATTGGTCTTAAGTTTCTTAACCCTGGTATTTGTTATTGCCTTTAAATGTGTGTTCCTGATTAAAAAAATAATGTGTTTATTGTTGAAAATTTGGAGACTGTAAGAAGTCACAAAGTAAAACGTATAACTGTACGTAATTCCACTACTAAGAGAGAGCCTATCATTTTTTTTTAAGATTTATTTTTTATTTCTCTCCCCTTCCCTGCCCCCATTGTCTGCTCTCTCTGTCCACTCTCTGTGTGTTCTTCTCTGTCTACTTGTATGCTTGTCAGTGGCACCGGGAATCTGTGTCACTTTCTGTTGGCGTCATCTTGCTGTCAGCTCTCCGTGTGTACAGCTCCTGGGCAGGCTGCACTTTCTTTGCGCTGGGTGGCTCTCCTTATGGGGCACACTCCTTGCGCGGGGGACTCCCCTACGCAGGGGACACCCCCGTGTGGCACGGCACTCCTTGCGCACATCAGCACTGTGCATGGGCCAGCTCACCACACGGGTCAGGAGGCCCTGGGTTTGAACCCTGGACCTCCCATGTGGTAGGTGGACGCTCTATCCGTTGGGCCAAGTCTGCTTCCCCTGTCATTGTTAATACTTTGGTGTTTCCTGTGCCTCCCGACCTCAGGCCTGCTGGACCCTGGAGACCTGCAGCCCCTCCCTCGGGGGCTTGGCCTCGGCCGTCATCCCACCCCACCCCCACGGCACCTCCCTCCCCTCAAGTTTCTTCTGTACCACGGCCCCTCACCTGATACTCCATGGCGGTGTTTATCCAGGTGATTTCCGTGCCCCTGCTGGAGCTCCATGAGGCCACAGACGGTTCTGCTCTTCTGCACCTCAGGGCCTGGACAGTGTCTGCTGCCAGTATCTCTTAAATCCGTGGGTGGGTTTAGTGCCTTAGGCTGATACTCCCCAGTGTGTAGTGTCCTTGCATTGCTGTAATAAACTTTGCTCACTGTATACTCTTTTTTTCCCCCACAAATATTTGGAGATTATACAATATGCTCTTAAATAATCAGTGGTGCTGTGCTAGCTCAGTAATTGGTTGCCTCGAAGGGAAGGCGGTGCAGAACTTAAAGAAATAAAGGACAGAAAGAGAAAGACAAAAGAGAGGAGACAAAGATGGGACCAGGGGACTCCCAGCTTCTGGAACTGAGAGTCTTGACCCTAGTTTCCACCTTGTATTTATTTAGGAACTAACAAACCGCTGTTTGTTTTTTACAATAATAAGGAACAGGTCATAAAAACTTCAAATGCCTCCTCACGCAAACATTTTTTCAAGCTGACCAGACGGTATCCCTAAGCCTGCATTTTTTTGTCTGCGTTATGGAAACATTTCAACTTCAAACCATGTTCTTGTTATTTTCCCACAACACAGTGGTACAGACAATAAATTGCAAGAGAAATCAGTGAATATTACAAGATGAATGAAAATGAGAAAACAACATATCATACAATGAACAGATACCAAAATGCAAACAATGAGGGGTTAGGGAGAAATTAATAAAATAAATCTTCAAGAAAAAAATATCAAAACTCATGGGAGGGGAATGGATGTAATTCAAGTGGTTGAGCACCTGTCTCTCAAATGGGAGGTCCCAGGTTTGGCCCAATGCCTTTTTTTTTTTTTTTTAACTTTTATTTAATTGTCTTTTTTTAAAAAAAAGATACATAGATCACGATTACTCTTTTAATACATTGCTGGATTGGATTTTATGAATGTTTTGTTTAGGGACTTGGTTAGTACTTTTGCATATATCATGACAATAATATTATCTTTTTTAAAGCAGAGAACTATAATAGATGTGTGACTCCAAGACAAAATTCAGTTTCCTAGTCTAACTGGTATGCAGAGACTTTTTGCTTCCACTGATCCAAGACTTGAGGAACTGATGCCACTGATAAGTTAAACTCTGGAGAAATCTGCTTTAGTTATTTTTAGATCTCACACCAGGCTGCAAGAGGTCAAAGAACTGATGAGCACTTCTCTCTCAGCTCGGCCTCTCGTTTTGTAGGAGCATGGTGTTGTGTCTTGAGATTGCCTCCTACCAATACATGTCTTTATTTGTTTTTTTTTAATGTTAGTTTCCTATAAAGGAATTCCCCATTGCAATGGTCTACTAAGATTGCTCCTTTTCACAAGAGTTTAACCCTTTCTGATGAAAGACATATATCTTGAAGACTCTAAAGGGGAATTTTCTGATTTCTGAGTGTTCTGAAACTTGGTAAGATTGAGTGTATAATAATTGAATACCTAATAGTTTCTCAATAAGTAAACCTTTACTCTTATCCATCATTTTACCAGATGGCACAGAAAACTTTGTAAATGAATATTATACATTATTATAAGACATTTGATCATGTAGGAAACCTAAATACTAAATTTGTGGCATGTATGGTTTGTGCCTCTTCATACAGAGCATGGAAAAAGATGACATAAAACAGTTGGAAAGTTTTGCTTCAATCAGGCCCACCCTTCTCTGAATCAAAAGCCACAAAGTTGGTGGAGATGGGAGATGTATGAAACAGAGAGCCTGGAGGCTTTCTTGTGGGACAAATTGGTTGCTTCGTGAACAGCCTGGCTTGGTTTATAGAGGCCACTTTGCCTGTGAATCAGTTAGGTCAAAGCCTGGCATGTTAGATAGAAAAGATACTTTCTTAAATTTGGTTGTCAATTTTGTTCTTTTTTGTCTTAGACGTGAACAGCATGAAATGATTGTGATGTTAACTTGCTAAGTTGTTTGTTTCTACAGCCTCTAGTTCTTACCTGTTTCCTTTGGCTCAAACTAATTCCTTTAGGGCAGAGCAAATGACATCTTGGTGTAATTTATTAAGTAAAGGAATTCTTCGTGGCAAGATAGGGACATTAATTAAAAATAGTTCCTTTTCCTAATCATTCTTTAAAGTTATTTGTAAATGAAATAGGAATTGGGATTCTAACCCTATAAACCTAAGTGAGTGTTGTCACTTGATGGAGAAGTTAAATAGCTGTTCTTTTAAAGATTAACCTTGCTCTTTAATTGTTTCGGTTTTATGTAATAACTGAGCTTATCATTAGTTTGCTAATGATTTCTTCCTCTACTCATTACTGTAGTTAGAATAAACTATGAGTTGACACTGTTAACCTCTCGTTTTTCTCAAGCATTTGAACCTGTATCTTTGAAATAACCAGAAAAAATACAATATTGCATTTCTTTCAGTGGAAAGATTTAAAAATTGCATTTTTTAATGTATTATTTGGTTTTCCATTTCCCAAAATAAAATTTCAAAGACCTCATGATTCTAATTAAAGAACAAAATGTGACTTTAACAATTACATTTAGTACCTGGAATTCCTCCCAACACACACAAACACACACACACACGCACACACACACACCTACCATCCAGCTCTTGGAAACAGAGTTGTTTTGGGGGGTTAATGACATTAACTAGGCTGTTATATACAGAAATTTATGCCTTACTTGTCACATATTGTTTTAAATTTCTGTGGTTCTTTTGTTTCATCTTATTAAGAAAAGTAAAATTAAGTATAGAATTATATGCTGTACTAAATATATGAATGGTATAAAAAGACCTGAATCCTGCTGAACCACTAAGGAAACGTGCTGTCAGGTGGGTAGTGTTGCAGAGGGGCATTTGTGCACTTCTGGGGATGGTGGGCAGGGGTCCTTGGCATGTTGTTAGAGAAAAAGCGCTCACTGCGACGCGGAGACTGACGACTGCAGGCAGGAAGTTACAGGGAAGCTTTCCCAATGGAGGGGGTCTGAAGAATGGGCTTCAGCTCGCCCCCAGAAGGGGGAATAGGAATCTCTACAGTACTTTCCTAGGCAGGGAAATGATAGTCAGTGGGCGGGGGTCGAGGGTCCGAGTGAGGTGCAGGGGCCAACAGGAAGCCCTGGGGTGGAGGTCTCCCCTTGTAGGGCTGGAGGGGGTGGGTTTGGGAGTTACGCCTGGAACACTGGAGGAGCGGGTGTGCTTCGATCTGGAGGGGCTGAGGGTCTCCATCCCCCTTCACTCCCGTCTCCATGTGGTTTCTTCATTCAGCCTTTGGGGAGGTGCCGTGCTTTCAGGTACCTAGGCTGGGGTGGGGGTTTGTCTTTCCTCAGTGCATGTCAGGGGAACTGACTCACAGCTTGTTAATTATTGCAAACCTAGTGAGGGGCAACTCTAACATTCCTCTTTGTTTTTATATATATGTTGGGGGATCTGGGTATTGGGGTATATGGTACTGGCAGGATGGGACGGTGAGGGGATTCAGGGTGTCGGCTTGATCTGGCTACTTACTATTGTCAAGGCGCAGAGAAAATTTCCCTTCATCCTGTCCAGCATGCTGTGGTTTCAGGTCCCGCAGGGGTTGGTGTTGTCACTCATGCAGCTGAAAGAGCCGTTTACGTATTCCTGGGTTGTTGACTGTACGGTTTGGTGTATCAATTGGACAAGAAGCTGTAAGAGACAAGCAACAAAAAGAAGCAGCAGCAGTACTATCAGTGATGGTGTTAGAATGGTAAAAGGATTGAATTTAGGGGTGAAGGAAAAGAAGAGAGGAAGGAGGATAGCCCTGATTGATTCCCATAGTTATTATCTTGGGCTCTTTGAATGACTTCTCTGTTTTCTTTCAAGTCTTTAAGATTCTCTTCTACCTGTCCAGTTCTGTTAATATAAATATTGGAGAAAACACAGCGCTTACTGGGACACAGAGACTGAAATGACTATAGACAAAGAAAGATTTACTGAGAGGCTCTCCCAATGGAGGGGGTCTGAAGAACGGACTTCAGCCCCCCCACCAGCATGGTAGGGGTCTGAAGAGAGACTTCAGCCCACCCCTGGAAGGGGGGATTTGGATTTATACAGAACTTTCCTAGCTGGGGAAATGATAGTTGGTGGGAGGGGTTGAGGGTCTGAGCAAAGTGCAGGGGCCAGTAGGAAGCCCTAGAGATGAAAGCTTTCCCTGATAGTGTGTGACTAGGAGATAGTGGGTTAGGGAGTTATGGTTTCTTGGAATGCTGCTGGAGCAGATGTTTCTTTGTTATTTAGGAATTGTATCTCCCTCTGATATGCAGACAGGGAAGGTTTCCATTTCCCTTTACTCCCCTCTCTGTGTGGTTTTTTAATTTAACCTGTGGGGAAGTGCCGTGCCCTTGAACATGGAGGCTTATGGGGGATGGGGTTAGCCTTTTTTCAATGCATATCAGGGGAAACCGAGCTACAGCTTGTTAATTATTGCAAACTTCTAACAATAAAAACAAGAAGCTTCTCTTATGATTGCACAGGTGCCTCCCACAGCTGCTGTGAGAACATCCAGAGCTTTTCTATTTTGCATGACAGCTGATGCTAAGCTATTTATTTCTAACTGTTGACCATCTGTGCCTGCATGGTTGTATTCCAGGATAGTTGACATTGGGGTGAAATATTTAAAATTGATCATTCTAATAGTGAGATTCCTGAAAACCAAAACAGGCTGCGGAAGATGGTATGACCTATATTGGGTTTTTCTAAGCTTGGATTGTCATGGGCATGATATCCAAATTCTGCGTCTCCTAAGAAATGTCTTTTCTTTCGTTCATTTCATTTTTGAGGTTGGAGTGAGGTTTCAAGAAAGGAACCAAGATTAGGTATCTGTCCAGAAGAGGCCATTTATTGGGGTGTTAGGATGGAGACGTTTGGGATGAAGATGCTATAGTGCAAGCTCCTGTCCACATGCGGGAAGTACTCGGTATGCAGCGTTACTGCATAGAAAATAAAAACCAGTGCCTGCAAATGATAGTGCTGTTGAAGACCCAGAGGGGAGGAAATATGAACGCGGATGGCTACAAAGATTAAATACCTGGGTTCCACCATACACCACATTCGTATGAAGGCTCGTAGGTTAAATGATGCTGGCAAAGAAGATTTTGAAAGAGAAAGGTAAAGAGATTCTTTGGGTTTTTTCTAGGTTTTAGTTTGGTTAAGTTGTATACTTGTCCTGATTGAGTTCCTAGGTTTGACTAGAAGAGCTGTTAAAGTACAGAATATTTTCACTATAATTTTTGCTACTTATGTGTGTAGGAAGCATTTGGTTGATGCCTGAATTGTTCCACATGAAGCTGAACTGAGATGTTTGGTGTTCTAAGATCATGTGCCATTGCAGTGTAGTTGTATCAAAGAGCAAGTTATGGTTGCAGAATGTAGTTGGTACATGCTCTAAAATGACTGCATTGTCTCGTGAGGGCAGGTGTTTAAAACACAGGCAGGATTTGTGCATTAAGACTGTGACTACCCCAATGGAGTTGAATTCTCTCCTGGCTGAGAGTCTTCTAACTGTTTAAGTTTGATGAAGAATAAGTACATCGGCAAGCTTGGGGTGGGAGAGGATCTGTAACCCACTGACCACGGAAACCAGTGTATTGTGGACAGACATGCAGGAAGGTTTCTGGACTTAAAGGAAAGGCGAGTAGAGATAGAGTTTCAGAGTGGTAGATTCTCGGCATTTCCAGCCATTGGAGTGATTGACTGTGGCCACCTGGCTGGACGGGCTCAAGGATGGGATAGTGGGAGTGCTTGGGGCAGTTAGCGCAGGGGAGAGCGGAAGAGTGAAAGGCCAGGCATTGCGACTTTAATTAGGGGAGCAGAGGAAGAGAGTAGCAGAGAAGGGTTTCTTCAGGGTAAAAATGGGAAAGTCTCCCAGCAACCACAGATCCCAAGTGATGTCTAGATATCGTTCTGTTCGATTGGAAGGGTAGAGGGGATGACAGTCAGTGCCCAGAGAGGATTCTACAAAAGGTGTTGACTGTGTGCGTCCTTGGGGCGGTGTTGTGAGGGGTCTACTGTGGGGTTTTGTCACCTCTATCCCTTGTGAGCTCCAATCGCAGATCCCGAGAGGTTCACACGTATACTTAGCTGAGGTTTCAGGGTTGTACTTGTCTGTGTTTTACTGTTCACAGGAGGCGGTGGGGTAGGGGTGAGTTTCAATCTAGAAAAGTGTATCCACAATGGAGAGTTTAAAGGGTTTGCTGTAGTGGGAGTGGTTAGGAGAACAAGAGAAGGGCCCGTCCGCTTTGGGGTTAAGGGTTTAGGGTGTAAGGTGTCAGGTACGCCCAGTCACCTGGGTGAACAGGGAGCAGAGGGTTCCGGAGCAGGAAGCCTGGAGTCGGCTGAGGGAGTGTCCGTGTTTAGGTTACACCGAGTAGGTTACTCTTAAAATCCGATGCCTGAGAAGAAATGTTAGTGAAGATGAAGGGGCGTCCGTACATGATTTCAGAGGGCTAAGGAGACGCAGTTTTCAAGGAAGGGTTCGGATTCTCACGAGAGCTGGGGGCGGGAGTTCAGTCCAAGGTGCTTGTATCTGCATTGCTATTTGATTAAGTGTTGTTTTAAGATTCCATTCAGGGAAGCGGATATGGCTCAAGTGATAGGGCCTCCGCCTACCATATGGGAGGACCCAGGTTCGATCCCTGGGGCCTCCTGGTGAAAAAGAAGGAAAAGCATGCTCATGCAGTGAGCCGGTGCCCGCACAAGTGAGTCACGCAGCAAGATGATGATGCAACAGAACAGAGACAAATAGAGTCAAGGTGAAGCGCCATAGAAACCAGGAACTGCAGTGGTGCAGCTGACAGGGAACCTCTCTCCACATCAGAGGTCCCCAGGATCAAATCCCAGTGGATCCTAGAGGAAAGAAAATGAGAAGACAACACAGACAGCATAAACAAACAAACAAACAAAAAACCACAGCAGGGCAGGAGGAGGGGAAGGGGAAAAAAATAAAATAAAATAAATCTTTAAAAAAAAAGATTCCATTCATATACTCAACCTTTGTGGAGAATTGGGGCCTTAGGGAAAATGTAACTTCCAAGTTATTCCAGACACTACAGGTATCTTGTGTGATTTGTGAAATAAACACATTCCATTGTCTGACTGCAGGGAAGAAGGAAGGCCAAATCTGGGAATCATTTCTGTTAATAGGATTTTAACAACATCTATGCATTCTGAGTTTGCTGGGAATCCTTCACCCCCCCAGAGAAGGGGTCCATGAGGACTGAGCAAGACATCATCCACTCGCCATGTGGGTGAAGTCCAATTGCCAACCTTGTCCTGGTTTGGAGCCCCTTTTAAAAGAAAGAGAAGTACGGGAAGCGGCTGTGGCTCAATCAGATGAGCTCCCATCTACCATATGGGAGGCCCTCGGTTCATGTCCCAGGGCCTCCTTGGGAAGGCAGGCTCGCCGCATGCTCTGGAGAGCCACCCGGCCCACAGGCACCATGGAGAGCTGACTCAGCAAAGGTGATGCAACAGAAGAAGGCAGACAAGCAAGAACACAGAAGAGCTGACAGCGAATGGACACAGGGAGCAGACGGCAAGCAATCTGTAAGGGGGGAGGGGAAAATAAATAATAAATACAGACACAGAAGAATGCACAGCGAAATGGACACAGAGAGCAGACAGCATGCAAAAAGTCGCAAGGGGGGGATTAAAAAAAAAAAAAGAGAAGTAGGATTCCCGTGGATATTAGTTTGCTGGCAAATAGAACAGTCTCTAGTGATTGGCTCTAAGTATTTTGAGAGCTTGGGACAATGTCGGGAATTAGGTAGGAGTATTGAGAGTGGTCTGTGTCCTACGTGGTAGTGATTGTGTAAAGAAGTGAGAATGTTATGTTTTTGCAATTCAGGTAGAAGGGTTTTTCGATCTTTCATGAACCATCCCTAGACTTGCTTTGCTCCCACAAGGGCAAGTTTTAGAGTTTCCTCAGGTGTATAAGGAAGCAGGATGTGGGCGGGATGGAGAATGGGTGTGACAGTGGAGTGTGCACCTAAGTAGGGTTGGGTCTCCTGCGCTTTGGCTTCAGCGTTGACCCAGTTATTGCCAACAGATACAGGAGAATTTGATTTTTGGTGCCCTTTGCAGTGAATTAGAGCACTTGGGTTGGAAGTGATGCTGCTTTGAGTAATTGTAGGGTGAGATCTTTGTTCACATGGAGGATCTGCTAGCAGTTGGGAACCCTCTCTCCACCAGAAGGGGGTGTGTGGGCGTAGGACGTGGTGTGCGTGTCTGGAGTCAGTGTGGATGTTTAGGGCTTGCCCCTTGCCTGGTGCACTGGTGACTAGTGCACTGGTGCCCCTTGCCTGGTGCACTGGTGAGGGCTGGGACCTCAGCTTGTGAGGTAGTGCTGGGTGGGAGGGGACCCGACTCGGCGGAGGCAGTTAAGGTAACAGTAGCATATCCAGCCTGGATGGAATCGTTAGGTTTAGAGGAGCTGCCATCAATAACCCGTGTGGGAGTAGGATTAGGAAGAGGAGTATCTGAAATATTGGGATGAATTTGGCGAGGAGATCAAGCACATTGCCACAATCATGAGTTATATCTGTGTCCAGTGTTTCCAGGAATGGGTTGGGATCGATGGGGAGGAGGGTGACAGGATTGAGAAGAGGACGATGGTGTAAGAAGACACCGGGATTTTGTAGAAGAGTTGCATGAAGGATTTGAAGACAGGTAGAGGAGATAGACACAGTCACTTTGAGAGTTAAAAGAAATAGTGAATCTGAGGAAAAAACATTGAGATGATTTATTAGAGACAGTTTAAAACATTCTTGGACTAGGAGGGAAGCTGCAGCGAGGACTTTGAGGCAGGTGGGCCAGGCGAGAGTCATGGGATCTGTTTGGAGAAGTAGGCGATGATCCAGTTATCAGGGCCGTATGGCTGCGTTAAAGATTCCTAGGCCATTGCCTTGCCTGGCATCTATGTAGAAAGAGAAAGGTTTAGAGGGATTGGGAAGAGCTAGAGCAGGTGCAGTTAATAGGGCTTTTTTAAGCTGATTGAAGGGAAGTTTGAATGATAGAGGGCAATCTAGTGGCTCGTGTAAGTTGCCAGAAGCAGCTTGGTAGAGAGGTTTAGATATAGGTCCGAAGTTTGGAATCCAGAGACGAAAAAGTTGCCAAACCCCAGGAAAGACAGGTCTGTTTTAATCTTTGGGAGAGGATAGCTGCTGATGAGTTGGATTCGGTCTGCAGTTAGATGCAGTGGGGGGGGAGGTGGAGCCCCAGATAGGTTACTTCGGATTTTAAACATTGTCCTTTGCTTGGGGAAACACGATATCCCCTACCACTGAGCAAGTTCGGCAGGGTGACAGTGTGGGTTATAGAGGTTTGTAAGGAGGAGCTACAAAGGAGGAGGTCATCGACGGATGAGAAGGGTAGTGGAGCGGAGCTGAAGGTCAGAGAGATCTCAGGTAGGGCCTGTCCAAAGATATGGGGACTGTCTCTAAAGCCCTGGGGAAGAACTGTCCATGTCAATTGTTGGGGATTTAGAGGGTCTTTAGGGTCTGTCCACATAAAGGCAAAAATGTCTTGGGAATTGTTGTCTAGGGAAATAGTGAAAAAGGCATCCTTGAGGTCGATTACGGTATAATGTGTAGTTTGAGGGGGTATGTGGGACAGAAGACTGTACAGGTTAGGAACTAGGGGAACGATAGGCTATGTGGCTTCGATAGTAATTCTAAGGGCCTGCACAAGATGATAGCTTCCATTGGGTTTCTTTATGCTGGAATTGGAGTACTAAAGGGTGAGTTAGCTGGACGTAGAAGGCCAGTGGCACAGTTTGTCAGTGATGGGTTTCAAGCCTCATCAGGCAGAAATGGATAGGGGATGCTGAGGAATATTCGTGAAAGAGGAGGGTTTCCTTAAGACTGTTCTGACAGGGGAATGGTGTGATGGACTGCAGGAGAACTGGTATTTCAGACCTGGGGACGGACTTTTGGCTGCAGTACGGGGGGATGTCAGCAGGGATCAGGGAGGGGAGGGTGTGGTAGACAGGAGGAGAAGGAGGTTGGTTCAGGAGGATGGGAGGGTCAAGGAAATGTTGGAGTGGAGTTTAGACAGTATATCACGATCTAGGAATGGGGAGGGGCAGGTAGGGATTACGAGAAGTTGGTGGGAAAATATGTGATCTTCTATTGAGCATATGAGTTGTTTGGTAATTAAAGGAGAAGAAGGGATGCCATCAACTCCCAGAATAGAGTTGAAGGAAGTAGATAAAGGTCCTGAATGTTCTAGGAGGACTGAATATGTGTCCTCTGTGTCAATTAAAAAGGAGATTGGCTTACCTCCAACCTTGATGATAACCCTCGATTTGGACTTTCTGATGGAGATGTGGGGCCATTTTGAATCCGGGACCATCAGTCGTCTTTCATCAGTCCAAGAAGGTCTTTCCTCTGTGAGCTTACTTCCCGGGGCTCTAGCTTAAGGCTTCAGCATCAAACTCCAACATCAGGGAAGTGGACTTGGCCCAGTGGTTAGGGCGTCCGTCTACCACATGGGAGGTCCGCGGCTCAAACCCCGGCCTCCTTGACCCGTGTGGAGCTGGTCCACGCGCAGTGCTGATGCGCACAAGGAGTGCCGTGCCACGCAAGGGTGTCCCCCGCGTAGGGGAGCCCCACGTGCAAGGAGTGCGCCCTGTAAGCAGAGCCGCCCACTGCGAAAGAAAGTGCAGCCTGCCCTGGAATGGCGCCGCCCACACTTCCCGTGCCGCTGACGACAACAGAAGCGGACAAAGAAACAAGACAGCAGCAAATAGACACAGAGAACAGACAACGGGGGGATTTAAATAAATAAATAAATAAATCTTTAAAAAAATCTCCAACATCAGAAACCCTCGTATCAAAAGCTCCAACTCTGTCCTTTGCTGTGCCTTTTATCTGTGAGTCCCCACCCACCAAGGGGTGGGGACTGGGTGGGGACTCTACACCCTAATGATAACTCAATCATGCTCAGGTACAGATCAGGTTACAAACATAATCCAGTATTTCTTTTTGGAATTCATCAGTTATATCAAACTGCTACACTGTCCTTACCTCTGTTTGGCCCTCAGGCTATAGCTTGCCAGTGATTAAGTCAGCACTTCAGTCCAGCTGTGATCTCCTCAGGGATCATAGGAAAAAGCAACAAATGATAAAAATTATTCAAAGTTTCAGGAACTGGGATTGTTTAATTTAGAGAAGATAAATAATTACTGTATTACTAATTTTTTTTATATAGCAGGATTTTTTGAGATATCCACATACAGTTCACTAACATTTAAGGTGTACAGTTCGTTGGTTTTTAGTGTATTCACAAGGTGTATACTGGTCACCACAGTCTAATTTTAGAACTTTTCCATCACTTCAGAAAGAAATCCTGTACCATTGGCACTCACTCCCCATTCCCCAACACACTGCCTCAGCCCTGGGCAGCCACCCACCCATTTCCTGTCTCTACAGATTTGCCTATTCTGGGCACTGCATATTGAAAGAAGAGGGCACCGTGTTATTTGTAACTGGCTTCTTTTCCAGTGTTCAAGGCTCATCCGTGCAACAGCATGGACTTGACTGGCTTTTTCTTGCTGAATAATCTTCTCATATGGATGTGCCACATTTTGTCAAGAGTTGATCAA
This sequence comes from Dasypus novemcinctus, assembly GCF_030445035.2. Lineage (NCBI taxonomy): Eukaryota > Metazoa > Chordata > Mammalia > Cingulata > Dasypodidae > Dasypus > Dasypus novemcinctus. The sequence continues at coordinate 185,374,474 of NC_080675.1, read as the reverse complement.
CACTTGCATTGTTTCTGATTTTGGCTACAATGAATATGTTGCTATGACCATTCACATTGAGTGTTTTGTGTCACTATAGGTTTTCCATTCTCTCCAGTATAAACCTAGGAGTGGAGTTCTGGGTCACATGGTGATTCTGTGTTTAACTTTTGAAGAGCTGCAAACGGCTCCCTACAGTTTTTTTTAATTACAATTTTTTTTTTTTGTTTTTAAAGAAGCTTTAGATTACATAAATATTACATACAAAATATAAGGGATTCTCATATGCCCATTCCTTCCCCTTCTCACGCAGCTGCAGCTGTGGGCAATCAGCTCACGAGCACCTCTGTCCTCCTCTCTGGACCCCTCCTTCAGCTTCCTCTCAGCCTCTGTGTTCCGTTGTTTCCAGCCTCCAGCCGCCCGTAGCTCTCTCAGCTTCTGGGTTCTTTTCTGTCTCTGCAGCTTTATTCCTCCTTTACAAAGGATTCGAGTAAGAGGATTAAGACTCACCCTGGGTTATGCCCTACTGGAGCAAGCTAATCAATTAACCCGTGTCTGAATCTAATCAGAAGGTTCACAGTAGGTTAAATTTAAGAACATAATTTTCTGGTGTCCACATAAAGGACTCAAGCCAACACAATGAGTCCTCCAAATTTGTCTTCTTTTTCAATATGGTTTTGACTATTCTGGATCCATTGTATTTTCATATGATTTTTAGGATGAGCATGTCACTTTCTGAAAAAATAACAGGTGGAATTTTGATCAGAACTGCACTGAATCTACAGATCTAATTTGGAGAGTTGTGAAAACTATAAAAAACTTTTACAACTTACACAACACAGGCTCTGACCCCAAGTCTAAAACCTATGAAAATCTCCTGTAGCAGGCACCAAGACTGCAGTCCAGTTCAATTTTGACTGCCTGGCGTGAGGCTGGATCCGCAAGTTAAGGGCAGTTCTTTACAAGATCGCCCTCCAGGCACTGTTCACAAACCCGGGGCCAGGCCACCCACACTTCTGACCAACTGGCTACAAATTAGGTACTTCCCACTACCTGCTTGAGCTCAGTAGTTTGCCAGAACAACTCATAGTGAGTTGCCAGAACAACTCACTGAATGTGGTATACTTATGATTATAGATTTATTTTAGTAAAAGGATTCAAATAAGACAAAAGAAGAGAGATATAGGGAAGTCTGGAAGGGTCTAGGAATTAGTCCATTTCATCCAGGTTGCCTAGTTTGTTGGCATACAGTTTCTCATTCTACCATCTTATGATCGCTTTTATTTCTGTGGGGTCACTCATGATGTACGCCCTTTCATTCCTGATTTTATTTATGTGCATCTTTGATCTTTTTGTTTCTTTATTAGTTTAGCTAAGGGTTTGTCAATTTCATTGATTTTCTCAAAGAACCAGCTTTTGGTTTTGTTGATTTTCTCTATTGTTTTTCATTCTCAATTTCATTTATTTTTTTAATCTAATCTTTATTATTTCCCTCTGCCTGATTTGGGATTGGTTTGCTCTTCTTTTTCTGATTTCTCTAGGTGTTCAGTTTGGTCTTTGATTTTAGCTCTTTCTTCTTTTTTGATATAGGCATTTAGGGCTATAAATTTCCCTCTCAGTACTGCCTTTGTTGTATCCCATAAATTTTGATAAGTTGTGCTCTCATTTTCATTTGTCTCAATGTATTTACCAATTTCGCTTACAATTTCTTCTTTGACCTAATGATCATTTAGGAGTGTGTTGTTTAGCCTCTGTATATTTGTGAAATTTTCCCTTTCCTGCCAATTATTGATTCCCAGCTTCATTCCATTATGATCAGAGAAGGTGCTTTGTATAATTTCAACCTTTTTATATTTACTGAGACCTGTATCTCAGTGTTTGTGACCCAACATGTGATCTGTCCTGGAGAAAGATCCATGAGCACTTGAGAAGGGGGATATAACCCAATGATGGGGATATAACATTCCGTATATTGTGTCTGCTAGGTCTAGCTCATTTATTATACTGTTCAAGTTCTCTGTTTCCTTGTTGCTCTTCTGTCTAGTTGTTCTTTCTAATGAGGTGAGTGGGTGTGGATGTCTCTAATGATTATTGTGTAGAGATGTCTATTTCTCTTTTCCATTTTGCCAGAGTTTGCCTCATGTATTTTGGGGCACCTTGTTTAGGTGCATAGTTATGGTTTATTTCTTCCTGGGGATTATCCCTTTTGTTAATATATGATGACCTGTTATAAGTTATGTCTTATAAGTTATATCTTATAACTATTTTGCATTTAAAGTCTGTTTGGTCTGATACTGCTATAGCTACCCCTGCTCTTTTTGGGTACTGTTTGCATGGAGTATCTTTTTCCACCCTTTCACTTTCAGCTGGTTTGTATCCCTCGGTCTGAGCTGAGACTCCTGTAGGCAGCATATGGATGGCTCATGGTTTTTTTAATTTATTCTGTCAGTCTATATCTTTTGGTTGGGCAGTTTAATCCATTTACCTTAAGTGACATTACTGTGCATTATTTACTTATTATTTACTATGCATTATTTACTTTCTACCATTTTATTCTTTGACTTTCATATGTCACATCTTATTTTTGTGTCTTTTTACTTTTTTAAAATATATATATATATTTTAAATTTATTTCTCTCCCCTTCCCCGCTTCCCCCCCACCCAGTTGTCTGCTCTCTGTGTCCATTCACTGTGTGTTCTTCTGTGTCCGCTTGTATTCTTGTCAGCGGCACCAGCAATTTGTGTCTCTTTTTGTTGCTCATCTTGCTGCGTCAGCTCTCCGTGTGTGCGGCTCTACCCTGGGCAGGTTGCACTTTTTCTGCACAGGGCGGCTCTCCTTATGGGACACACTCCTTGCATGTGGGCTCCTCTACATGGGGGACACACGTGTGTGGCACAGCACTCCTTGTGCACGGCAGCACTGCACATGGGCCAGCTCACCACATGGGTCAGGAGGCCCTGGGTTTGAACCCTGGTAGGTGGATGCTCTATCCATTGAGCCAAATCTGCTTCCCTCTTTTTACTCCTTTGGTTATCCTTTCTCTAGTCTTGCCTTCTACACTCTCCTCCAAGCCTCTCTCTCCCTTTTGTTTTCCATATCTGCTGGATTTCAGGCTGCATGCTGGAAAGCCACCCCACCTTCTGGGTCCTGCACAGTCAGCGGAATGCCGTGGGGCCGGTGTTGCTGCCGCTGCAGGCCCATCCCCGGCAGGATCCGGCCTGAGCCCCTGATGGCCTCTGGCTGCGCCCACTCTGGCTCTCCCCTACTCCTCCCGAGCCTCCTGGGCTCACCCTGTTCCTTCTTTGTGCTCTTGTGCCTCCGTTTTTGCTCACTGCCCCTGGGGCTGAGCAGCTTTCTGGGCCCTTGGGTGATCACCTTGGCCATTGCACTGGCATCTTCCTCAATTCCAGTTTACAAGGTGGGCTGAGGGCCGCACACGTTGTGCTGCCCAGCGCCGGCTGGGCCCAGCTGCCCCAGTATCCTTCATGGCCCTGGGGCCTGCGGGCCTGCGGCTGCGGCCCCTTGAATTCGCCGGCCGTGCGGAGGCAGCTTCCCGGGTCAAGCCGAGGCCTTTCTCTCGCCCTCCATCATTTGGGGCGTCATGGCAGCCCCTTTCTCTCATTGGCCTGGTCCATCGCTGGGCCAGTTACCGCTAGGGCTTCACCGCCCGTTTCTTGAGCTTCAGCAGCTCCTTTTCATTTCTGGATCACTGTCCTCAGTCGATGGCCCTCTGTGTTTTCCTCCGACTTGCTCTTCCTTGATGCTTGTTTAGCGTGATGTGTAGCCGGGGCACTTCACCATTCCCTCAGGAAGCGCATTTGCTCCGTGTGCAGGATGCGCCGCCTGAAGCGTGCTCGCTTTCCTCTGTGGCTCGGAGGCGAAGGGGGAGAAGGCTGCCCTCAGTTCCTCCGGTCCAGGTGCCTTGGCCCCGGCTCTGCCTGGTGCTGCTCTCATCACTGGATTAAGTGCTGCCCATCCCCCCACCCTGACCCTGGAGGAGTGACACAGCCCAGTGCGGAGCCGCTGCCTTTGCAAGGGGAGGAGAGAGACCAGTTCAGGGGGGTGTCTGTTGACATTGTCAGGCCTGGCCGTCTGCTGGCTGGGCAGGGCTAAGGACCTGCGCGTCCAAGGCCCTGCGGGAGGTCCCGCCGCGGGCCTGGGGACCTGGGTGCTGTTTCAAAAGGGCCCTCTTAGAAACTGGACAGCTCTTTGTCAAGCTCCTTTGTTTCAAAGGGTGTTCAGTTTATTCTGTTGAGTTCAGTGCAGCCTCAAGTACAAATAACTAGAACATACTACATCATCTGATGGAAAAACGGAAACTTTCAAATTCTCTTAAAAGAGAGAAACAAAAGGATCCTGTGTTAGCTCGGAGACCCTAATACTGCTTTAGGTCTAAAAATGTTTCCCAAGAAGTTTCGCCCTTCAGGAATTTGCATGTTTGTCAGACCTGTTCACTTTGCTAAGGATAGAATATATGGTAGTGGGCTGTGGTAGGGATGTGTCATGATGAGGGGTAACACTGGGCATAATTTGTCTATTCCTCCATAAGCCTGAGCTGTAATATTTTATTAATAAAATATATCCTCAAATTCGGATGGATTTGTAAGGAAAAGCTCGTTGAAATGTAGCCCTTTTATCACTAGAGATTTTCTTCTTTAACAAATAATTGTTGCCAACAATGAAAGAGGAACACCTTACTCAGAACACCTCTTTCAGGAAGCAGATGTGGCTCAAGCGACTGAGCTCCTGCCTATTGTATAGGAGGTCCAGGGCTCAGTTCTTGGGGCCTCCTGGTGGCCCACACAGAGAGCTGGCGCAGGAAGTTTACAAAACAGAAAGAGACACAGAGGAGAGACAATACGAGACACAGCAGACCTGGGAGCTGAGGGGGCGCATGAGATTGAGCACCTCTCCCCCACTCTGGAAGGTCCCAGGATCGGTTCCTGGTGCCTCCTAAAGAGAAGACAAGCAGACACAGAAGAACACACAGTGAATGGACACAGAGAGCAGACAGCGAACGCAAAACAAGGGGGTAGGGGGAGAGAAATCTTTTTTTAAAAAGTAACTTCTTAAACACCTCTTTCTTTGTTATTTGAACATTACATTAAAAGTATCACTATCTCATTGCTCAAGAGTTGTATGTGGAAGGAAGTAGGGAACTGTTGCTGCACAGTAGGTATGAGAGCTTCTGTTTATTTGTTTTATATAGTAATGCCTCAGGCATGATCCAGAAGCTAAGAAATTTAATCCACAATTGAGGAGTAAATAATTGTACTTAAACAAGTATAAGCAATTTGGAGTAAAAGAAAGGACCCACAACAACCAAGGACACTCATTCCCTGGGGCTCTTGCACACAACGGCCAGGGGACCTGGAGCCCTTCCCAGATGCCCAGCTCTCTCTAACCCAGGCAAGCCACGAGCTTGGAGAAATCTTTTGCTTGATTAGATTCCATATTAAATTCTTTGACAGTGGTCGGAGGAAGCAGGTTTTCTGTGGCCTTCAAATTGTACAGAGTCCAGCAGAGGCCTCCCCATGGTGGCATGGGGAAGAGGCTGATCAGGGGTTTTTCTCCCTGAGGCTCACTTTCCACCCCATGATCAGGCCTTGTGGAAAACCCGTTTAAAGAGCCATGTCAATTGACCCTACTTTGGAGTTTGTGTTTCTGTGTAATGGAGCTGGACTCGGATGTGATCTTTGTTCACAAGCCTCTCCTGTTACTTTTACCAGAACTGTAATTGGTGCTGGGGTTTAATATATACCCAGGGGACCTGAATCTCTGGACTGACCATGTGATAGCCAGGCCCTGAGCCTCAACAGACTTGCAACTCCTACACTCTGGTTTATTGGACTTACACCACTCAGCTAACATGGAGGTGAAGAAGGTCAACCACCACACCGTGGAGCCAAGAGTGCCTACAACTGAAAGAGATTGCATCCAGCATCCATGTGGAATCTAAGCCCCCTCTTGATGTAGATGTGGAGTGACACAACCATTTCAAGGTCCACAGGATGAAGGAATACAGTATGGATTAGAGTGGACTTATTGATATTCTATTCATGAACTATTGTGATTAGTAATTGAAGAAAATGTGGCATTGGTGTGGAGAAAGTGGCCATGGTGGCTGCTGGGGGTAGGGAGTGGGAGAAAGAGATGTGATGTGGGGCGTTTTTGGGACTTGGAGTTGTCCTGGGTGATGCTGCGGGGACAGTTACCGGACATTGTATGTCCTCCCATGGTCCACTGGGTGGACTGTGGGAGAGTGTGGGCTATGATGTGGACCATTGACCATGAGGTGCAGTGGTGCTCAGAGATGTATTCACCAAGTGCGATGAATGTCTCATGATGATGGAGGAAGTTGTTGTTATGCGGGGAGGAGTGGGGTGAAGGGGGGTGGGGGGTATATGGGGACCTCATATTTTTTTAATGTAATATTTAAAAAAATGAATAAAGACAAAAAAAAAAAAAGAACAGGAACTCTACAAAAGGAAAAGAGAGAGAAAAAGACTTAAAATCATGACAAGAGTTTCAGTGACCTGTGGGACAATATCAAGCTGTGTTACATACATGTAATTAGACTCTTAAAAGAAGAAATATAGGAGAAACAAAATAATACTTGAAAACAAAATGGCCAAAATTTCCCCAAATTTAATTAAAACTATTTGTAAGAAGATCTAAGAATCTCAATAAACCCCAAGCAGAGTAAATACAAAGAAAATCACATAAAGATACATCACAATTGAATTGTTGAAAGCCAGCAATAAATGCAAACTTTGTAAAAGCAAAAAGAAAAACAAGATGCATTAGATACAGAGTGACAAACATAATAACAGGAACTCTTACCCAGAAATTATTCAAGCCAGAAGACAGTGGAGCAACATCTTTAAAGAACTGAAAGAAAACAACTGTCAACCTAAAGTTCTATTTCCAAGCAAAATATCTTACATTTTCTACCATTAACAACATCTTTCATTAGTGTGGCACATTTGTTATAATTGATGAACACATATATTGAAATATTGCTTTAGTTTACATTATAATTTACACTTTACATTGCACAATTTTATTGGTTTTAACAGAATGTATAATGGCCTGTGTCCATCATTGCAATACCGTGCAGAACAATTCCAATGTCCCCAAAATGCCCCTTGTTACATCTATTCTTCCCTCTCTCTCCTCTCAGAAACTCTAATGACCACTGTCTTTATATTAATGTTACAAGATTTCCATTACTAGAATAACAATAAATCTACTCTGGTCCATAAAAAATAAAAATAAAAAAAATAGAGTTTAAATGCTCGGGCTTTTCACACCGCTCCCACAGAGAAGTCCCAGCATGGCAGACTCAGAAAGGCAGGTACAAGCAGCCATCGCCAGTCTGCAGGCAGCCATCTGGCCAGGCCTCCTCCAGCAAACTGACCCAACACGCTGTGTTTTTTCTAATCTTCTTTGATAAACCTCAGGGTGCCTCAAACTAAATTGGACCAATAAATCTTAATTTGGAGAGGGGAATTAGTGACTTTGCTACACAGGCAGATGGAATTGCTTTTATCTTGCCCAACAAATTTAATCCAGCCACCTCAGTCAGTTAGGAATTATCCATTTAAACCTGGTTACAAATTGAATTTTGGTTCACTTCCCTTTATTATGTATGAAATTATGGTCATTTTGTGTCCCATTTTCTACAGATTATTAAATAATTTGTTTGCCTAGTCATTTCTAAATGAAAGCAACAATCAATTTTAGAAAAATTGTCTCTGAAATCTCCAGGTATTGCCAAGAAGTCTTTGATTGTAAATATTTACAATGAGGACATGAGTTATTTCAGGTTTAAGTCCTGTGCTGTAGGACAGCTTTGAGCTTACTGACTTCTGCTCCTGTCCCCAGAACCAAAACCAAACCAGCACAGGAAGCGGTGGAAACACGCCGCCTGCCCCCACCCCCCCACTCCCGCCGGTGCTGTCCTGCAGGCCCCCCTCTGGAGCCCGTGCCCTGAGGGAGTTGAATCAGCAGCGCTGTTGAGAACAGACGGACTTTCCGCACATAGTACTTGATGCTGTCCCTGGATTCAGTGTTAGGAGGCATCTCACAAAAATAACAGTTTTCACCATTTAAATACGTCATACAATACTGAGCTCAGTTTAAAAGAAAAATCCTGATGCTCAATTCAATCTATAATAGTCTTCATTTACAAACAAATATCCTTGAACACTTTGTTTTCTCTTATACGGAAAATATTTTAAGACTGGTATACAGCTAGTGTTGGGAATATATTACTCTCAAACATGTTGTCATAGTTTTATTTTCCAGAAGCACTTCTTAAAAACTTAATTTCCATGGCTGGAAATTACTAATAAGTACCCACAGAACTTCCAGAATAGAGATGACAAGCACCAACCCAGTGTGTGCACCAGGTCTGGATCTGCTTGTAAGCAGGTGATGAACAGTAACTAGATAAAGCCTTAGTGGATCTGATCTCTTCTCCTTGAGTTACTGTTTTCCCAGATTAGCAAAAGGAGGAAGCAAGGCCTAAGGAGTAAACGGCTGGCCTGAGTTAAGGTGATGCTGGCAGGGTTGGAGCCCAGGTCCTGGCCTCCAGGCTTGTCTCCTTCACTGCACTGCCTCCAGGGACACAGCAACTGGCCAAGGATGTTTTTTAAAAAAACCTTGGTTTTTAGAGACTAAAAACCCTGGAGGTACTTACACAGAGAAAGGGGTGAATAAATTTTTGCAATTAATTGCACTTAAAAAAGAAAAGAACTGAAGATTTGGTGGAAGAGAAAAGCAATAATTAGAGTAAAAGCATTTGTAATTTTGAAATTAACTTCATATTAATGAGGAACAGTTGTTTTCTAAAGGTGATGTCTTCACATTCCAGAGTAGCTAACAAGATTAAAATCCTCTGTATTGCCGTTCGATACTACACGTTGGTCCACAGCGGTCTACATCATCAGGACGTCGCGGGGGCCGGCAGAGGCGCCGAGAGCGCGGACGGTGTGGCCGTGGTCGTGCTGGGTTTTGGCCATGGTGCAAGTTGACTTGGTACAGCTTTAGAAATATGAACCTATGGAAATGTTTTTAAAAAGCCACCAGAGGCGGGGCCTCGACTCGGGGCCCCAGAGGCTCCAGACCAGGAGCCCTGGAGCGGCTCAGCCCACTGTGCAGAAAGCAGGACAGGCCAAGCTCTCCACCCGGCCCTCCGGCCTCACAGCGGCTGCCTTGCTCGGTTTTTTGCTTCCCATTAAAACTGAATTTGAGGGAAGTAGTTGTGGCTCAACTGATAGAGCATCTGCCTACCACATGGGGGGTCCAGGATTTAAACCCAGGCCTCCTTGACCTGTGTGGAGCTGGCCCCCGTGCAGTGCTGATGCACACAAGGAGTGCCCTGGCACGCAGGGGTGTCCCCCGTGCAGGGGAGCCCCACACGCAAGGAGTGCGCCCCGTAAGGAGAGCCACCCAGTGCGAGAAAAGTGCAGCCCACCCAGGAGTGGCACTGCACACACGGAGAGCTGATGCAGCAAGATGACGCAATGAAAAAGAGGCAGTGCTGCTGAGAAGAATGCAAGCAGACAAAGAACACATAGCGAATGGACACAGAGAGCAGACAATGGGGGGGGGGGGTAGTAAATAAAATATAAAGAAAAAACAAAATTGAATTTGATAGTCCCTTTATCCCACCTTAACCACTTGTGTACACATGTGGGGGGAGCGGCCCGTGGGGGCATAGTAGTAATTAATTAATTTTCCTCGCCCACCTCCCCCGTGTTCTGCCTGCCTGGCCAGCCCTCCTTCTACATCACTCCCTTCCATCTGTGTTTGCCCCCGCAGCATAGGAATGTTGTAAAAGCGAATGTGGATGCAGATACGTGTGAAAGGGAAGTCATTTTCCTTTCAGTTGTTTTCATGTTTTATGATTAGAAGTTACAGAGTACAGGCATTCCAAATTTGTAGGGACACTTTCAAAGAATACTTTTAGGCTTTAATGTGTGTGCAGATTTTTATGTTAACAGATTGTTGTCATATACTGAGCTTTGGCCTGTTTTTCTCTAGTGAGATTATAAAAATCAAGTGTATATTTGAGAATATATCACCTTCTTCCAAGGATTTCAGGGTGGCTGTGGGGAAATTGCAGCTAATTAGTCACAGTTAATCAACTTAAAAAAAGCAAAAACAAAAACAACCCATACTTTCATTTTAGAGTACCGACCAAGAAATAACATCTTGGTTTTGTAGTTTTTAAGTTTGCGTTTGAGTTCAAGGCCTTGCATAATGACCTCTGATGGAGGTAGAGGAAAACAGGAATCTGAAGAATAAAAGTGGCCACGGAATTGAGCGTGGCACAACGCCTTCCACGTTTATGCTGGCGTGTAAAGGCCTCTCTAACCTTAGGGCACGCTGGGGTTTTAAGAAATCAGACGCAAGCGTGGAAGTATTTCAGATGGAAATGGGGATCTCCTCGCGGAGCCTGCGGGCCCACGCGTGCCCTCGCTCCGGAGGCGGCCGGCGCAGCCCCGCGTCCAAGGCCTCCCGCTCCGGGAGCTGCAGGCACGCGGCAGCTGTCGCCGTCCTGCTTCACGAGGAACCCGTTTCGGGACTTTTTCCAGCCGTCCAGCCGGTGCTGCCACTTCCTGCTGCTGCGCCGGCGCCCGCAGGCCGGGGGAGGGTCACGGCTCTGCCCTGCCGTGAGGGCGGCGGCGTTTGGGCGGCAGCCCCGGCGCCCGAGTGGCCTGCGCGCCGGCCGGCTGGACCCCCGGGCCGGCCCTCGCCCGCCGGGGCCTCCTAGGGAGACGGGCCCTCTGCGCACGCGCCCGGAGGCCGCGGCGGCCCCGCACCGCGCTGCTGCCCTCCCGGCGCGCGGGCGAGCGGGGCGGCGAGCAGGCGGCGCCGGGCGGGCCGTGCGGGCTTCGCGCGCTTCCCCGGCTCAGCGCTCCTGAGGTGCTCTGGCCTCCCCGCGCGGGAGGCGCCTGCGCGCACCCGGCCCGCGCGCTCGAGAGCCCTCGCCGCGCGCGGGAGGCGCCTGCGCGCACCCGGCCCGCGCGCTCGAGAGCCCTCGCCGCGCGCGGGAGGCGCCTGCGCGCACCCGGCCCGCGCGCTCGAGAGCCCTCGCCGCGCGCGGGAGGCGCCTGCGCGCACCCGGCCCGCGCGCTCGAGAGCCCTCGCCGCGCGCGGGAGGCGCCTGCGCGCACCCGGCCCGCGCGCTCGAGAGCCCTCGCCGCGCGCGGGAGGCGCCTGCGCGCACCCGGCCCGCGCGCTCGAGAGCCCTCGCCGCGCGCGGGAGGCGCCTGCGCGCACCCGGCCCGCGCGCTCGAGAGCCCTCGCCGCGCGCGGGAGGCGCCTGCGCGCACCCGGCCCGCGCGCTCGAGAGCCCTCGCCGCGCGCGGGAGGCGCCTGCGCGCACCCGGCCCGCGCGCTCGAGAGCCCTCGCCGCGCGCGGGAGGCGCCTGCGCGCACCCGGCCCGCGCGCTCGAGAGCGTGGACGTCACCCGCCAGGGGCTGCGGAGCCGCGCGGGCCCGGGGCCGCCCTGGGGAGAACTGCGGGGCGTCAGGACGCGGCCTCCCCTGCCCGCGCGGAGCACGGCTGCGGCCGGGTAGTTCTCCTCGCTTCTCGCCTCAGTTTAAACTTCCCGCGTCCCTAGGCGGGTGCGAGCGGCTCAGCCCCGGTGCGGCAGGCGCGGCCCCGCCGGGCGTGAGGGCCCGAGGCGGCTGCGCGGCAGCTCTGCGCGTCCCCGGAGGCTTTCCCAGGTTCCCAGGGACAGTGGGTGCAGCCGCCTGTCCCGGGAACAGCGCACCAGCGCTCACCAGATCCGACCCGGCCCCGGCGTTGGAAGGGTCACTGCCGGCCCCTCGCGTTGCTTTATGGGTTTTAAGATAATTTCGAATACTTAATATGAAAACAGTTTTTACGTATAAGGCCAACAGTGTCTGTTGGGCAGCAGCTCAAGCTTCGCACCTCTTTTAATCTTGCTCTCCCACCCGTGCTTCAGTCCTGTTTCTGAGCCGCCCGCTGGTGTGTCCACCCGCCCAGCTGACCTCATTTGCTCACTCGTTCAACAAACGTCGTTTTCCGCCCTGGACTGTGACTGTTGTGTTAGAGGCGAGAGGACGTGACCCTGCCTCGGGACGTCACAGTCCAGGGAGGGGGCAGCAGGAAGATCACCCGTGACCCTCTCGAGCGGTTTTGGTGGGAGGGGTCCGAGGGGTGCGAGGTGGGAATAAACTCACAGGTAAATGCTCTGGGCTTGCGGAGGCACATCTTTTCTAAATTTCGATAAACATTGCCAAATGTTCCAGAACGATGCATCAAATACCAGCTGCCCTCAGTGGTGTCCCAGGCCCTCCCCAGAGTTCTGCCAGGTGATGGGTTTAGATAAACAGTGTCTTTTTCATTTTTATGGATGATGTGTCCTGCTTCGAAAGAGAAAGTTCCCTGATTGAGATGATTCATGTACTCGCTTTAGTCACTCACACTTTATTCATTTTTACATTTAGAAACTTTGATCCATCTGAAAGTAATTCTGGAGATAAGAATCTGGCTTTATTTATTGTTTCCAGACAGCTGCCAAGTTGCATTAAACATACTTATTGAATATTTCCTTTTCTTGAAATGCAACCATTACTCTAAATTAAATTCTCCTGTATAGTTTTAATGCTTTATTGCGATACATTGATTCATCTTCTTCCTTTCTTCTCTAGTTCTGAACTGTTTTAGCTATTGAAGCTTTATAATATATTTCATGACCTGCTACTCATGCATTACTCTTTTTCAGGCTTTTCCCTTGGTAAAACCTTTTTTTTGAAGATATGTTTATTTATCTCTCCTCCCCCTTGTCTGCTCTCTGTGTCCATTCACTGTGTGTTCTTCTGAGTCTGCTTGTATTATCATTAGGTGGTTCCAGGAACCGATCCTGAGACCTTCTGGAGTGGGCGAGAGGCGATCTTTCTCTCGCGCCACCTCAGCTCCCTGTTCTGCTACGTCTTCTCATTGTCTCTTCTCTGTATCTCTTGTTGTGTCATCTTGTTGTGCCAGTTTTTCTGCGTTGGCCGGCACTCCTGCGCAGGGCGGCACTCCCGACAGGGCGGCACTCCGTGTGGCCAGCTCGCTGCACGGGCTGGCTCGCCTTCACCGGGAGGCCCTGGGCATCGAACCCTGGACCTCCTGTATGGAAGACAGGAGCTGCACTGCTCGAGCCACATCCGCTTCCCAGTAAAATCTTTCCTGTCAGTTTGATTTGCTGCCTCAACTGCAGTAGCAAAAGCTTTCCTGGAGGCCTCAGAGCTTGTCTTTAGAGCATGTCTGAGAAAACTTACATTTCAACTACTTTGCCAGAGGGTTTGATTTTTCTGGCGACACTAGGAGCCTGGTCTAGGCTGAGCCCCAGGGTGGCAGGCAAGCTCTGGGCCTACTGTTCCCTCGGCTTGCTTTCCTTCCCTCCCTCCCCTTGTTCCTTCCATGAACGTGCATGCCACACTGCCTGGTGTGGGGTTCACTTAGAACCAGGCCTACCCTGGAAGGCGGTGCCAGTACCAGAGCGCCCAGATGCGTTGTGGAAGCCACGAAGCCTGAGGAGGGGAGAGGCCTTCTCGCCGCCGCTTCAGCCTGTGCACAACCGCTGAGCAGAGTTAGTGACTGCTTAGTTGACCAGTTACGTGTAATGCCTGAGAATTACAAAGAGGCCAGGTAGGAGCTATCACTCCACTCCTGTGCTAATTCTCCTTAAAGATGCTTTATAAACATTCTTTAATGTGAGATAACTTCCAGGGGAATATACACCCCGAGGAACCTGGGGAAAGAGATTGAGGACTATATTAAACGCACCCAAGGCAAAGGAAAGAAACTTTCCTCAGATGTGACCTGCACAGCAGGTCAGAGCTGGCGAGGCTCCATGGGGGACGCCACAGCAGGCCGCTTCTCCCAGGGACACCACCTTCAAACCGGGGCGAAGGGCTTACGTTTTTGCCTTGTTACCTTTTGTGACTGTTTCAATTTTATCAGAGCCCAAGGGGTCATTTCTTCCTGGTGACTGGCCCTTTGCTTTCACAGTTGGACCACCCAGTTCTAAGGCTGTAGACAGACGACGCCCTGATGTGGCGTTCTCACCTTGACTGGGCTGGGTTCTCCTGTCGGGGGTGCCAGTGTCAGAATCGCTCTTTCCACGTTTTACATTTTCGATAGTACCAGTTTGTTTCTTTGCTCTAAGTGTGTGACTTGAGTCCAGTCCCGTGAGCTCAGGAGGTGAGCACTCACAAGAGTGAAACGGGTGCCGAGGGTCAGCCTGCGTACTCTGCTCTTCCTGGAAGTTCACTGCAGGCCAGTGCTCCCGGACCTCCAGCTCTTCTTCTAGTTGGCCTCAGGTCAGGGCCCCTGGAGAATCACAGGGGGCACCTTCCCAGCTCAGTCTGCCACCAGAAGTCTTCTTTATTTTTATTAAATATGCCTTATCCCTTCAGTTAATTTGTTGTTGCAAAAGGCAAATTGTACTTTCTGGAGGCTCAAAAACATTGGAATTCTTTCCAAACATTCCAGAGTATTATTTTCTGGTGTGGCATTTGATTGCATGAGTATATTCTAAAGACGGCTTTTGTGGTATAGTAAGAAAGATCCCACACAGATTCCACATGGCGTGCTGTGTGGGGAGTTCACATAACAAAATGAAGAATGCTCCTGTTTGTTTTCTGAGCAATATGTAGTCATCATCCTACCCTGCACCTGTCAAAGCTATACTTAAATTAAAAAAGTGATGCACTTAATAAGCACGGGGATGAAAATGAGTACCTCTTCTTTGTAAACAAAGCACACTCTTTCCTATTTCAGTAGGAATGAAGAGTTGATGACTTAAGCTGATGCTAAGTTTGTGGGGGAAAATGTGCTGGAATTTTGGGGGTGGTGCCAGAAGGAACGGTACATGAGATAAAGTCATGCCAGACATAAACGCAAATTCCAAAGAGCAGATTTAACAGGGAATTAAGACGCTGCTATTTTTGAACAGAAGAAGGTGTCAGATCACTACAAGAAAAGGAAGAGATACTTAAAGCTGTATTTACATCAGAGTTGGTCAGCTCCATGTGGGCTTTCTTCGAAGAGCCGGGGGAAGGATTGCTTTTGTGATTGCCACTTGTTTTCTGTCCCATTACCAATCAAAGCAGAAAGCGTCTCTGAAATACCGTTTTGTCCCCCGGTTTCTGCATAGTTTGTTTCCTCTAGGTTGGGGATGCACCTCTGCCACTCAGGATGGCCGCACAGTGGGTGGATCTTTTCATGCTCTGTCCACAAGCGGGGGTCCCTCAAATAGTAAACGATGCTGTGCGACCGTCAGGACGGCACAGGGCCCCTGGGCAACCTGGGCTGGCAGAGGGCCTCACCGAGTGTGCGGGCTGCACGGGCGCAGCACCTGCCCGAGGCCCTGAGGTGCAAGCAGCTTCCCCCTGCCCCCAGGCCCCGAAGGCAGGGAAGGTAGGCGTGTGAGGCGCCCCGAGGTCCAGCTGGGGCTTGACGCGGTGGCCATTCCTTCGGGGATCCTCCTCGCTGCTGAGGCTCCTGCAGGCAGTGTCCTCTGGATGCTTCCTTGTCTGTTACATGTTTACACACATTAACTCGTTCATCGATTTGATTAAAAATGCATTTCTGGACACAATCATATTTTAAATACCTCCCCTTCAAGTTTTTAGAGATACTGCCACTTTCCTTTCATGTAATTCTCTCTGAAGTTAAAGGATGTTGCAGCCCTTTTTCTTTATAAGATTTATTTTTATGTCCTTATCTGTTGCGGTGCCATCCAGCAGCTCCGCTCCCGAAGAGGTAAGGACGAACAGAGCAAGACAACACACAGTAACCGCTCTGGAGACGCAGGCTGGTGACGCAGGTCTGATTTATTGAGGAAGTGTAGTAGCTTTTATAGACCGTGAGGCAACGTGCAAGCAGCTTACTGGCTATGCTAATTTAGCGAGGCTGATTGGTTCATGTGCTCTAGTTGCCGGGGGGGAAGGCAGATTGCCTCAGCGCCATCTTTTGGGTGGAACCCCAAAGGCCTTATAGTTAGAGAGGTTTTCCTACGTCTAACAAGGCGTCGGCGGCTTGCCCACAGTTATCCCTCCCCCGGCCCCACACTGTCTGTGCTCACTGCTCTCTGTGTTTATTCATTGTGTGCTTGTCTTCTCTTTAAGAGGTACCAGGAATCGAACTCAGTACCTCCCTTGTGGTAGGTGGGTGCCCAATTCCTTGAGCTGCATCCACTTCCTGCAGCCTTTTCTTTGCTGCTGTATTTTGAACTCCCCCAGTTCACTTGGAGTACTCAACACTTGGAGTAGAATGAACTGCAGAACAGCTTACCTGGTCTGTTCCCAGGAGCCGGGCCTGAAAGTGGTGCTCTGTGTAACATCTTCACTGTTTGCTAATGCCAGTGTGCACTGGAAGAGTAATTCTTATCCTGGCAGAGAGAGTGGTGCTGCTTGGTGTAGCCAGCACAGGCAGGCCCCTGGTCTTCCAGCTTAGTCCGCTGAAATCCACCTGTAAATTTCCAGCTGGAGGAGACAGTGAATCCTTGGGCTCACATGGTTTTTCATAGCTTTCTGTACCTTAAAAATCACAGGAAGGACAGACGTCTCCTGGAGAAAGAAAAGTAGATTAATTTGATTTTTCCGAATTAGTTTTTTTTTTAAAGATTTATTTATTTATTTATTTCTCTCCCCTTCCCCACCCCCCACCCTGGTTGTCTGTTCTCTCTGTCTATTTGCTGCGTATTCTTCTTTGTCCACTTCTGTTGTTGTCAGCGGCACGGGAATCTGTGTTTCTTTTTGTTGTGTCATCTTGTTGTGTCAGCTCTCCGTGTGTGCGGCACCATTCTTGGGCAGGCTGCACTTTCTTTCGCACTGGGCGGCTCTCCTTACGGGGCGCACTTCTTGCACATGGGGCTCCCCTACATGGGGGACACCCCTGCGTGCCACAGCACTCCTTGCGCACGCCAGCACTGTGCATGGGCCAGCTCCACACGGGTCACGGAGGCCTGGGGTTTGAACCACGGACCTCCCATGTGGTAGACAGACGCCCTAACCACGGGGCCAAGTCTGCTTCCCTGAATTAGTTTAATAGTTGGCTTTTGTTATATAACTATTTTAAGTTTTAGAAAAGAGATTTGCAAGCAGAATAAGGTATATGTGAAGAAAACAATTAAAAAGAATAGTAAATAGTACAGAGATGGTCCCCCCTCGGCACCACTTGCCTAGGAAAGAGGGTGCAGGTGGCCTGGCCTAAGGATCTGTGGGGAGAGCCCCGTGCCGAGCGGACTGATGGGAAACGTACATGGGGCTGGTGCCTCATCGGCCTGTTTCTCTTCTCTGGGTGAGAGTCAGCTGCACTGAACCCGGCAGGGCCTGCAGGTAAGGAGCTGGAAACGTTCGTGGTGGCGGTGACCACAGGGGAAGCGTGCGGGTTTCAGTGCTGCCTGCGCCGGGCTGAACCCCTGGCTGCCGCGCTCAGTGCCGCGATCCTGCTCTCCAGAACTTCGCACTCCACGAGGATGGGCTGGTGGTCCAAACTCAACACAGAGTGTCAGACTGGAGCTGGGGACAGCTTTTCTACTTCGAGAGATACATGTTTTGAGAGATGAATTTAAGATTAAAGGAATACCTTATCCCTGCCTAGTCCCAGAATCCTCAGACACCTCTGGAAAGGCTGGAGCTCGATGCACTTTCCTTCAGCAGGAGGAAAGCGCCCTTCCCAAGTCTCCGAGAGACTCCGCATCTTTCCTGTTGCTTGAGAGGTCTGAGCGCAGGAGCTCCGGGCAGGTCCCCCCAGCCCGGGCTGCGGGCAGGTACGTGCAGTCCAGACGTCCACTCGGCTCTGTCCTCCCTCACCCTCTCTCCTCTCGTGCCTCACCACCTTCTTGGTACAGGCACAGACCCCTCACGGGAAGGTTTCCAATGGCCCGAGAGGGCGGCGGCCTCAGCCCGCCTCAGGTGCCCAGATCCAAGTGGTTTAGAAACACTCCAGCCAGGCAGCCCCTGAGCGCCTGCTGCTGAGCGCCATCCCCGAGCGGGCAGGCTGGAGGGCTCCTCTTTAGCCCCTGCTGAAGGCACTTTCCATGCTCCCTCTGGCTTCCTGGGTGGGGCGCTCCCCAGCCTGCAGCTGGCCTTAGGCCGGGCCGTTCCCTCCTGCCCCAAGCACTGCATCCAGCAGCTCTTCAGTGGGTTTGGGGCAGGTACTCAGCGTGCCCAGCCCCTTCTCTGGCCTTGCGGTTTTCTCCCCTTCACCCTGGCTCTCCTCCCTAAACTTAAGAGAGCTTTCTTTCCCATGTCGCCCTTTGTGCCAGGTACAGAGCAGTTTTAACCTGATCTCTCTGGGCTTAAATTTTCTTATCTGTAAAATGAAGGTGTTAGACCATAATTCTGTGGTTCATAACCAGAGGTGCACATCAGCATCACCTGGGGAAAATCACCTGGAGTTCAGCAGATTGTGCTGGACAACTGGATAACCACATGCAAAAAAATGAAGTTGACCTGGCTCATACATAAGAGTTACTAACTCAAAACGGTCCATAGCCAAGTGTGAAAGCCAAAACTTTAAAACTCCCAGAAGAAAGCACAGGAGTAAATCTTTATGACATTGGATTTGGCAGTGGTTTCTTAGATAGGACATCAAAGCACAAGCGGCCAAAGGAAAAATAAATTGGACTTAAAATTTTAAAATTTTTGCACTTCAAAGGACACTCTCAAGAAAGAGAAGAGGCAAGTAGTAGCGATGTTTGCATAACTTTGAGTGCTCTAAAAACCTCTCAATTGTAAACTTGAAGGGGTGAATTTTATGGTATGTGAATTCTATCTCTAGAAAGCTGTTGTTAAAAAAAAAATCCCAGGGAGCAGATGTAGCTCAGTGCTTGAGCGCCTGCTTCCCACACCCGGGGTCCTGGGTTTAATCCCCAGGACCACCTGAAAACAAAGCAAAGCCACGTGGCGAGCTTTCCCAAAGCCTGCCTGTGCATCTTCTGTCCTCTTGCTGCTCCTTGGATTCGGTCGTGCAGGCAGACCTGGGGCTTCTGCAGGCTTCACTCATGGTGCGTATGAACCGCAAGCCTGGTGGTGCATGGGCTTGTCCTGGACAAGCGTGACGTGCTTTCTAGGCAGTGAACTGCGTCTGGGAAGCCTGAGGACGCCTCTGGATTACAGCAGGAGGGGACAGAAGGCAGAGGTGTCCTATAGCGCCTTCTGCGGCTGGGACGGACGGCAGGCGGGAGGCGTGCAGACCATTTGGCTCTAAAGCAGGGCTCCCATGAGGCCGAGGTCGGGACACGATTAGGGCCGGGGGGAGCCCCAGCGTCCCTTGCTCAGGGCCGAGGCTGTCCGCCTTAGGACCTGAGGCCTGCAGCTCCGGTCAGCTGTCAGCCTAAATAGCCCTGAAGAAATCCTGAAATTGAATTTTTGAAAAGATACCTTCTGTGGAAACATAAAATCATTAAGTATAAAAGCAAAAATAAGAACCAACTCTAAAAGCCATTTAATTCCCAACATAGTGAGAAATGGACAGCACGAAAGCATTCACTCTCTGACTGGCGTCAGCATAGATGTGGCTGTGCTGGGTCGTGACAGCAGGTCTGGTCCTGCTTTCGGGTGTGATGTGAGAGCTGACCTCAGTGAAGGCCTTGAAAAAGAAATGAGGCTGATCGTAGAAGACCGCCAGCCAGCCTCAGAGCTGTTCAGGCTACACTGCTTTCCTCCCAGATTAAGTCTGCTGTGATGCTGGTATAAGTAACCCTCAAACTTGAGAATGAAATTGGAACAGCACGTGGACTATGAAGCCATTTGAGTTTTGTCGTGTTTTGTCACTGCCTTGTGGCATTGGCCACACTCTTTCATTTCAGTCTTCCTGGAAGCTAGGTGGACCGTTGTTTCCACCTGAAATGTTAAATTTGGAATGTCGGCTTAGAGACGCTCGGCAGAAAACACAAAGGCTTGAACAAGAGTAGTTTGACGATTTTTTAAAAAACCACATTGGTAACAGAAGACTTTCTAATAATAATAATCTTGAAACAATGCAGTGTTTGGTAAGAGCTGACACATTGAATAGTAGCTGTGTGATCAGCATCGTTCCCAGCAGATTTCCTACCCGAGGAGGTGCTTAGTAGACGCTTTTACAGGATGTAGCACATCACCCTGTGCTTTGTGGCCGGCATTTCAAAGTTTCCTGAGGCCATTTTGCATAATACAGTTTGTCTGTAAAATGAAAGCAATGTTTTTTTCCTTTAATATTAACATTTACCATGCTAGGTATTAAAAATTACCAGTACATAATACAAATGACTTTTAACAATTATATTTTATTTTGCAGTGATATAAATAAAATGACTGATACAGATGAATTGAACTGAAATATCTAAGGTGCAAAATATGTGAAACTAGGAATTATATCTGGTTGTAAATAATGTCAGAGCATTGTAGCTCAGTAATAACCACTTATTAACCATTTCCTATCCAAGGGTCTAGTTGAGGAGGCTACATTATTTCTAATTCTCCAATAACCTCAAATGGTAAATGTTTCTAGTTCCATTTTATCAGTGAGGAAATTGAAGCTCGGAGAGGTTAAGCCCATTTGTGCTAGGATCCAAACCCTATAATATTTAAAATATGATATACCACCAAAGCCAGAAAGTACCGATTTCTATCTAGTCTTACTTTTTCCACTGTGACCTTGGGTGAGTCATTTAAATTCTGGCTTCTCTTTAAATTATTTTTTTGTAGAACAAGGGAATTGGACTCTGACTTCTAAATTCCTTTCAAGCTTCAAAAATTTCTGAGAACAAAAAATGTTTGTAAGATAACTGTCTTAGTTTCCAGCGCCATGACACAGGCCACGGGTGAGTTAATAGCAGGAATCTCTCGGCTCATGTGCTCACACCTTCAGGGCCTGCAGGACTGGCTTCCTCGGGGGCCAGCGACCTTCCCGCTGGCCAGCGGTCCATGGGCTCCTTGGTCTCCATGCTGAATCCTCCCTTTATCTTCTGATTTGTGGCTTCTCTCTCTTTCTGAATTTATTCTGCCTATAAAGGCCTCCAGTAATCCTGCTTAAGACCCACCCTTCTTCATTTGGGCCACACTTAACTAAAAGCACATCTTCTAGAGGTCCTATTTACAATGGGTGCACATCCACAGGAAGGCTGACCAAGATGAGAACATACCTGTTTCTGGGGCACATAATTCAACCTACCAAAATTATTGAAATATTCTGTCAATACCTTCAGATTATGTATACATAGAGTAATGTCATTCGAGGTCGTCAGGAATGTAGATTATGATCGCTCTTCCCTTGTTATCTTCTTCTGTGAGTGCCCATTTACATCAGCCCACCAAGAGGGTGGAGACTTAACCTGAGTTACCCCCTATGGATGTAGTTGAATCAAAGCCCTAATCTTAACATAATTTAGTCAAAGACATCTCAGCTGAATCTAATACAAACAAAGGGTATCATGCCCAGAGGAACAGACTAGTTTATAAACATAAATCTTCTTGGGGTTCATTAAAAAATCTCAAACTGCCATAGCATGGGTTATTGCCAAAGCCACTGTAGAGAGGTGTCGACTAGGGTTCTACGAATGAAAAGAAAGATGTTTATGGGGAATAATCAGGGGCAGATCATGCTGGTCTAATAGTATACGAGCAGCATTTCCATTAGTGGATAACAGAGTAGTCCAGGACTTTAAAACTGGACCTCATGACCAGGGTCTTTGCGGGCTTTATTCTAACAGCCACCTTCCCTGTTTCCTATACTAACCTGCCTCAGTTCTCCCTCATAGAGTTTACACCCTTACTCTTACAGGGGAGCTGAAGGGTGATGGTCATTCTTCAGTGCCTGCTTCCTGCTGGTGAGGGGCAGCAGGACTGACTGGTTGGGAAACTCTCTGGATAGTCTATTGAGGTTGAGGGAAGGTGAGTTTGGAACTGTGGCTGGGACTGGATGAAATTGCTGCATGACAAACACCTTGTTCTGGAAGGTGTTGATTCTGGAAGAAATAAACTCAGGATTTTGAAGATATGTGGTACTAATAAAAGGATAAAAGACAATGGTGGTAAGCGGCTCCCCAAAAGGGGGCGAGGTGCCTCCAAAAGCTACAGTAACCAAAATAAAACAGTACTTAAGAGAGCCATTCTTTTATCTTATAGGCACGTTCATTAATTACTTAGAAAATGAATTAACTTTATAAAGACTTTTAACATGTTCAGTATTCCTCTGCATATGGTCTAGAATAGAAGAAATATCATATTCATCAGGTATATAGGTGCAGTACTTGATACTAATCAATGCACCAATCAATGCACAAGTTCCTCTTTGAGCTGCAGTTAAAGAGCTAAGCTCCAGGTTTGCAATACCATACATGCTGTCTCTCCATGAGAGCATGCCATAATGCCAGTTGTGTCTATTTAGGTTTAACTCACAATACTCTGGAAATTATTGTTATATTTGGCATGCAGCCAGCATGTTGCAGCATCATTGGTCCTTGGAGGGAAGCAAAGCCAGTCTAAAGGCAATGTCCATTATAAATCTGGTCATATCAAGCCATCACAGGTTGCTGAAGGAGTCCAAAACTGCATCATACTTTCCATCTACTTCAGGAGACATATCCAGAGATGTGGTAGGCCCTTTGATTATTTCAGGGTTTGTAGTGGCCAACCTAGCCAATAACTGAAATGGTGAGGCACAATGCAGTGTACTGGAGGCCTGGTTTGAATGCACAAGAGAGTATGACTATACAGAAGTCTATCTCTTTAATTTTTATACACTTTCTTAATACTTACAGTACAGTTTATAATATATTAAATGTACCTAACTACTTTTAATACTGTATTTTTAACATCTACACCTTTTCCATTATTATGTTAATTAACAGTTATTTTACTTTAGTAGCATAGGAAAAACTACATTCTCCATTATTTTATGAAAACCTAATATTCCCAATGGAATCAAGATTATCTCCCCCCTCCCACCACTTTAATATGCAGATTGAGGTGGCCTCTGACAGGTTTCCCTGTTATGAAGTTACTTTTTCTTTTTTTTAAAAAGATTTATTGTGTATATGAATTACTGTGATTAAAAATTAGAAAAAAAAGTTTTTAAAAAAGGAATGGATGTAGATGCTGAGGAAGAAATAAAAGAAAGTGCCTTGCCACTGTACATACAAGGTAACACCTATTACAGTGATAAAAGGCAAAACAAACACTTTATAATATTCATTTTTATTAATACACCAATTTATTCTTTATCTTGGTATTTCTAAATTAGTATGTATACTTCTAATCTTTAAACCCATCACTATATTTCATTTTCCTATTAATTGAATTTGGCAATATATTAGGCTTCATTGTTGAAGAAGTTCTGGAACACAGAGAGGTTCAACTATGGCAGGGGAAGAAGTCACATGGTTGGGAGGGAGTTCTCCAGGACATGTATATAGGGGACATAAAAATGTTTGGATATATGTTGGGTATTTTCAGAGTAACTACAGTTACAAATGTCAACTGAGGCAGTGCTGAGTTACTAGCCAGGGGAGCTCTATCACATTTCCCAATGGAACAGCAGTAATCCCCCAAGTGCAATGGCAAAGACCGACAAGGACTTTCCAACAATGAGCCCTTGATTCTGATGACTATGCTTATGAGTCTGTGTGCCTGAAATATGAACTAGGCCTAGAGTTCCAGGGTGCCTAAGAGTTATCTCCTGAGAGCCTCCACGTCACTCAAATGTGGCCACTCTTTAAGCCAAACTCAGCACGTAAATGCATTACATTCCCCCCAGTGTGGGACATGGCTCCTGGGGATGAGCCTCCCTGGCGCCAAGGGATTACTACCAAGCACCAGCTGGTGGTTTAAATAAAAAAAGACCTTGAATAAAATGGTCAACTCAGACCAGCAGAATATCTCAGCCCACATGTACAGTCGTGTTAAAAACTGCTTCTTGACCTTGAATAAAAGGGGGAAATAGCAAAGACAAATGAGTCTATATGGCTAAGAGTCTTCAAAAAAAGAGTCAGGAGGTCATCAGAGGTGTCATGCTTATGCATTCCTCAGGAGGACCCCAGAAAGAGCCAAAGTAGATACAATCCCAGGTACTGGTTCTCCTGAAGGCTACAGAGACCCGCAGGGTTACGGTCATGGCAGATAGCTCTGGAGTTCAGTACCATGTCAGTGGGCCCTACTTTGGAATTTGTGTCCCTGAGTGTGATAGAGTTGGACTCAGATGTGACTTTTCTACATATGCCTCTTCTGTCACTTTTACTGAACCTTCAGCTGGTGCTAGGGATGGTGTGTACTCAGGAGACTTGAATCTCTGGACTGTCCATGTGCCAGCTGGGCCCTGAGCCTCAGCAGAATTACAACTCCTACTCTCTGGTTCATTGGACTTACCCAGGTCAGCTAACAGGGCGGTGAAGATGGTCAACCACCACACCAGGGAATCAAGAGTGCCTACAACAGTAAGCTGGAGAATTGCATTCATCATCCATGTGGAATCTAAGCCCCCTCTCAATATAGAGGTGGAGTGGACATCACCATCCCAGGGCCCATAGAATGGAGGAATAAAATATGGATTAGAGTGGACTTACTGATACTCTACTATAAAGCTATTGTGACTACGACTAGAAGAAATTGTAGCATTGAGGTGGAGAAAGTGACCACAGTGTTGCTGAGGGCAGGGAGTGAGAAGAAGAGATGTGATGAGGCGGCATTTTTGGGTCTTTGGAATTGTCCTAAATGATATTGCAGGGTCAGATGCTGGACATTATATGTCCTGTCATAACCCACTGAATGTACTGGGAGAGAGTGTGAACTACAGGGTAAACTATTATCCACGTGGTGTAGCAGTGCTCCAAAATGTGTATGCTGATTGCAATGAGTGTGCCACAATGATGGGGGAGGTTGTTGGTGTGGGTGGAGTGGGGTAGGGGATGGGGGGTGTAGCAGTTTGATATAATTGATGAATTCCAGAAAGAAATATTGGATTATATTTGTAATCTGATCTGTACCTAGGCATGATTGAATTATCATTAGGGCATGGAGTCCCCACCCAGTCCCCACCCACCTAAAAGGCGTGGCAAAGGACAGAGTTGGAGCTTTTGATGTGAGGGTTTCTGATGTTAGAGTTTTGATGTTGGAGTTCAATGCTTAAGCCTTAAGTTGGAGCCCCGGGAAGTCAGCTCACAGAGGAAAGAGAAGCCAGGCCCAGGAAGAAAGGAACGCTGAGCCGAGGAAGAAGCAAACCCTGGGAAGAAAGGAACCTTGAAGCCAGAGAAAAGCAAGCCCCAGGAACGAGGAGCCCAGGAAGCCTGAGCCCTCGCAGACGTCAGCAGCCCTCTTGCTCCAAATAGACTTTGGTGAGGGAAGTAACTTATGCTTTATGGCCTGGTATCTGTAAGCTCCTGCCCCAAATAAATACCCTTTAAAAAAACAACCAATTTCTGGTATTTTGCATCAGCACCCCTTTGGCTGACTAATACAGGGGGTAGGCGGGAACCTCTCATGTTTTTTATAATGTAACCTCTTTCATGATGTATGTATCTTCAAAAAATACAATTTACAAAAATGATGGGGGTGGGGGGTTGGGGTGTGGATTATGTGGGAACCTCTTATGTTTTTTTAATGTAACGTTCTATGTGATCTATTAACTTTACTAAAAAAAAGTGTTATTAAGAAAAGATTTATTTCTCTCCCCCTCCCCCCGTTGTCTGCTCTCTTGTGTCCATTTACTGTGTGTTCTTCTGTGTCTGTTTGCATTCTTGGTGGCACCAGGAATCTGTCTCTTTTTTGTTGCATCCTCTTGCTGCGTCAGCTCTCCGTGTGTGCAGCACCACTCCTGGGTGGGCTGCACTTTTTTGCATGGGACAGCTCTCCTTTGGGGTGCACTCCTTGCATGTGGGGCTCCCCTATGCGGGGAACTCCCCTACGTGGTATGGCACTCCTTGTGCGTGGCAGCACTGCACGTGGGCCAGCTCACCACATGGGCCAGGAGGCCCTAGGTTTGAACCCTAGAACCTCCTATATGGTAGGCAGACGCTCTTATCAGGTGAGCCACATCTGCTTCCCAAGTTACTTTTTCTTATCAACATTAATTCAGGTTTCTATTTAATAATGGCCTCCTGGAATTAGCCATTTAAGTATTTCAGGTTAGAAAATGCTTTTACAAACTTCCTACGACTATCCATAACCACATAGACATAGTTACTTTATCTCAGGGTAAATTTCATCTTTACAAAACACATTCCCTTACTTAATGGTACGTTCTACAATACCTTCTGCAGCTTTCTGTAGTCATTCAAGCCTTGTCTTACATATTTCCACCCTGATTTTTTTTGGAAAACTGGCCATCTTACATTAGGACACATTCCCTTAAACAAACTTACCAAATTTTAGTCAGCATTGACTATGAATTCACTTCCACAAACTTTCTACTTCCTTCTTATCCATTTAAGTCTCATAGCCCTCATTCTGTTCTGTGAGGGGGGAAAAAACCTATTTAGTTTAGGCAAAAACAATTTTTTAAAAGAGGCTTATAATAATTTCATAAGCCCAAAAACTTAAAATTTTCATCGTCTTAAAGATTTAACAGATAAAATGCGAATTTATTTTATTAGTATCCTATAAGGCTAGGGAGATTATACCCAAGCTAAATAAAATTGAAACCATTATATTTTAAGCAAGGAAAGTTCTTTATTCTTCCTTTCTCCACAGGAGGCTAAAACTTTTTTTCTTTAATAAAATTCTAAAATTGTGAATAACCTTAAAAGCATACTGACTGCCAAGTTCTGGAATAATTATAATTGTTTAATTTATTTAATCATAATTTATAAAAAATTTTCCATAGCTTTAAAGGACTTTTCTTTACCTACTGAAATTTGGCCATTGGATTATTACTGTCATTTCAAAAAGCTGTTAAAATTTACTTGGGGAATTACAGGTCAGAATATACAAAACAAGATTTATTCTGTAATATCCTCTCTGTCCTTATCATTTTAATTCCAGGCTTAGTAGGCAGAATTCTAGGCTAAACTCACATTATCTCCCCTATTTTTCCACACCCAGCACATCCCCTCAGTTTCCTCTACCGGTTTTATTGAGCCAGTGGAATTCAGTCTGGGTTAGAAGACCCTGGGGGCACAATGGGCTCTACAAAGATTATGGAGGGGAATTCAGGATAAAATTTTTAGTTTCTTTATTCAAATTTTATGTGACTTTTTATCCTGTGTGGCTTCTCCACACAGAAGTACTCATTTACCTATATAAATACCCATTTAATTTTCAGCAATTTAAATATAGCTCTTTTAGGAATTTTCATTTGTTAGTCTAATATTAATATTACCATCCGGAGGTATGAAAATATGCACTGAGCAAACAAACACAACAAGACTTAACAAACCAACAGGAACAAACTCACTAAATGGACTCATAATTCTTGCTCCTTTGGTATGGCTGTGTCCAAGCTCTCCATCATGTCTCATCTCAGATTTTCACTGCTTTTAAGATCTCCTCTGGAATCAGTGGTGCCTGTAAAATGTGAGCTTGTTCTTGGAAACTCTTTTATAAGTAACCAGCAACAGTTAGGAATACTTGAGGAGCATAAATGCAGTTAAGCACTAATTTAGCAGTTTAGACAAACATTTAACACTTTGATATTCTGGATTACTTTTCAGGAGTACACTTAGATTTGAAGTTCAGGAGTAAGCTATTGATTCAAAGCTGAAAGTTCTTTTTAACACATTGATAAAAATTCTGATCAAAATAAAATGTGAATAAAACTTAAAACATTGGCAAAATAACATCCCAGTAAATGCTTCCCTTTTCCAAGTACAGCTGCTCTGCTAGCCACTGTGGCACAGCCAGCATACCTGCTGGAGTTTTCTGGGCGTTCCCATATTCTTTGGGGGGTCCCGGCTCACCCAGGAGGCTCCCCACATGGGCGTTAAAGCCAGCCCAGGATTTCCCCCTGGATTCTCCCTTCCTGGAGCTCGTGTCCACTGCTGCCAGGGTCCTCCGGTCTCCTGGCTGGCTCGCCAATTGTTCCAGCCCAGCTCCTGAAGGGCACGGGTTGGTGTGGCCGTGAGACCAGAGAACACGCTGGCATTTGGTCAGACATTCGCTTTCAGGACTTAGGGCAGGAGAGAGGCTCCGATGGCAGCGGTTCAGAGAATGAAGATAGTGCTCTGCAAAGAGAGGGAAGATGAGGGGTGACGTGAGGGTGGCGCAGACACTCCACAGGTACGAGGACCGTTCCTGCTGCCCCTGACGACACGCATGGGGCCAGCGATGTTCCCGCTGTGCTCGCAGGCGGGAGGTTCACAAGGGTGCCAGCTGCTTTGGGGAGTCAGCGCTTACGGCCCGTCTCTGCGTTCTTTACACTCTGGGGAGGGTTGCTAACTGTTAACTTTTGTGTAGGTCACATAGGCAGCTACAGGCTGAGGACTTTGGGGGCCTGGGTCCCTACAGACTGAGGAGGAAGTTCTTGAACTCGAAAGCCTTAACCCATCAACTCTCTCCTTGGTTAGACGCATCCTGTGGTTCCTCGGCCCCTTCAGGAGCAGCTCCTTCGTGCCGTCTTATTTAGCCTGCACATCCCTTCCTCCCCTCCTGCAGCTCGGGGGAGCCGGGTCCACCCCAACCTAGGCGGAGCCCGAGCGGTGGACAGGCAGCCTTCCACAGCTCCGCAGGAATGAAAGCAGCTGCTTCCTGAGACGCTTTCTTGCCCCTTGGAGACTCTTTATCCCTGAGCTGTTAGTTTCACTTGACAGAAAGGCATGTTCAGAACGCGGGTTGGTAATTCCTGAACCACCCCAGGGGTGTTGAGTTGCTTTGCAACCAGGACATTTTCCTCAAATGCAATCTGTGTGTGCTCAGACTGTGAAAGGGCAGGAGAATCCAGAGGAGAGGGCGCCCCACAACTGCTCCCAGAGGGGGCAGCGGAGGCCGGGTGGCCCCCAGGTCAACCCGAGAGCATTTCACAGCCACTTCCAGAAAGAGGGCTGGGGCCGAGGACCACGGGGTTCAAACCCCCTCTCTTCCCTGTCTGGAGTTTGGGATTGCCTGGGGCCGAGGCCTGGGAGCAGCCGAGATTCTTTAAAACTGGAGGGCAGGTCCCTCTCTGCCCCAACTCCTGACCCAGTTTTCTCAAAGCTCTTTGTGATGTTGACTCTGTTTTAGGTTTATTTTATCCCTAAAGTAAGGTTGTTCATTCCAGAAAGTCAAGATAATAACTGCCAACACTTTGATCCTTCCACTGTTTTTTCCTGTAAAGATTTTTTGGTATAGTTGTGACTAAAATATGTGCCAGTTTTACTTTTTTTTTTTTCCACTTAGCAAAATAACGTTCTTTTTCTTGTTATTACGAACAGTAGGCTGCTGTCCGGCTGCTACGATAAATAAGGCTTCGGGGCAGCTGCGTCAGTGCGCTAGCTGGCTGGCCCCTCGTGGGGACCCAGCAGGGATGCAAGGAACAACCTTCACCAAACGTGTTCACTCAGGCTTCTTTTGCTACAGGCAACAGAGAAACCAGCAGAAGCTAGAATACGCCCCAGGGGCAGGAGGGCGCCTCGGCCTGGACGCCCCCCACCCTGAGGCACCCCTCTTACTCTCCTCACCCCTAACCCCCGCTGCCCACTCTCCTTCCATGGTCCCTGCCAACAACTCATCTGTTTTCTGTCTCTGGAGTTTCCTATTCTGGACATTTCCTGGAAAAGGAATGATACAGTATGTGGTCTTTTGTGGTTGGCTTCTTTCACTTACCATGCTGTGTTAAAAATTGTGGAAGTATTAGGATCTTATTCCTTTTTATGTCTGAACGCTATAAAAGTGTGTTGTATGGATAGACATTTTGTTTATCCAGTTCAGCCGCTGAGGGACTTGTGGGTTCTTTCCATGTTTTGCCTTTTAGGAGATAATGCTACTATGAATATTTATGTGCAAGTTTTTCTGTGAACATATGTATTCAGTTCTTTTGGGCCTATGCTCAATTTTTTTTTTAATATTTATTTATTATTATTATTTTTTAATTACATTAAAAAAAATATATGAGGTCCCATTCAACCCCACCGCCCCCGCCCCCCACTCCCCCCACAGCAACACTCTCTCCCATCATCGTGATACATCCATTACACCTGGTAAGTTCATCTCTGAGCATCACTGCACCCCATAGTCAATGGTCCACATCATAGCCCAGACTCTCTCACGTTCCATCCAGTGGGCCCTGGGGGGATCTACAGTGTTCCGTAATTGTCTGTGAAGCACTATCCAGGACAACTCCACGTCCCGAAAACGCCTCCACATCTCATCTCTTCCTCCCGTTCCCCACACCCAGCAGCCCCCATGGCTACCGTTCCCACACCCATTCCACATTTTCTCTGTGGACATTGGATTGGTTGTGTCCATTGCACACCTATGTCAAGTGAGGGCTTAGATTCCACATGGGTACTGGATGCACTCTTCCCGCTTCTAGTTGTAGACACTCTAGGCTCCATGTTGTGGTGGTTGACCTTCTTCAACTCCATGTTAGCTGAGTGGAGTAAGTCCAATAAGTCAAAGTGTAGGAGCTGAAGTCTGTTGAGGCTCTGGGCCTGGGTGTCATATTATCAGTCCAGAGATTCAAATCCCCTACATATATCTTAAACTCAGCACCAACTACAATTCCAATAAAGTAGCATGCAAGTCTTGTGAGAAGAGATCCCCTCTGAGTCCATTTCCATCACGCAGAAACACCAGCTCCAAAGAAGGGCCATCTGTCATGGCAGTGAACCCCTTCTGCCATGACCATAGAACCCGTGGGTCTCTTTATCCCTCAAAAGAACCAATACCTGGGGTTGTATCTACCTTATCTGTCTCTTAGACTCTGTTCAGTTGTACATAGGGGTATTCCTTCTGACAACCTCCAGACTCTTTTTTAGAGACTCACAGCCTTATAATCTCATTTCTCCTTTCCATTTCCCCCTTACATTAGGTCAAACCGCTTCCCGAAGTCATGTTATTATATGTAGACAGGTATATTCTGCTGTTTCGCATTGAATCTTTAATTCAAGGTCATTTTCTAGTTGCTTCTTCAGCTGGTATGTGGTAGTGATCCCTCGGTGCCAGGGAGGCTCATCCCCGGGTGTCGTGTCCCACGCTGGGGGGAATGCATCACATCTACACGCTGAGTTTGGCTGTGAGAGTGGCCACATTTGAGTAACATGAAGGCTGTCAGGAGGAAACCCCCAGGCACAATGCTACTCTAGGCCTTGTTCTTATTGCAGGTGCATAGGCTCAAAAGTGTAGCCATTAGTATCAAGAGCCCACTGTTGGGCCCTCCTTCCTTCCTGGTTCTTGCCGTTGCACCTGGAGGATTGCCGCTGCTCTCCCAGGGCCCACAACAGTGACCCCCCGGCCAGGAGCCCAGTACCCCCCCAGCTGTTGTTTTTAATTGTTTCCACTATGAGTATATATAGACATTACCATATACCCTGGGCATATGCCCTGTATAACTCCCTGTCAACCATATATATCCTGTCAATAACATCCCATATCAGTATTCCTCCGCTGCCATTGTTGAACCACTCTGTGATCCAAAACTTCCCGTAAAGTGAATCCCAACATAATGTCAGCTTCAGAAGAGTCTTAGATCACCGAAATTCATATATACAATATACAGTATTTCCCCAGATCCACCATAAAACCTTTTCCCTTCCACAGCAATAATCTTTTAACTTATTCATATCATATTTCCTGAAACTGATGTACAGATTCCGAAACTATAGTTTTCAAGCAAGGTAACATTTGTGCTTACTATGTGGTCCATACTTTAGGTTGTACAGTTTTCTAAATTTTTTCGTTATCCTATGTTTTGTCTATGGTTTTCATTATTAGTCTGTCGTCCCCTATATGTTTTTGGTGTAATATTAGCTGTTTTATATTCATCCTCGTGTACTCTCACATAACTCCTCTTTTGCCCCCTTATTTACCTTTGTTCTATCCATTGCACGTCCATTTTCCCCTCCCCTTAGGGCCCACAACGCCTGCCAATCTAATGCCCTGGGAGCCGTCCTTTCTCACGAGAGATACAGTTCTCTCTATTCGACGGCATTAGTCTTCCCCAGGATATGGGTCCACCCCACCCAATGGTAGAACCCACCTTGGCAAAATGAGCCTTCAGCTATTCCCTCCGGAGTCCGTCCCGCATCAGACCATACCCCCTGAGCGTCCTAACCAGGTGACCCTCCTACTTATACTTTGATACGTTTTATTCAACATTTAGTTCTCAACGAACTTCTGGCACTCTCCCATGTTTGTATGTTGCCCCTCCCTCCCACCTATTTCTTGGACCATATTACCCCTCTTCCCATCCCCAGCCCCCCTCAAACCCAGAAAACCCCACCCGAAGGTAACCCCTTGCCCCCATTTTGTCCCTTCTTTGTGCTCATACTTACCCCCAGCTCATCACAGATTCCACCCCTACAGACATTAACTCACATCCTTCCTCCACCCCCCGATTTCCAGTAAGCCACTTTTCCAGACTCTAGCTCTCTGAGGCAGTTAACTTATTTCATATCATTGAGGTCATATAGTATTTGTCCTTCAATGCCTGGGTTGCTTCACTCAACATAAGATTCTCAAGGTTCATCCATGTTATCACGTGCGATTGTAGTGTATTGGTTCTTACAGCTGAGTAGTATTCCATTGTGTGTATATACCACATTTTATTGATCCACTCATCTGTTGATGGACTTTTGGATTGATTCCAACTTTTGGCGATGGTGAACAATGCTGCTATGAACATTGGTGTACATATATCGGTTTGTGTCCTTGTTTTCAGATCTGATGGGTATATACCCAGCAGTGGTATTGCTGGGTCATATGGCAAATCTATGGATAATTTTTTGAGAAACTGCCAAACTGTCCTCCAGAATGGTTGGATCCTTCTGCATTCCCACCAGCAATGGATGAGTGTTCCCCTTTCTTCACATCCTCTCCAGCATTTGTATTCTACTGTTTTTTTCATGGCTGCCAATCTTATGGGAGTAAGATGGTATCTCATTGTAGTTTTGATTTGCATTTCCCTGATAGCTAGGGATTTGGAGCATTTTTTCATGTGCTTTTTAGCCATTTGTATTTCTTCTTTGGAGAAGTGTCTGTTTAAATCTTTTTCCCATTTTTTAAATGGGTTGTTTATCTTTTTGTTTTCGAGATATATGAGTTCTTTATATATGCAAGTTATAAGTCTCTTATCAGATATATGGTTGCCAAATATTTTCTCCCATTGTGTGGGTTCCCTTTTTACTTTCTTGACAAACTCCTTTGAGGTGCAGAAGGCTTTAATTTTGAGGTAGTCCCATTTATCTATTTGTTCTTTTGCTGCTCGTGCTTTTGGTGTGATATTCATGAAGCCATTTCCTATTACAAGGTCCTGTAGATGTTTC
Organism: Dasypus novemcinctus; assembly: GCF_030445035.2. Lineage (NCBI taxonomy): Eukaryota > Metazoa > Chordata > Mammalia > Cingulata > Dasypodidae > Dasypus > Dasypus novemcinctus. The sequence continues at coordinate 185,341,087 of NC_080675.1, read as the reverse complement.
CCTACACTGCTTTCTAAGGTCTTTATGGTCTTGGCTCTTATATTTAGGTCTTTGATCCATCTTGAGTTGATCTTTGTATAAGGTGTGAGATGGTAATCCTCTTTCATTCTTCTACATATGGCTATCCAGTTCTCCAGGCACCATTTGTTGAATAGGCCATTCTCTCCCAGTTGAGAGGGTTTGGTGGCTTTATCGAATATTATATGGCTATATACATGAGGTTCTATATCTGAACTTTCAATTCGATTCCATTGGTCTGTGTGTCTCTCCTTATGCCAGTACCATGCTTTTTCACTACTGTAGCTTTGTAGTATGTTTTGAAGTCAGGAAGTGTGATTCCTCCTATTTCGTTTTTCTTTTTCAATATGTCTTTGGCTATTCGGGGCCTGTTTCTATTCCAAATAAATTTCATAGTTAGTTTTTCTAGTTCCTTAAAGAAGGCTGTGTTGATTTTTATTGGGATTGCATTGAATGTGTAGATCAGTTTTGGTAGGATAGACATCTTAATAATATTCAGTCTTCCTATCCATGAACAGGGAATATTCTTCCATTTATTTAGGTCTTCTTTGATTTCCTTGAACAATCTTGTATAGTTCTCGATGTATAAGTTTTTTACCTCTTTAGTTAAATTTATTCCTAAGTATTTGATTTTTTTATTTACTATTGTGAATGGTATTTGTTTCTTGATTTCCTCCTGATCTTGCTCATTATTGGTGTACAGAAATTCTACTGATTTTTGCTCATTGATCTTATAACCTGCGACTTTGGTAAACTCATTTATGAGTTCTAGGAGCTTTGTTGTAGATCTCTCAGGGTTTTCTATATATAGGATCATGTCATCTGCAAATAATGAAATTTTGACTTCTTCCCTTCCAATTTGAATGCCTTTTATATCTGGTTCTTGTCTCAGTGCTCGAGCAAGTACTTCCAAGACAATGTTAAATAGGAGCGGAGACAATGGGCATCCTTGTCTTGTTCCTGATTTTAGAGGGAAGGATTTCAGGATTTCGCCATTGTAAACAATGTTGGCTTTAGGTTTTTCATATATACTCTTTATCATGTTCAAAAAGTTTCCTTGTATTCCGATCTTTTGGAGTGTTTTTATCAGGAAGGGGTGCTGTATTTTGTCAAATGCCTTTTCTGCATCTATAGATATAATCATGTGGTTTTTTTCTCTCAATCTGTTTATATGGTGTATTACATTGATTGATTTTCTTATGTTGAACCATCCTTGCATACCTGGAATAAATCACACTTGGTCATGGTGTATAATTCGTTTAATGTGTTGTTGAATACGATTAGCAAGTATTTTGTTAAGTATTTTTGCGTCTAGGTTCATTAGAGAAATTGGTCTGTAATTTTCCTTTCTTGTGGTGTCTTTGTTTGGCTTTGGTACTAGGGTAATGTTGGCATCATAGAAGGAATTAGGCAGTGTTCCTTCTGTTTCGATTTTTTGGAATAGTTTCAACAGGATTGGTGTTAGTTCTTTCCGGAATGTTTTGTAGAATTCACCTGTGAAGCCGTCTGGCCCTGGGCTCTTCTTAGTTGGGAGATTTTTAATGACTGATTCTATCTCTTTGCTTGTGATTGGTTTGTTAAGATCATCAATTTCTTCTTTCGTCAGTATGGGCTGCTTATGAGTTTCTAGGAATTTGTCCATTTCCTCTAAATTGTCATTTTTGTTGGAATATAGTTTTTCAAAGTATCCTCTTATGATAGTCTTTATTTCTGTGAGGTCAGTGGTGATATCACCTTTCTCATTTCTTATTTTGTGTATTTGCATCTTTTCTCTTTTTTTCTTTGTTAGTCTCGCTAAAGGTTTGTCAATTTTGTTGATCTTCTCAAAAAACCAGCTCTTGGTCTTGTTTATTTTTTCAAGTGCTTTTTTATTTTCTATTTCATTTAGTTCTGCTCTTATCTTTGTTATTTCCTTCCTTCTTCTTCCTGTTGGGTTACTTTGTTGTTGTTTTTCTAATTCCTTCAAATGTGCAGTTAATTCTTCAATTTCTGCTCTTTCTTCTTTTTTGATATATGAATTTATGGCTATAAATTTCCCTCTCAGTACCACTTTTGCTGCATCCCATAAATTTTGGTATGTTGTGTTATCATTATCATTTGTTTCAAGGTAGTCATTGATTTCTTTTGAGATTTCCTCTTTGACCCACTGTTTTTCTAAGAGTGTGCTGTTTAATTTCCAAATTGTCGTGTGAAGTCTGGGTCTCTGTCCCTTGCAAATTTCCAGCTTGACTCCACTGTGGTCAGAGATATTGTTTTGTATGATTTCGATCTTTCTGAATTCATTAAGCCTTTCTTTGTGCCCTAGCATATGGTCAATCTTGGAGAATGTTCCATGTGCGCTTGAGAAAAATGTATATCCTGCTGTGTTTGGGTGTAATGATCTATATATGTCTATTAGATCCAGCTCTTCTAATATACTGTTCAAATGTTTTGTTTCTTTAGTGATTCTCTTTTGAGATGTTCTGTCCAGAGTTGATAGTGGTGTATTAAAATCCCCCACTATAATTGTAGATGCATCTATTCTTTCACTTAGTTTTTCCAGCGTTTGCCTCACATATTTAGAGGCGCCCTTGTTAGGAGCATAAATATTTATGATTGTTCGATCTTCTTGACAAATTGTCCTTTTCACTAAAATATAGTATCCTTCTTTGTCTCTCACAATTGTTTCGCATTTAAAGTCTATTTTGTCTGATATTAATATAGCTACTCCTGCCTTTTTTTGGTTGTTGTTTGCTTGTATGATTGTTTTCCAGCCATTCACTTTCAACCTCCATGAGTCTCTGGGTCTAAGATGTGTCTCTTGTAGGCAGCATATAGATGGGTCGTATTTCCTTATCCAGTGTCCCAGTCTGAATCTTTTGATAGGTGAGTTTAATCCGTTGACATTCAGTGTTATTACATTTAGAGAGTTATTTATGGTAGCCATATTTTGGTTGGATTTGTGTTTGTTATATTTTGTTTGTATTATTTTATTTTCCCCTTCTATTTTTGTCTTTCTTGTTGCTTTTATACTCTCCTCCATCTCTGACTGTCCTGTTTTTTCCTTTCTTCCTGCAGAATTCCCTTAAGAATTTCTTGAAGGGGAGGTTTCTTGTTGCTATACTCTTTCAGTTTCTGTTTATCTGTGAATATTTTGAACTCTCCATCATTTTTGAATGCTAGTTTATCTGGATAGAGTATTCTTGGTTGGAGATTTTTTTCCTTTAGTACCTTGACTATATCATACCACTGCCTTCTTGCCTCCATCGTTTCAGATGAGAAATCAGCACTTAATCTTATGGAGTTTCCCTTGTATGTGATGGTTTTCTTTTCTCTTGCTGCTTTTAGAATTTTTTCTTTGTCTTGAGCATTGGATAATTTGACAAGTATATGTCTTGGGGTGGGCCTGTTGGGGTTTATGACCAGTGGAGTGCGCTGTGCTTCTTGGATATGTACATCTGTCTCTTTCAGTAGATTTGGGAAGTTTTCAGTCATTATTTCCTGCAACACTCCTTCTGACCCCTTTCCCTTCTCTTCTCCTTCTGGAATGCCTATAATACGTATGTTTGAGCATTTTGCGTTATCATTCAGGTCCCTAAGTCCTATCTGGATTTTTTCTACCTTTTTATTGACCACTTCTACTATCTGTTTGATTTCCAATGCACTGTCTTCCACATCACTAATTCTCTGCTCTGCCTCTTCTAGTCTACTGATATTTGCTGCAAGTGTATTTTTGATTTCTTGAATTGTGGTGTTCATTTCCATCATATCTGTTATTTTTTTGCGCATGTCTGCAGTTTCCCCTCCAAGTGTTGTCTTCACGCTGTTAACCTCTTTCATTACTTCATCAAATTTGTCGGTGATAAATGTTCTGAGATCTTTCATTGCTTGTGCAAAGTCCTGCCCCCCTTCCTGATTTTCAGTTTGTTGATTGGATTCAGCCATGTTTCCCTGATTACTGGTTTGGTTTGTAGATTTTTGTTGCTGTCTTGTCAACATTTTTTCTTGACGGGTTTAATCAGTTCCTTAGCTTCTTTGTCTAGTCTTGGAGATTAATTAGCTGTTGTTTTTGCGTAAGTGTTATATCTTCTCTTTGTCACTTTGTTCTTCTTATTCCAATTTCTTATTGCTAGTTAAGCTCACTTTAAAGGAAAGTATTAGTGCTGGGGAAAGTCAATTGTGTAAGGAAGGAAAAAGTGTGAAGTAGTATTGGTGATATATGTTTACAAAGCAACAGTATGAGTTCTGGGAGGATGGAGGTTAGATCATGTAAATTGTGTAGAGTTATAGTAGTAGGAAAGTACCTATAATGAGGTCGACGACTGAATATGGGAGGAATGTGGTGCCTACTAAGAGGCTATTGTTTTCGTGAGAGAGGGAAAGAGAAAAGAAAGGTAATAGTTTCAGGGATGAATACCAGATGGAAAACTAAACAAAGGTATTAGAAATTAAGAGTTAGACACTTTGTGGATCAAAGAAAGGGAGATGGAATATAGGAGAGATAGCAGATGGTGGAGGATATCAAGTTGTAGGGGAAAGGGGATAGTGTAGATAGGCTAAATCTATTCACAGAGAAATGAGGCAGTGGAGGGTGAGGAAACCCAGCAAATGTGAGGTATTTCCTGTAGGACCTATTGTATTGTTAAGGTAAAATAGTATAAGAAGAATATTGTGGACAAGAAAGAGGATTGAAAAAAAAAAAAAGAACAACAAGAACAACAACAACAACAAAAAATAAAAAATAAAAAAAAAACAAAAAACAAAGAACAGAAACCCCGCCGCCAGGCTCGGCTGGGCTCAGCTGGGCTCCGGTCCCCCGCCCGCCGCCCGCCGCAGCTCGGCTGGGCTCGGCTGAGCTCGGCTTTCCCTCCCGCCGCCCCGCGCGGCGTGGCTGGGCTCAGCCCCCCCGCCCGCTGCGGCTCAGCCGGGCTCGGCCGGACTCTGCTTCCCCACACACCGCCCGCCGCCGCGGCGCAGCGCGGCTCGGCTCTCCCGCCCGCCACCCGCCGCGGTGCTAGCTGCCTCGGCTCCACCTACCCAAGGAGGGAATCCTCCACACGTAGCTGGGATCTCCGTGTATATTTCACAGATGGATCCTCTCTGTTACCTTCCCTCCAAATCGATGTCCAGACACCTCCGGACCAGGAAAAATCCCGAAACAGCCGGTCCCAAAGAGTCTCCGACGCCTCCCAGCCGATTCCCCCCAGGAGCTAGTAACCGGGAAGTTCACTCAGCCGCCATCTTGCCTCCCCCTCCTGAAAAGTCCCAAATTATATCTTATAGACCAGTCCTTTCCGTTACCTTCCCACCAAATCGATGTCCAGACACTTCCTGCCCTGAAAAAATCCTGAAAAAGCCTGGTCCCAGAGAACCTCCAGCGGTGCCCAGCTGCCTCTTCCCAGGAGCGACGGCAAGGCAAGCTCACTCAGCCACCATCTTGCCGGAAGTCCTATGCTCAATTTTTAACATTTTGAGGAAGTGCCAAACTTTTTTCCAAAGTAGCTGAACTGTTTTACACTTGTACCATCAGTGCCTGCAAGTTCCGCTTTTCCAGCTTGTCCATAGCAGTGTCAACACTTACTGTCCCTTTTTAAAAAAATTTTTATAGCCATCCTAGAGGTTGTGAACTGGAGTCGCATTGTGGTTTTTATTTGCATTTTCTTGATGACTAGTGATGCTGAGCATTTTTCCATATGCTTGTTGACCATTTGTATATCTTCTTTGGATAAATGTCCATTATAATCCTTTGCCCATTTTAATTGGGTTATTTATCTTTTTATTGTTGAATTTAAAATGTCTTTATTTGTTCCTTTTTATATTGTTTGTTAATGCCTTTTTAATGTATTCTATTATAGGATTGTAGTGTTTGTCCTTTTCCCCAGTGAACGTATTTACATATTGATGATATTAATCCTTTTTCTTGTTTATCACAAAAGTTTTCTGCAGATCATTTGTCTTTTTTGTCCTTGCTGCTGATTTTTTGAGCATAGTAAAATCAATCTTTTTTTTTTCACTTGCCCCATTGCATTATAAAATCCTTTTCTTTTCCTCTCCCCATTGTCTCCGAATCCAGAGAGTTTTCTGTTTGGGTTATTTGTTATTTCATTTTTAACACTTAAGTTTTCAGTTAATTTGAAGATTATTTTATATATGGCATGGTATGAAGAGCTGGTTGCTTTCTACCCAGACTCCACCCAGTTGCCAGTCCACTGTCCTTCAAAGTCTGTTGATTAAATGTCCCCTTTCCTACTGCTTATTTTACCATGTATCACACTGTTATGTGATGTTTTATTTCAGGGTTATGCATTCTGCTTAATTTAGCTGTTGGTTCTTTCTTATGTTTTCAATAATTGTTCGATTATATTTTGTCTTAATATTTAGCAGATCTTGTCATCATCATTCTCACTAGTTTACTTTATAGATCTTTACTTTCTCACCTGATTTTTCTACCACTTGTATGTTGGAGTCTTTTGACCCAGTTTCTTGAAAAATATCTTTGGGATTTTTTTTTTGCATTGAATTAAACCCCTCAACAGGTTTGAAACTTATGGGTATTTTACAGTTTTCAAATTCCCTTCCAACAACTTAGCATGTCTCACTTAGAAAGTCTTTCGTCTTTAGTTATTTTTTCTTTTTTTCTTCATGTGGGTCCCTGCATAGTTGATTAAAGTTATTCCTTGATAGTGTTTTTCATATTTTTCATTTGAGTGTTTTTACATTGTATATGTGTGTGTGTGTATAAAATCAAATTTTAAGATTGCTTTTGTGGAGTGAAAAGAAGCTCTCTACTGTTTACAAGGTATTTTGTCAAATTGCAAAAAATTATTTCCCCCTCTCCCCATAATTTTTAGTACTTCCTCAAATCCCCATTCAATCCTGGCTGCCACAGTCATACAGACAGAAAGCGTAAGAATCTTTTCTTCTTGCATCTGTAGTAGAAACCTTAGAAGTAGATAGTCACTGCTCCAGCTCTGTCAAATAGATGCATTTTGGCTAGTGTGTGTTGCTGGTGTATTGTCAAGGTATCAGTTTAGCTTATAGTCATCAATTTTATGCTCATTCTTTTCTGAATGCTTATTAATTAAAGAAATTAATTGATTTGGGAGTATTGCTTCTCTTTGAACAGAATTAAAAGTCATGTCTAAACTTTTTTTTTCTTAAATTTTGGTCCTTAGAGATGCTTTTCTGTTCGGTTGTTTCTTGTTTCTTCTGGATTCAACATCATTTCGGAGGTCTCATGTTTATGTAAACTAGATTCTAAATAGCTAGAGTCTTAAACTATTTTCCCCTGAATTTAAAAGATGGTTGTTTTACCTTCATAGGCTACTTGAGCAAATACCATGCAATGGACAGGGTTAAAGAATTGGAATTTATTTTGCTCATGGTTTTGAGGCTAAGAAAATGCCCAAATTGAGGCATCATCAAGGCAGTACTTTCTCCCCAAAGGTGGTGGCATTCTGGGGCTGGCTGACAGCGATCTGGACTCCCCTGCCATGTGGCAGGCTCCTGGCAGCGTCTGCTGGGCTCTGCCTTCTGCTCGGTGGCTTTCTCTCTTTCTGTCTGAATTTCAAATTCTTACGAAGTCGTCCAGGAGTAGGATTAAGAGCCACCCTGAATGAGATGGGCCATGCCTATGAAGTAACCTCATCAAAAAGTCCTACTCACAGTGGGTGCACACCCACAGCAATGTATTAGCTCTATGACCCTGTTTTCCTGAGGCACAGTCAGCTTCAAACAACCACAATAGAGGTTTTTGTATTTTATTTCTTTGATTGGCAGGTATGTGGATTATATTCCCGGTTAAGGGGGAGTACATTCATTTCCTGTTAACAAATTACTAACCTTGGTAGCTTAAACAGCAGAAGTTTGTTCTCTCATACCTCTTTAGGCTAGAAGTCCTTCTGGGGACTCTTGGGACGTCTCATCTGTTCCTTGCTGGCTGGCCCCCGGTGCTTGCCCAGCTCCGGCTGGTCCTTGCTTTAGGTTTTGCTCCTGCCCCACATTGCCTGTCCTCTTGTCTGTCGACTCTCCATCTCTTGCTCACTCTTAGAAGAACCTTGTCGTTGGATTTAGAGCCCACTGGATAAGCCAGGCTGATCTCATCTCAGGACTCTTAATTACTCCCTACCCTTTTCCGAATGAGGCAGCATTCCTGGGTTCTGGGATCAGGGTTTCGACAGGTCGTTTTGGAGGCGGTGGCCGCTGCTCAGGGAACCATCCCGTCACGGCTGCTCCGTAGACTCCTTTGTTTCCTGTGTCTTGTTCTTTGTGCTTCTGTATGTTCTTAGTGTTGCTATGTTTTTTTCTGATGTATAAAATGCTACTTTTTCCCCATGGATTTAGAGTTTTGTGAAATGGATGTTTTCCAAATAATTGTGTGATTTCTTCTGAAAATATCGCAAGTACCCGGCCTTGTTATTTTTCCACAGATTATAAACTGAATTAAAGCACTGTGGCCTATCAGTTTCATGGAGCTCTAGAGGTGATGTGGTGAACATATGGCAACAACTGCTAGAAGGGCAGGTGCATTATTGCTCCCTCCATATGTTTTCTCTTGCTTTCACTATCACATAATGCAGAATAACATTGTTTAAATGAATCTCAACAAAGGAGATTCACCTCAGAAGGTCTGGTTTTGATATAAGGAAATTGCTTTCATGATCCTGAAACAAGGACATATAGTAACCTCATGAAATTACATTTTATAAAGCCTTTGAAAAGACTTCTTAGGATGTGCTTCCATTTATTTTAGTTTTGATATGTTGACAGGTAACCACAGGGCGTCAATTCCTCTTATTCAATTTTTATAGCATGGCCATTGTGTTAAATATGATGCTTGTAGGAAGAGAAAAATTAGGCTCACCTAAAAGTGCATATTTCTCTTTAATCTTTATATTTTAATTGAAATTTTTATTGAAATAATTGTAGATTCACATGCAGTTATAAGAATTAATACAAAAAGACTGCTTGTATACTTTTCTCATTTTGGCCCAATGAGAAAAGTTTTTAGGACTTGACACCAAAAGTGTGGTAAGATTTTGCAAAACTGTAGTATAATATCACAGTCAGGATATTGGCATTGATATGATCCACTTTAATTTTATACAGATTTCCCAGTTTTCTTTGCAGTTTCACCATCTTGTAGGTTCCTGTGTCCACCACTGCCCCGAGGCTCCCTCCTGCTGACCCCCGCAGTCACTGCTTAATCTTCCACGTCTAAAATTTTATCTCAAAATGCTACATAAGTGGATCCAAGAAATCAGTGCCGTATGGACCTTTGGGGATTGGCTTTTTCACTAACGTAATTTCCTGGAGATGCGTCCCAGCTGTCCTTTCTCTCACTGAGTAGGAGACTCCACGGCCTGGCTGGAGCACGGCGTGGTCAGCCATTCCCCACTGAGGCCAGCGGGCCGAGGCCAGCTTTCGCTTTTCCAGAGAGCTGCTGGTGCGTTTGGGTGCGGGTTTCGTGTGAACATGACTCCTCGTTTTTCCAGGATAATTGCCCCAAGAGAGCAATTCCTGGGTGTGATAGTTGCATGTTTGGTTACTAAGAAACCACCAAACTCTTTTTCTTTGAACTGTTGGATTTTGAGAGTTCCTTGTATATTCTAGCTACTAGGACTTTGTTGGATATGTGATTGCAAATATTTTCTCCCAGTCTGCACCTTGTCTTTTTGTCTTATTACCAGGGTCTTTGGCAGGGGAGATTTTTTAAGAATTGAAGATGTATAGTTTGTCATTTTTTCCTTTTATGGCTCATACTTTTGGTGTCAAGCCCTAAAATTTTTTTTCCTAGCCTTTTTTATTTTTTTCTAAAATTTTATAGTTTTACGTTTTGTACTTAAGTCTCTGATCCATTTTCAGTTAATTTTTGTGTACTGTGAGGTCTGGTTCCAGATTAATTTTTGTTTACGAATGCCCAATTGCCTTACCACCATTGGTTCAAATGCCTGTCCTTTCCCTGTTGAATTGCTTTTTCCCAGCTGTGTGAGAAATCTGTTTGGGTTATTTGCTTGGGTCTGTATCTCCATTCTCTATTCTGTTCCCTTAATGTGTGCGTCTGTCCCTTTGGCAGTAGGACATGGTCTTGATTCCTATAGCTGTGTAAGAACCCTTGAAATCTGGTAGATGGATTCCTCTCTTATTTTTATCAAAATTATTTTAGCTATTCTAATTCCTTTTACATTTCAATGTATATTTTAGAATTATCCTATCTGTATTTACAAATGCCTTATTGTGATTTTGGTAGGAATTACATTAAACCTGTTCATTTTGGAGAGATTGACATCTTTCCCATATTGAATCTTCTAATGCATGAACACAGTATAGCCTTCCATTTATTTATATCTTGTTTGATTTCTTTCATAAATATTTGTAGTTTTCAGCATGGATGTCTTGTACATTCTGTTAGTTTTACATCCATTCCATTTTTGCCAGCAGTTATAATTGGTATTGTATTTATAATTTTGGTTCTGCATATTCATTGGTATTATATGGAAATGTGATCAATTTTTGTACATTGATCTTGTAAAAGTAAGCTCACTTATTTAGATCTCAGAGGTTTTGGTAGACTTCTTGAGGCTTTCTACATAGACCGTCGTGCTCTTTGCAAATAGAGATAGTTTTATTTCCTCTCACATAGAGAAAGAAATATGCAACTTAAGAAAACGTACATTCTTATTGCTATGGGCAGCAGCTTTAAGGGCAGAGCACAATATGTCTTCCTAGTTTCTCCATCAGAAAAGTCCACTTCTGGTTGTGTATTGTGTTCTGCTTGTGTCAGGAAGCTATCGCTGGCTCAGATTTCATTCTTTTCTCAGTGTAAAGCATCCACTTAAGTTTCTCTGAAGAGAAGAAGACCTCTCTCTATCCCATCACCTCCCAATGTGTTCCTATTTACAGGAAGTCTAGAGAGTGCTGGGTTCAGAAGCTCCAGCTATGGCAGCGATCTCGGCTACATTTGTGTGGTGCATACAAGACAGTGGAAGGCAGAGACCACAAACAGAATCTGATTCTTGATCAAATCTAAGTTATGGTCAAGAAAGACATATATGATATTTTTGATGATTTTCCTGGTGGCTTAAAGTCATTTTCAATTAGCAAAGAAAAAGAAGGGGTACAGATTTGACCTTTTTAAAACCTTGAGAATTTACTAATCCTGCTACTTACAGCTGGCAAGTTCAGAGACAAGTCAGGACTTCACAGAGTACGCACAATAAAACTTCACTGTCAGACTAACTGGGGACAGACAAAGGTGGAATTAGTCCAAAAATAAAATTATGGCACATACAAAATTGCACCCTTTTGATATTTTGCTTATACCATAACTCCAATTAAATGGTAACTATGTGTTACAAAGTATAGATCCTGAAGGGTGGGCCTCCTTTTAACAATAGAATCATTCGTAATCAACAGGTTGGTTGTGCAGGAACAAGTAGATTGTTATTTTCAGCAGGCTAACGATTTTTGCTGAAGTATTCGCCCACCCCACCACACCCCCGCATTTTTGTTTGGTACTTTTTGTCATGGCCTGGCCAGACTAAAGGTCAGCCTAGGTTTCCCTGGAAGTGACCAGTCACGTTGGAGGCGCCACCCGGCATCAGAGGGCCAGGGTCAGGCTTGCTTCCGCTTGTTTTCAGCCTTAGCTGCGGTCCCACCCCTCCTCTCTTGGCTCTTCTTCCTGCTAATTGGAAAGCCCAAGTTCCTGTTTCCTGAAGGGCGGCCCCAGGCTGCACCCTTTGAAAGTTACTCCAAGGACTTGGAATTATTGGAGCTCTCATTCTCAGGCTCAGCCTTTTCTACTTCAAGTGGCCACACTTCCACAAGTCCCCATCTACCATAAGCTGGCTTCCCTGCAGTGCCTCCCTGTCCCCATCTTCGCCCCGCACCCACCTTCTTGTTGATCAGCTGCCTCTCTGGGTGCACCGTGCACCCGCCTCCTTGTTGATCAGCCCCCTCTCTGGGTGTACTCTGCGCCCGCCTCCTTGTTGATCAGCCCCCTCTCTGGGTGAGCCCTGCACCCGCTCCTTGTTAATTGGCCCCCTCTCTGGGTGGTCGTTTGCTAGAGGACAGAGACCTTCTTATTAGTCCTTCCTGTATTCCCAATTCCTGGCAGGGTGACTGGCATCTAGTAAGGGACTGTTAACAAATGATGGAGAATGATGCTTTGTTCTTACGAGTTGCTGCTGCTGCTCCTTTACTCCGTGGCAACAACGTGGCACTCTCTGGATGAATTTGGAGGCATGCAGCCTGCACCCTTCCTAGTGTAGTGCTTGCCCCTTCAGTTTCTGCCTCTTCTTTTCTGGGAGAAGAGGAAAGGGAGGAGACTGTGTAGAGTTTCAGTTACTGAACTCAGAATGGGATAGGAAGAGGTAGAGGAGGGGACATGCCTGCTCATCTGCTCCTTCGGACTTCTGTCCCAGCCCCGAGAACGAAGGCATCCAGGGTAAAAGTGAGATACAAGCCAGCGAGTTGTGCCATTTTTCAAAAGCCTCCCAATACCCACACATCTGTGACCAGTTGTTTGTGAGAGGGTGCCGGGTCCATTCAGTGGGGAAAGAATAGTCTCTTCAATAAATAGTGCTGGAAAAATTGGATGTCCACATGCATAAGAATGAATTTGAAACCCTACCTCACACCATATAAAAATGGATTGGTGACCTAAATGTAAAAGCTAAAACCATAAAACTCTTAGAAGGGAAATATCTGTAGGGCCTTATAATAGGCAATGGATTTTTAGACATTATTTACAAAGCACAAGCAACAAAAGAAAATTTAGATAATTTGAACTTCATCAAAATTAACTTTTGTGCATCAAAAGACATTATCAAGAAAGTATCTCAACCAACAGAATCAGAGAAAATAAAGCTGATAAAGGTTTAATGCCCAGAATATATAAGAATTCCTACAGTCAACAATAAAAAAAAGAACACCCCAATTAAAAAGTGGCAAATGACTTAATAGACATTTCTCCAAAGAATATATGCAAATGGCCAATAAGCATACAAAAAAGCATTTTTGTACAATTTAACAGCATTTTCCATTAGGAAAATGCAAATCAAAACCACAATGAGATATTACTTCATGCCTACTAGGATGGCTATTATTTACAAAATGATAAATAACAAGTATTAGCAAGGATGCAGAAAAATAGGGATGCTCATATATTGTAAAATGATACAGTATTTGCTTTGTAAAACAGTTTCATGTTTCCTCAAAAAGTTAACCATAGAATTACCATATGACCTGGTGATCCCATTTCTAAGTATATAACCCAAGGATTTGAAACCAGGACTTTGAACAGATACGGGTTCATCGATGTTCACAGCATTATTCCTAGTAGCCAAAAGGTGGAAGCAGCCCAGCTGTCCGTCAGCAGATAAATAGGTAAACAAAATGTGGTGTATACAGCCGTACAGTGGAACATTAGCCAGCACTCAAAAGGAACGAAGTTCTGGTTCATGGAACAACACGAATGAACCTTGAAGACATCATGTCGAGTAAAATAAGGTAGACACAAAAAGACAAATATTGTATGATTTCACTTACAGGAAATAACTAGACTATGCAAATTTTGAGAGACAGAAAGTATATAACAGTTACCAGCGGTGAGGGACAAGGAAAGAAGTCAATGCTTAATGGGTACAGAGTCTGTTTGGGGTGATGGGAAAGTTGTGGTAGTGGGCTGTGGTCATGGTGGCATAACATTGTGAAGGTAATTAATACAACTAAATTGTATGCTTGAAAGTAGTTAAAATCTGAAGTTTTACACTCTGTATATGTTACCACAGCAATAGTGATGGTAATACTGAATGCTTGTTCTTCTGGGGATCTCTAGAACAGCTCTTCTGCATGAATAGCTAGAGTGGCCACCATCCTCCTTCATCTGCAATGGTCCTGATTTTAGCATTGAAAACCCCATGTCCCAGGAAAGCGCTCCCTGTGACACAAAAAAACCCAGGACACGAAAAAGTGGTGGGTGCTGAAAGTGGAGGAAAAGTACAAAACCCCAAAGTTGGCTCCCGAAATGGGGACAAGCAACGCTGTTTTTAGCGTCGTCCATATATGGCGTAGACTGTCTGCATTCAGTGGTTGCACCCCTGCCCTCCCTGGCCACTGGTGCCAGCTCCCGTGGTTTGCTTTTCACGGTGACAGGCCGTCCACGTGGCACTGCTCCGCGTGGGGTGGCCCGGGTGCATAATCAAGAGTGTGACCCCGAGCGTGGTGAGTCCACCTTCGGCTGCCTGCACACTAGCTGCTGTGCGCCGTGCCAAGATGGCGCTCCTCAGCATGTCGGCACCGCGAGGATTCAGACGGTTAGGGCGAAAGCAATCCCAAGACCGTGCCAGCAGAGCCCAGCCCTCGCTGAAAAGAAGGCCAAGTGGCTTTTATTCTACTGCAGGTGGAAGGGCATGTGCCGCTGAATAGGGAGGTAAGTGACCAAACGCGGTAGCGAATGCGATGGGAGGTCCAGGTGGAGACCGACTCTCACAAGCTTGGCCTGTGAGAGACCAGTGCTCCCAAATCAATCCAGAGCTCTTCTGCCTCCCCAGAAACACCAGAGCTCATTTGGAGCTAGCAGCTGCTGAATTAGCTTGGCATGCAAGCAAGCACGTTACCGTGCAGTTCCTGGGGAGCTCCAGGCAGCGAGTCCTGCACTTCTCCTGATTCTGAGTTTGCAGCTGGTCACATCTCACCAGCAGCCTCACTTCCTGCAGGAGGAGATCAAAAAATGAACTTTCAGATCGTCTTGATTTCTATGAAGATTTAATGAAATCTCAGAACGCATAATACTAAAGGATGTTGATACCTTGTCCAAATACAAACTAGACTTTGCTCATCCGCCTACCTGTCAGACAGCACAAAGGTAAACTCTGGAAGTCCCATCCAGTCTACCGAATTCTTACCAAGGAATCGGAAATGATCTTTCCCGTTCAATTCCTGCGCGCTCTGGGGTGTGATTAGTTTACCTGTGACATATAAGCTGACTGTAATGCAAAATTTTGGTGATGTTTCTGTTACCTCAAAATGCGCAGAAACACTTAATGAGATTATTCACTTAGTAGAAATTGAAGGCAAAGCCCCTTTACACATGTGCCCACAAGATCGCTGTCCTTACTGCCTTCCATAAAAAGAGACAAAGCGACTGGGCAGCCATAAAATCATATTTTGAAAGTATAGGACAAAAGAATGCCCTCTAATTAGGAAATGCATTGAAGATGAGATTGGAGAAAAGAATAGTGAAACAACTTTATTTGCTGTTGCTCCAAAATTGTTTGATGAGGCCGTAAGGAGCCTAGAAAAGGCTGGTGTGCCTGCCTCTGACTTGCGTGGTGTGGGGTGTAAGCTGTGACGGGACCCACAGCTGAAGTGACTGCTTCAAAAAGAAGCCGTGGGAAAGGCAACCAGGTTAGGCAGGGCGTCTTCACCTAAGCTAAAGCCGTCGCTTATTTGGAACCCAACTTTGATTTCACAGGTCCAGATGATGTCTTTGCCTTAAAACCAACTTCCCTGAGAGGTTTAACTTAGGATGACATCCATTTGGAGTGTTTACAAATGAGGAACAGACAAATGGAAAATGGAAAACTATGAAATGCCTGGAAAAGTACATGAGAGAAGACCTTAGGTTCTAGAACGCAGGGGGGCGTTCCGAGCCTTGGCAAGGAGAGTCTGAGCCAGGGAAGGAGAAGTGATGCGACGGACGCCAGCAGCTTCAAGTGCTAAGTGGGCGAGCAGAGAAGCCGCAGTCAGAGAAAGTATTTGGAGACCACATACCCAACAAAGCCCTTACACTGACCATACATCAAGAGCTCTCAAAACTCAGCAGTAAGAAAACAAGCAATCCTATTAGAAAATGGGCAAAAGACAGCATTTCATTGACTGGGGTAAACAGGTGGCCAATGAAGACGGGAAGAGATGCTGAGCCTCCTTAGCCAGCAAGGAAGTGCCCGTCACAGCCGCAGTGAAGTGTCTCCACTCCTGTCAGAAGGACTGAAATGGAAACGGATAGCAGCCGGTGCTGGCGACGCTGCAGAGAAACGGACACCCATGCACGGCAGGTGGGAGTGAAAGTGGGACAGTCTCCCTGGAAAATAGTCTGGCAGTTCCGTTAAAACTAAGAAGGGACTTACCCCAGGACTCAGAATTTAATTCTTGGAGATGTATCCCAAAGAGATAGTCATTTTCACACAGAGGTTGTATTAATATGTGAATATCCCCAACGGTTTCATTTATAATAGTGAAATCTTGGCACCTCCCCAGATGGCATCCAGCAGATGAATGGCTCAAGAGAGGGTGGCACGTCCACGCCACGAAACACGGCCCGACCCACGGACGTCCGGGGCGACCTGGGATTTGCTGAGGGAGGGAAAGCAAGCTCCGGGGGCTCCGCGCCACAGCCGGCTCGGGGAGCCTCGCACTGACAGGGGCGGTGCTGGGGGGGCCTGCGGGGCCGTGGCGGGGTCTGCGGCATCGGGAGGGGCCTGCGGGGCCGTGGGGGAGGGGGCGTGGGGCCTGCGGGGCTGTGGGGGGGGGCGTGGGGCCTGCGGGGCTGTGGGGGGGGGGAAGCGGGGCTGTGGGGGGAGCGTGGGGCCTGCGGGGCTGTGGGGGGGAAGGGAGGACTGCGGGGGCGTGGGGCCTGCGGGGCCGTGGGGGGGCGTGGGGCCTGCGGGGCCGTGGGGGGCGTGGGGCCTGCGGGGCCGTGGGGAGGGAAGGGGGGCCTGCGGGGCCGTGGGGCCTGCGGGGCCGTGGGGAGCGTGGGGCCTGCGGGGCCGTGGGGGTGTGCGGGGCCGTGGGGGGGGGGGAAGGGGGGCCTGCGGGGCCGTGGGGGGCGTGGGGCCTGCGGGGCCGTGGGGGTGTGCGGGGCCGTGGGGGGCCGTGGGGGTGTGCGGGTCCTGCGGGGCCGTGGGGGGCGTGGGGCCTGCGGGGCCGGGGACGGGGCCTGCGGGGCTGGCGGGACGCTCCTGAGGCCCGCGTGGCCGCCGCCTCCGTCCCCGCGTGGGAGGCAGGGCGCTGCGCACGCTCCTGCGCCGCCTCCCGCGCGTCTGTGCAGCCAAGCAGCGAGTGCGAAACGTGGGCGCTTCCGCCGTGAGTGACGAGCGGCAGGGTCGCCCCGTGAGCCTGTACCCAGTGATGTGCTCGTGGAGAGCCGCAGCCGAGTGCCGGGTGAGAGGCTGTGGGTGTGGGGGGCCCCGCGCTCCACGGAACGGCCCCGAGGCGCCTGCTGAGCTGCAGGCCGAGCCCTGCCCGCCACCGCCGCTCCTTGCCGCAGAAGCAGCCCCGCAAAAAGCAGCAGAAAAATGCCGTCTACCGCGGGGCAGAAGGACACCTGTCAGAGCAGGTTCTTAAATTAAATATAGGTGATAATTTGTTTAATTAATTCTATTGTACACATATTCGCCTTTTATAAAACCTTATATTTGTATATCTTAATAATACAAAGCCTATATAATTTAAATAGCCACAAAACATTTATAAAGTGAAAATAAATTATTTTCTGAGAGGAACTGAAACATTTTCAAAATATCGCTGTATTTTATATTACTGGTTTAACTAGACCTCCTGTTAACTACTGCTAATCGCCGCTGTCAACTAGTTCTGCTGTAGCTTTGTTTAAGCAATAACGCTTACGTAGCAGGTACACGATGCGGGACCGCACGTGGCTCCAGCCCCCGTGGGGTAGGCTCGCGTGGAGGCGGTAGCTCCTGAGGGGCCTGCCCCGGCCAGCCTCGGGTCTGCAGGGCTGTGGGCTGGGGCGCCCTGGACAGCCGTGGCCGGAGAAGCAGGAGGCCCTGCGCCTGCAGCGCCGGCACCTCGTGCTCACACCCGGCCCCAAGAGCGCGCTGTGCATTTGGTGTCACCGCTGAGTGTCCTGAGAACCTAAGAAAGACAAGACAGAGGGAATATGAAACTTTTTAAAAACCTGGATAAAGAAAAAGTTTAGAGAAATTCTGTTTCTGGCACATAGTACAAGGTAGATAAATATTATTGAATATGAAAAAATAAATGAGTTGAGCAAGTGAAAAGTGCTGCAAAATTCTCCAGTTCAGCTGATTGCTGTGACTATCTCTAAAAAGGAATTTGAGAAAACAGGCTTGAAATCTTTTGGGTGTTTATCACATTTGTTAGTTGACTCAAACTGCTGCTAGAGATAGGAATATCATTTTTATTCTATTTCAGGCACCGATTACTTGCTGCCTGCAGGAAATCAGAGAAATGAATTAGGCTTTGTAAAAATGTTTCCAAACAATCCAGAGGCAGGAAGCCGCACCCTTTCAAAGCACATCCTCTCTCACATGCATACTCTACTTTGCTGGATTCTTCTGTGTTTTTTTTTATTTGCTCAGCCCGATAGAACTTTCCATTTTCATGCAATATATTCTCCCTTAAAAAACATGAATCACATTTGAAATTAAACATGTTTAGAGTCAGTACTTTTCATGGAAACACAGTATATATTTTTCAATATCTGTTTTTCCAGAATTTGAATAACCTGCAAGTAATCACATCCCCCATGGCTTCCTATCCTAGTCCCGTCAGCTCCCTGGACGCTGGGGCTGGAGATGGTCTTAGACTCCATCCAGCCCCCACCCCTGCTTGCACAGAACATTTCCATCACGCTCTTTCAGATGCTTTTGCCACATGTGCCCACACTCTGTCAACAGAGGGAACGATTACTGGAGTGTTGAGGGAATGATGATGAGCGTCCCGGTTTCCCCCAGCTGTTGTGTTGCTTTTTGTCCCCAGCAGGAGAGTGCTCCAGGTGGAGACCGCCCTGAGCTGAGCCTCCCAGGCACCAGCCTACACTCCCGCAAGGGAGGCTCCTGGGTTTTTCTTAGCTTTCTCAAATAACGCTCTCAGCAAACTTCTTGTGTCATGAGACCCTTGTTGAATAATGTCAATTTCAAATCCAAAAAGGTATTTGCAACATTTACTAAAGATTAGTTTACTAATTCAAAATAGTATAAAATGTCATCTTTTGTTCATAAGATTCCTGAACTCTTAAAATGTCCTTATAAAAAACAGAATTATACTGGATCTTTAAAAATATAATTACGGGAGTGGGTGTGGCTCGAGTGGTTGAGCACCTGCTTCCCAAATGGGCTTGGTCCCTGCTGCCTTCTGAAAACAAAAACTTACAACAAGCAAACAAATGATAAAACCAACTCAGGGGAGCCGATGTGGCTCAGTGTTTGAGCACCGACTTCCTACATATGAGGTCTGGGTTCAATATCCTCCCCAGTACCTCAAAAAAACAAAATAAAAACATACTTATATACACACACACACACACACATTAAGAGAGTGGATAACTTGACATGTAAATGTGGATGGCATTTGTGCAAACAGTAATTCTAATTACCAAAAGTAGGCATATTCATAAAAAATTGAATTATCGAATTAACTTTAAAGTATTTCCCAACTAAATAGTATAGTGGAAAATTTTTTATCTTGATTTTTTCTTTCATATTTACAGTATTTTGCTAATGATACTAAGGTGACTGACACAGTTCTTATGAGGAATATTTTTAAATTAAAAACAGAAGCCATAAAACGATGTGATTCAGCTAAATTTATCAGTCATAATATACTTCAGCTTTATATAATAAAAGTCCTTTAATGTTTTCTTTTAGTGAAAAATGACCTTGCTGCCCTGAGGAGAGAGGGGAAGAGAGGAATAGAATAGATGGAAAGAGGGCAGCTGGGGGGCAATGGAAATGCTCCACAAGATCATGTAACGATGGATATAGGACATGTTAATTTACACCAAAAATGTATAAAAGTCTATAAGCTAAAATGTAATCCATAGTGTAAAACATAAGGAAACTAAAAATTTTTAAATGTGTACAGTCTGAAATATAAACCATAGTGTAAACCAAAGTGGAACCATGTTTGATAGCTATGTTTCAAAATCCGTACATCAGCTGCAGCAAATATATCTTGAACATTGCTGGGGAAAGGGGAAAAGGGTTTGATGTTGGATATATGGGAGACCCCTATATTGTATATGTGAATTACTGTGATCTAAAACTTTTTGGAAGACAAAATTAAAAATTAGAAATTAAAAAAAAAGGGTAGACACTGAGGAAGTAATGAAAAAAAGTGCCTTGCCACTGTACATAAAGGGCAACACCTATTACAGTGAAGAAAGGCAAAATGTTGAAAACAAACCCTTATAATATTTTTCATTTTTTAATATGTCAGTTTATTTTTACTTTATTTTAGTATTTCTAAATTAATATGTATTCTATTTCTAAACTTTAAACCCATCACTATATTTCAATTTCCTATTAATTAAATTTGGCAATATATTAGCCTTCATTGTTGAAGAAGTTTTGGACCACAGAGAGGTTCATCTATTGCAGGGGAGGAACACTGGTATGGGGTGTTGTTTTGGGGGGACACATGAGTGGGAGGGGGTTCTCCAGGGTGTGTATATAGGGGACATAAAAATGTTCTGATATATGTTGGGTATTTTCATAGTAGTTATAGTTACAAACATTAACTGAGGGAGTGCTGAGTTCCTACCCAGGGGAGCTCTATCACATTCCCCAATGGAACAGCAGTAAACCCCCAAGTGCAACAGCAAAGATCAACAAGGAAGGATGGTCCAACAATGAACCCTTGATACTGATGACTATGCTTATGAGTCTGTGTGCCTGAAATATGAACTAGGCCTAGAGCCGCAGGGTACCTAAGAGTTACCTCCTGAGAGCCTCCATGTCACTCAAATGTGGCTGCTCTCTAAGCAGAACTCAGCATGTAAATGCAATACCTTCCCCTCAATGTGGGACATGACTCCTGGGAATGAGCCTCCCTGGCACCGAGGGATTACTACCAATCACTAACTGGTGATGCATTTAGAAAGAGACCTTGAGTAAAAGGGTCAACTCAACCAGCAGAATATCTCTGCCTACATGTAGGATCATGTTAAAAACTGCTTTTTGACCTTGAATAAAAGGGAGAAATGGCAAAGACAAATGAGTTTATATGCCTAAGAGTCTTCAAAAAAAGAGTTGGGAGGTCATCAGAGGGGTCGCACTTATGCACGTCTCAGCAGGACCCCAGAAAAAGACAAAGTAGATACAACCCTAGTACTTGTTCTCCTGAAGGCTACAGAGACCCATAGGGTATATGGTCATGGCAGATGGATTTGGAGTTCTGTGCCATGTCAGAGTGCCCTACTTTGGAATTTGTGCTCATGAGTGTGATAGAGCTGGACTCAGACGTGACCTTTCTACATGTGCCTCTTCTGTCACTTTTACTGAACCTGTGGTTGGCGCTAGGGATGGTGTATACTCAGGGGACTTTAATCTCTACACTGCCCATGTGCCAGCTGGGCCCTGAGCCTCAGCAGAGTTGCAACTCCTACTCTCTGGTTAATTGGACTTTACCCAGATCAGCTAACAGGGAGGTGAAGATGGTCAACCTCCACACCAGGGAATCAAGAGTGCCTACAACTGCAAGCAAAAGAATTGCATCCATCATCCATGTGGAATCTAAGCCCCTCTTGATACAGAGTTGGAGTAGACATCACCATCCCAGCGTCCACAGTATGGAAGAATAAAATATGGATAAGAGTGGATTTACCGATATTATACTATAAAACTTGTGACTACTACTAGAAGAAATTGTAGCATTGAGGTGGAGAAAGTGGCAACAGTAGTTGCTGAGGGCAGGAAGAGGGAAGAAGAGATGTGATGTGGGGGCATTTTTGGGACTTGGAGTTGTCCTAAATGATATTGCAGGACCAGATGCTGGGCTTTATATATCCTGCCATAACCCACTGAATGTACTGGGGGAGAGTGAACTACAGGGTAAACTATTATCCATGTGGTGCGGCAGAGCTCCAAAATGTGTTCACCGAGTGCGATGAGTGTGCCGCGATGATGGGGGAGGTTGTTGGTGTGAGGAGAGTGGGGGGGTGTATACAGGAACCTCTTATTTTTTTTTTAAGTAAAATTTTTTGAGATGTATGTATCTTCAAAAAAATACAATTTACAAAAATGATGGGGTGAGGGGATGGGGAATGGGTTATATGGGAACCTCTTAGGTTTTTTAATGTAACATTCTTTGTGATCTATTAACTTTAATTTTAAAAAGTGTAAAAAAATAAATAAAATAAATGGGGGGAAAAATGACCTTGCTTAAACCTCCATATGCACCTCAGTGACTACTCATATAAAAAATACATGTTTTAGGGAGTGGATATAGGTCAGTGCTTGCGTGCCTGCTTCCCATGTGTGAGGTCCTGAGTTCAATCGCCGGTACCTCCTAAAAAACAAAACAACAAATGAACAAACCTGTTCTCATTGGGGAGTGGATGTAGCTCAGTGATGAGCACCTGCTACCATGTACGAAGTCCTGGGTTTAATCCCCAGTATCACCTCAAAACAAAAAAACATCTTTTAATGTGCTTTTTTGTGACACTCTCGACAATCTATAATTCGTACTTATACCTGGATCCAGTATTTGCTCCAGTTTGCAAGTTAAAAACTCTTGTAAGCAGGAAACGTGACTTGTGCACAGAAGGGCAGGGTGGGGTTGTGTGCCAGGTGTGCTCCTGAAGCCAGGAGGTATGTCTCTGGGCCAGGCCCCTTGGATCTGAGAGACCTGTCAGGAGGGAGGGGCTTCCTGCAGTGTGAGCTGATGGCTGACCAGAGGCAGGGCCCAGCCTTTGTAGCCCTCCAGATTCTAAAGAGACGTCCACATGGTTGTTTGCCTTGCCTGCCCTGTCACGGAGTGGCTGCTTGGTTTTGGAGCCCTTCTTGCACCCACAGGGCTAAGGCACCAGCCTTTTGCATGGTGTGTGTGTGGGTGTGTGGGTGTGGCACTCCTGTAGGTTTAGCCTTAAGTCTTTGTTGTGTAACAAACCACCCCAATTCTTAGTGCTTGAGGAATAATCATGGTCTGCGCTTGGCAGTGTGGGCTCAGGTCAGGCAGGTGGTTCTGCAGACCTGCCTGCAGCTTGATGCTGCGTGGAATCTCCTCTTGCATCTGTCTGGCTGTTGGCAGACTGTCAGTCTGGGCGTCTTCCTTCTGGTGGTCTCAGGGTTCCAGGAACCGAGAGAGAGCATGTCCCAGCTCCCAGGCACCTTGGAGCTGCCCGTGTAGTGTTGCCCCTTAACTGGAGCCCAGATCCAGGGGAGGGAAGGCACCTCACTTCTCGACTGAAAGCGCTGCAGGGGGCGCATCGCCTCAGAAGGCAAACATGCTGGTGCTATCGTTTTTCTTGATTTTCATGATGAAAAATTCAAATATACACCAGTGTTCAAACATATCCCAAAGTAGAAAGTAATACACTCACTCATCCATATGCTCATCACCTAGACTCAACAATTTTCAAAATTTAGCTCATTTGCCCCCTCCATTCTTTATATTTTTTTTTGCTAAAGCAAGTCCCAAACATCATGCCATTTGAATCCTATACACTTCAATATGTGTTTCCTAAAAAGGTATACATTCCTTCTATAATCACAATGCCATTATTACATATTGGTATCATCTGATACTTAGTCCATAACCAAATTTCCCCAGGATTCTCAAAAATGACTTTTTAGAGTAAGTAGATTTGGATAGGGGTCCATGAAAGATCCAGAGCAGTCCCCACTAGCTTTGCCTTTTGGCTGTTGACTTGTTGTGACACCAGGTCAGGGGCACTATATGGAGCCTCCATACTCTGCGTTTGCTTCCTCGTGCAGGCATTTAACCCTCCGCTCCATGCCCAGCGTTTCTGTTGAGTTAGTGCTCTAGGCTGGGGTGCATTTGGGTTCCACTTTCTGGCAAGAGTCTTTCATAGGTAGTACTATGTGCCTCCAATCACTTACTTTTGAAATATATATTTTTTATTGACGTGTATCATTCATACATGAACATGCTTAAACAATAAGTGGTATAGTAAAGGTTGTGAACTTACAAAACAAACATGCGTAACATCATGTAGGGCTCCCAAACATCTCCCCACCACCCCCACCTTGCACTGCGGTACGGAAAGCATCATTAAAATGTTACTGATAACTAGAGTCCATATCTTACATTTGGTGTATTTTTCCCCCAACCCACCCTATTATTTTTTAAAGTATGTTTTTATTACAGAGGTTACGAAGCAGTCATGCACACACTGTCACTTACTTTTGGCCACACTAGGATTGCTCTATGGGTGTCTCCATTACTCTCATGGTTGAGCCTTCGATGACCATTATCTAAATCTGTTATTTCAGTAAATGTTAAAAGATGATTTTCTAATTCCATCATTCCATCTAGATTTTATCATTAGCTGGAGTTCTTCTAGATTGTGTGTATCTAAAATAGAGTTCACAAAATATATTATTTCCTTTTAATTGGTAGATTACAAACTTAAGGAGTCATGCCCAAGTTATTTCTAGCCAACACTGGAAAAAATATATATGCTTTTCTTAGGAAAAAATTGAGTTAGAAATTTTTTCTATGGTTAAATAGGCATAAAAAAATTTTTAACAATTTTTAAGAGTACAATTAATTGACATTAAACACATTAAATATGTGTAACTTTCACCTCTATTTCTAGAACACTTTGATCATCCCAAACAGAAATTTGTATATATTAAGCAAAAAATACTCCACTCCCCCTTCTCCCCACCCCTTGGTAACCACGTTCTGCTCTGTCTCTATGAATTTGCATATTCTAATTATTTCAGATAAGTGAAATCTTACAATATTTGTCTTTTTGTGTTTGGCTTATTTCACTCAACATTACATCTTCAAGGTTCAACCATGTTGTAGAATGTACCAGAACATCATTCCTTTTTAAGGCTGAGTAATATTCCATTGTATATATAAACCGTGTTTTATTTATCCATTCATCTCTTGATGAACACTTCAGTTGCTTCCACCTTTTGGCTATTGTGAAGAATGCTGCTTATGAACATTGGTATGAAAATACCTGTTCAAGTCCCTGTTTTCAGTTCTTTTCAATATACACCTAGAAGTAGAATTTGCGGGTCATAGGGTAATTCTATGTCTAATTCTCTGAGGAACCGCCAAACTTTTCCACAGCAGCTGCACCATATTATGTTCCCAATAAGGTACAAGGGTTCTTATTTCACTACATCCTTGCCAACATTTATTTTCCATTTTTAAATAATAATTATCCGATTGGGTATGAAGTAGTATCATATTTCATTTTTTATTTATATTTTGCTAATTGGCAATGATGTTGATCATCTTTTCCTATGCTTTTTGGCCATTTGTGCATCTTCTTTGGAAAGATGTCTATTCTAGTCCTTTGTCCTTTTTTTTTTTTTTTTTAGGCCAGTAAAAAGAATTTATTGGGAAATGGGGGAAAAGAGCAGAGCTTGCTGAGAAATGGAAGAGAAGAATGGAAATACGCACCAAGATTTGGTGTGGGCTCCTCTAGGCAGAGAGTGAGCTCTGGCTTGTGTGGTCCCTTTTAAGCTGTTACTTACTCCTCCCCTTGCCAGTGCTAGGGGGAGGGGCCCAGCTGGTATTGGCTCCTCCTCCAGGGGTGCGGCCAGTGGGGAGGCCTGTGTGGAATATCTGGGCCATGGGGAGGTCCTGGGTGGCATTACTTGGGACCTCAAGGTCAGGGGCAAGGTCTCGGTGGGGTCTCATGGCCATGTTGCCTGTCCGTTACGTTGTCTGTTGGCTGTGTTGCGGCTCATCTTTTCCTTGTTTGCCTCCTCAACTCCCCCTCAGAGAGTTCACGCCCTTATTCTTAAGGGGGTGCTGAGGGGTGATGGTCACTCTTTTCTAGCTCCTTCCTGCTGGTTTGGGCAGTATCCCTGCCCGGCAGGGCACAAACCTCTCTGGCTATTCTATTGAGGTTGAGGGAAGACAGGTCTGACACTGTGGTTGGAACCGGACGAAATCCCTGCAAGACTAAGAAGGTGTTAATTCTGTAAGAAATAAACTTAATTAGAAGTTTGAAGATACATGGTCTAAAAGGATAAAGAGGACGGTGATGAGCAGGCCCAGAAAGGGGGCCAGCCATGACACCCTGGACCCCGAGAGTGAGAAAGGCCAGGCGCCTTCAGAGGCTGCTTCCTCCCAAAGTAGATGGAAATGGCATCTGCCCTGAGTTCTTTTATGCTTTTGGTTAACTCTAGGGAGAGGTTGTGGTAGACCTGCTGGGTTTGGGTATAAACTGCCAACTCCAGTTCCCACAGCAGCGGTTATGCCTAGGACAGCTCAGAGAGGTGTGAAGAGAGGCACTGCCCTAGACATAAACGCACAAAAACAGTACAGGCAACAAGACAAGCACATGGCAAGCAAATAAAGAATACTTAAGAGAGCCATTTCTTTGTCTTATAGACATGTTCATTAACTACTTAGAAAATGAATTAAATTTACCAGGACTTGTAGCATGTTCAATATCCCTCTGCATATGTCTGTTTCAAAAACTGGGTTGTTAGTCCTTTTCTTTGTTGAGTCATAGGAGTTCTTCATAAATTCTCAATATTAATCCTTAATTAGATATATGATTTCCAAATGTTTCTCTCATTCTGCAGATCGTCTTTACACGTTCTTGATAATGTCCTTTGATGAACAAAAATTTAAATTTGATAAAGTCCCATTTGTTACTTGTGCTTTTGGTGTCATGTCTAAGAATCAGTTGCTTAATACAAAGTTCTCAAGAAACTCCCTTATGTCTTCTAATAGAGTTCTATAAAATTAATTCATATTTGGGATGTTGACCATTTTTAGTTCATTTTTGCGTAGGTGCAAGATAAGGGGTCCAAAGTCATTCTTTTACATGTGGGTTTCCAGTTTCCCCAAAAGCATTTGTTTAAGAGACTATTCTTTCTCCATTGAATGGACTTGGTACCCGTGTCAAAAATCAATGGGCCATAGATGTGTGGCTTTATTTCTGGATTCTCATTTCTCTTCCATAGAAAATATGACTGTCCTTATGCCAAAACCACACTATTATAATTAGTAGCCACGTAGTAAGTTTTGAAATCAGGAAGTGTGAGATCTTCATTTTAGTCTTTTAATTTTGTTCTTCTTTTTCAACATGTTTTTGTCTATTCAGGGCCCCTTGCAATTCCATATGAATTTGAAGATAAGTTTTTCTTACACCTTATTAATAGATTTAATATCAAAGATTTGACATCTTTATAATATTAAGTCTTAATGTGGTATATTACATTGATTGATTTTCTTATGTTGAACCACCTTTTCATTCCTGAAATAAATCTCTTGGTCATGATGTACATAACCTTTTAATATAATGTTGGATTTGGTTTGCCGGAATTTTGTTGAGAGTTTCTGAATTTATTTTCATAAGGAAAATTGATGTGTAGTTTTCTTTTTTGTGATGTTTTTATCTGGCTTTGGTTTTAGGGTAATTCATTGAATGAATTAGAAAGTGTTCACCCTCTTTGATTTTTGGAATGGTTTGAGCAGGATTGGCCTTAATTTTTCCTAAATATTTGATAGAATTCAGCAGTGCAATCATCTAGTACTGGGCTTTTCTTTGTTAGAAAGTTTTAATTACTGATTCAGTCTCTTCACTTGTAATTGGTCTGTTGAGATTTCCTATTACCAGTTCAGTCAGTTTAGGTAATTTGTATATTTCTAGGACTTTGTCCCTTTCAATCAGGTGATCTAATTTTTCCGGCAAACATTTATTCATAATGTTCTTTTATAATCCTTTATATTTCTGTAAAGTTGGTAGAAATGTCCCCACTTTTATTCGTGATTTTAGTTATTTGCTTCTTTGCTCTTTTTTTCCTTTGTCAGTCTGGCTAAACTTTTTTTATTTGATTTGATCTTTTCAAAGAGCCAACTTTTGGTTTGTTTCTCTCTATTGTTTTTCTATTCTTTGTTTCATTTATCTCCACTCTACTCTCTATTATTTCCTTCCTTCTGCTCAGTTTGTATATTGTTTGCTCTTCTTTTTCTAGTTCCTCCAGGTATAAGGTTTTTTAATTGATTTGAGATCTTCTTTTTTAATGTAAACATTCAGAGCTGTACATTTCCTTCTCAGCACTGCCTTTGCTGCATCCCATATGTTTTGATATGTTGTGTTCTTATTTTCATTCATCTCAAGATTTTTCCCTTGTGATTTCTTCTTTGAACCCATACTTGTTAAAGAGTATATTGTTTAGTTTCCACATATTTTTGAATTTTCCAATTCTTCCTGTTACTGTTTTCCAGCCTCATTCCATTGTGGTCAGAGAAGATACTTTGTATGATTCCAATCTTTTTAAATTTGTTGAGCTTGTTTTGTGACCTAACATGTAGTCTATACTAAAAAATGATCCATGTGCTCTTGACAAGAACATGTATTCTACTCTTGTTGGGTAAAGTGATTTATGTATGTTTGTTAGGTGTAATTGGTTTGCAGTTTTTGTTCCAGTCCTCTATTTGATATTGATCTTCAGTCTAGATGTTCTAGCAATTATCAAAAGTGGTGTATTGATGTCTCTAACAATTATTGTAGAATTGTGTATTTCTCCCTTCTGATCTGTCAGCTCTCCATATATTTTGGGGCTATGCTATTAGGTGCATATAGGTTTATAATTGTTATATCTTCTTGCTAGATTGAAGCATTAAGCAATATATAGTGTTCTTTGTCTCTTATAACTTTTTTTTACTTATGGTCTAATTTTGTCTAATAATAATATATCCACCTCATCGTCTTTTGATTACTGTGGTGTGCATCTTTTTCCAACCTTTTACTTTAAACTTCTTTGTGTCTTTGTATTTCAAGTAAATCTGTTGTAGACAGCATATACATGGATAATGTTTTTTCATCCAGTCTGGCAATGTGTGACTTTTAATAGATTTTAATCATTAATGTTTATTTAATTACTGATAAAAGTTTATTTCTGTCCTTTCAGCTATTTGTTTTTTTGTATTCCTTTATATATTTTTTGCTCATCAATTGCTCCATTACTGCCTTTGGTATTTAGTTACTTTTCTGTAGTGTACCATTTTGACTCTCTTCTTTCCTTTTCACTGTACTTTTTATTTATTTTCTTAGTGGTTAGTTTGGGGATTACAATTAGCCTCTTAAACTAATAACCTAGTTTGAAAATACCAATTTAATTTTGGTAGTATACAAATGTTCTGCTCCTGTTCATCTCCAACCCTCCTACTTTATAATGGCATTGGCTCAGATCACATCTTTATATATTGCATGCCCATTAACATACAGTTTAATTTGTTGTACACATCTTCCTTTTAAGTCATATAAAGAGTTAAAAAATAATTAAAAGCCAGAAAGTACAATAATATAGGATTTCATACTTACTTATGTATTTACCGTTACCAGTGTTCTTTATTTCTTCTTATGCCTTCAAAAGAAGAATGGTCTTTAAAAGACCTTTATTATGAATCTTTTATACAAACAGGCACACTGTAAAAAATTCAAACATTTTATTTTAGAGGACCCTTCAGCTTCTTTTAAGGAGTATATAATTCTCTCTGTTTTTATCTGGTGAATTTTGTATTCTCTACCTGCTTGGGAGAACAGATTCCAAAGTAAAGTAGAGTAGACTATTTTATTCTAATCTGAATTTATTGTTTACATCTCAGGAAATATCTTATAGCATTTCTTTAACAAAGATAAGTCTGAGAAAAAGTTTCATGAACATGATGAGAAATGTGACACTTCATGTGTCCTCCATGTTTCCCTCTGTGAGTTTTTGATGTATATGCTGCCTTAATCCACAGTCATGTTATAAGAGGCTCAAAGTTAACATGTCCAAAATAGTTTTTATAAGATTGGAAAGGAGGACTTATTGCAGAAGTGGAAGAATATGAGAGAAATTAAAGAGTTAAAATTGGCAGAATTTGATGCAGTTTAGCTGACAGTTTAGTACTAATGCAAGTATTTTAGTTCTCAACAAGTTTTAAAATATTTTATAAGATGTTAACATTAGGGAAACTATGGTGAAGGGTATACAGAACTCTTTTCCCCTTTTGGTCAAGGTATAAACTTACTGTAAAATTAAAAGTTTAAGGTAAAATACACATACAGACTAAGAGAAATACTTTCAGTACAAAAGGATACATAAAGAACTTCAACAAATCAATAAGCAAGATATCCCAATAGAACAAAATGAGAAAGTGATATCAACAGGCAAATGAGATAACATTTTTGTCTATCAGAAAAATAATTGAAAGATTAATGTTATCAATTGTTCATACACATTTGGGTAACAGAAAAGATAGGTAGTGATTTGGTTTTCTTGGAGGGCAGGCTGATAGTATCAGTTAATTTTCTTATAAACATA
This sequence comes from Dasypus novemcinctus, assembly GCF_030445035.2. Lineage (NCBI taxonomy): Eukaryota > Metazoa > Chordata > Mammalia > Cingulata > Dasypodidae > Dasypus > Dasypus novemcinctus. Next base: position 185,310,851 of record NC_080675.1, on the reverse strand, counting down.
TCCTTCAATCCAAAAATTCCATTTTAGACACTTCTCCTGCAGAAGGATTGGCGTATATACACACAAAAGGAATATATAAGGATTTTTGTTGCAGTTTTGTAATAGAAATTGTTTTAGGGTTTTCTAGGGAAACAGAACCAACAGGAGCTCTCTGTAAATAGTGTGAGATTTTGTAAAATTGTCTCCTGAAACCGTGGGGAAGAGCAGGTCCAAATGTCACAGGGCAAGCTGCAAACCAGAGGCTCCCGTGAAGGCCCTGGGTGAGGTCCCAGGACCTGGCTGTCGGAGGCAGAGGTGGGAGTTCGCTCTCTGGATGCTGAAACCACTTCTCCTTTCAAGGCCTTCAGCTGACTGGATGAGACATCACTCCTTGCTGACAGCAATCACCTCAGTTGATTATAGATGTGACCAGTCATCTATGCAACCAACTCACTTATGAACGTGCATGAAATGCCCTTGCATTACAGTTAGCTGAGTTGACCAAACAGCTGGGCACCAGGACTTGGCCAAGGTGACACATGAGCCTAACCATCACTTGTCAACTTCGGAGCCATACGCACCATCTTAAACCATTCTTTTTTTTTTATTATTATTTTTTAAAGATTTATTTATTTATTTATTTAATTCCCCTCCCCTCCTGCGGTTGTCTGTTCTCTGTGTCTATTTGCTGCGTCTTGTTTCTTTGTCCGCTTCTGTTGTCGTCAGCGGCACGGGAAGTGTGGGCGGCGCCATTCCTGGGCTGGCTGCACTTTCTTTCATGCTGGGCGGCTCTCCTTATGGGGCCCACTCCCTGCGCGTGGGGCTCCCCTATGCGGGGATCACCCCTGCGTGGCATGGCACTCCCTGCGCGCATCAGCACTGCACGTGGACCAGCTCCACACGGGTCAAGGAGGCCCGGGGTTTGAACCGCGGACCTCCCATGTGGTAGACGGATGCCGTAACCACTGGGCCAAGTCCGTTTCCCTTAAACCATTCTTAATCTCAAAATCTCTAAATCAAAACAGTAACAGACTTTTTTAAAAAAATGGCCTAACAATATTCAACTGTCCTGCATAAAAGTAGAAACACACTAAATCTCTCCAGAAAAGGATGCAAGTCCTTGGGTAATATTCACTCTTAAACATGACATCCTTAAATACTATGACATGAAACTGATACAAGCTATATCATATGATAAGGGAAAAGACTAGGGAAGAAACAAATATTTTCATTTTATTTATATATAAAAACATACTCAAAACAAGGAAGACATATTCATTACAGTCCCCGTTTGTGTAACTGGTCGCCTGGTCATAGCTCATATTTATCACTACCTTCCTCCACTACCCATTCCACGTTCCCTTCACCCTCAGCAAGCACCCTGCTGGCTATGGTTCTTTGCCAAGTGGGGTGACCCAAACCTTCATTCCTGAAAATTTGGGGCCATTGTTAGTCTGCCTGGATTGGGTTGTTGAACTTTTCCAGTGACTTTAATTACAGGGTATGGCAGTACTAAGACATGCCCTAGGCGAGCTTCTGCACTCCAGGCATTATGTAGATGCAGTCCTGTTTCCCCTTGATAGTCAGGATCAGTCACCTCAGCCAGGACAGTAACTCCTTTCTTTGCCTGTTATTCAGAAGCACAAAGACCCAAAGTGGCCAGGCGGCAGTCTTAACTTCCAGTTCAGTGGAATCATTGGTGGCAGCACTCCTCCTTTTGGAACTAAGACCTGTAGACCAGCAGAGCTTAAGTCTGCAGGGACAGGAAGCAAATTTTCCTAGTGGGTCATTAGGGGTAATAGTGAGTGGTGCCACTCCCATTTTCACCCCTTGATTCCTGGGTCCATGAATCCTGACTATGGGAGAACCAGCACCATAGAGTGGATGCTGATTTAGAGCATACCCAGCCTCCTGGAGAACATTGCCCCAGCCCTGCAAGGTAGTGCCACCTCGTTGGTAATTGAGTCTTCAAAAGGCCATTCCACTGTTCTGTCAGTCCAGCTGCTTCAGGGTGATGGGGGTGGGAAACATGGTAAGACTATTAAAGTCCATGAGCATGCGTCTATTCCCTCACATCATTTGCTGTGAAGTGGGTTCCTTGGTCAGAAGCAATGCTGTGTGGAATGGCAGTGGGTAAGACATTTGGTAAGTCCATGGATGGTAGTTTTGGAAGGAGCATTATGTGCATGGAAGGCAAACCCATATCTGGAGTATGTATCTTTTCCAGTTAGAACAAATTACTGCCCCTTCCATGATGGAAGTGGTCCAGTGTAATCAGCCTGCCACCAGGTAGCAGGCTGGTCACATCGGGGAGTGGTGCCATATCAGGGGCTGAGTGTGGGTCTCTGCTGCTGGCAGATGGGGCACTCAGCAGCGGCTGTAGTGAGTCAGCCTTGGTAAGGGGAAGTCTGTGTGCTGAGCCCATGCATAACCTCTTTCCCTACTTCCATGCCACTGGGCAATGACAGGTGTGGCTGGGGAAAGAGGCTGAGCATTAACCACAGAGCAAGTCATCTTACCCACTTGGTTATTAAAATCCTCATCTGCTGAAGTCACCCTCTGGTGAGCATTCACATGGGACACAAATAATTTTCATATTTTTTGCCCACTCAGAAAGGCCTATCTACGTAACTCTTCCCCAGATCTCTTTGTCACCAATTTTCCAATCATGTTTCTTCCAATTCCCTGACCATCCAGCCAAACCATTGGCTACAGCCCATGAATCAGTGTTCATTTGTACTTCTGGCCATTTCTTCTTCCAAGCAAAATGAACAGCCAGGTTCACTGCTCGAAGTTCTGCCCACTAGGAGGATTTGCCCTCACCAGTGTCCTTCAGGGATGTCCCAGAAAGGGGCTGCAGTGCTGCAGCTGTCCCACTTTCAGGTGGTACCTGCATATTGTGCAGAACCATCTGTAAACCAGGTCTGAGTTTTCTCTTCTTCAGTCAACTGATTGTAAGGGACTCCCCAAGAGAACAAAGCTGTGAGCTGGGAAAGAGAAGGTAACATGGCAGGAGTGGTGGCCATGGGCATTTGAGCCACTTCCTCATGTAACTTACTCATGCCTTCGGGACCTGCTCAAGCCCTATCTCCTTACCTCTTCCACTTTACTATGGAGTGCTGCTGTGTACACCCAACTTCATGGTTTGGTGGGTCAGACAATGTCCAGCTCATGACAGGCTACTCAGGTCTTGTGGTAACTTGATGGTCTGTGTTTAAGTGTTCAGTCTCCACTAAGGGCCAGTAGCAGGCCAAAAGCTAATTCTGAAAAGAAAAGTAATTATCTGCAGAGGACGGCAAGGCTTTGCTCCAAAATCCTAAGGGTGTGCGTTGTGATTCTCCCACAGGGGCCTGCCGAAGGCTCCAGACAGCATCTCTATTTGCCACTGTGACATCCAGAACCACTGGATCTTCTGGATCATGTGGTCATGTGGCCCAAAGGGGTAATGCAGCTTGCACAGCAGCCTGGACCTGTCACAGGATCTAATCTAGTCCCCAGTCAAAACTAGCAGCTTTTTTGGTCACTCAGTAAATAAGCCAGATGAAGAATGTGTTGTCTCCAAAATCATCATGCCTCTTTTTTGGTCCTAGGAAGGGTCAGATGCAATGGCTTATCCTTCACTTTAGAAGGGATATCTCAACATGCCCCACACTACTGGACACCTAGAAATTTCACCAAGGTGGAAGGCCTCTGTATTTTTGTTGGATTTATCTCCCATCCTCTCTCATGCAAATATCTTACCATTAAGTCTACAGTAGTTGGAAATTCTTGCTCACTAGGTCCATTCAACATGATATCACCAGTGGAATGTCTTGTGGGAGGGAGAGATGATCAAGATCCTTTTGGGCATTATTATGACATAGGGCTGGAGAGTCGATGTGCCCCTGCATTATGCCAGTCAACAGGTATTGTTGGCCTTGCCAGGTGAACACAAACTGTTTCTGGTAGTCCTTACTAACAGCAATCGAGAAAAAAGAATTTCCCAGGCCAATAGCAGCATTCCACTTACCGGGGTATGTGCTGATTTGCTCAGTCAGTGATACCACATCTGGAACAGCAGCCGCATTTGGAGTCACCACCTGGTTAAGTTTACAGTAATTCACTGTCATCCTCCAAGACCCATCTGTTTTCTGCACAGGCCACATAGGAGAGTTGAATGGGCTGTGGTGGGCGCCACCTCCCTGCATCCCCCAGATCCTTGATGTTGGCGTTGAACTCTGCAGTCCTTCCAGGAATCCGGTACTGCTTTTGGTTTACTCTTTTGCTAGGTAGGGGCAGTCCTAGTGGCTTCCACTGGGCCTTTCCTACCATGATGGCCCTCACGCCACAAGTCAGGGATCCAGTGTGGGGCTTCTTCCAGTTGCTGTGTCTGTCTATTCCAATTACGCATTCTGGAACTGGGGAAATAACCACAGACTGGGTCCAGGGACCCACTGGACCAACTGTGAGATGGACCTGAGCTAAAACTCCACTAATCACCTGACCTCCCTAAGCCCATACTCTGACTGGTTGACCACAGTTATGTTTTGGGTCTCCTGGAATTAATGTCACTTCTGAGCCAGTGTCCAATAATCACCAAAATGTCTGATCATTTCCTTTTCCCCTGTGTACAGTTACTCTGGTAAAAGGCTGTGGGTCTCCTTGGGGAAAGCTGGGAGGGAGAATAACAATATAAATTATTGGCAGTGTAACAGGATCCTTCCCCAAGGGGACCTGGCCTTCCCCTCATTCGAGGGGCTCTGGGTCTATTACCTGTCTCAAGTCTGGGAATTGGTAAAGGGGCCGAGACGCAGAGGAGTCTGCAATTTGAGTTAGGGTTTTGTTCACTTGACCTCAAAGTCTTCTGCTTATACAGCTCCAGAGGAAATTTAGTGGACTGCCCATCTATTTCAGTTCCAGGTACCCTATGATCTATTAGCCAGTGCCATAGCTCTATGAGACGCACTCTTGGATAGCTGCTTTGAGCCTGCCTTTCACTGTGTAGCCTCACCCACCTTGTCTTTGGTGAGTAGGTGTTGCTATGGCTTCTGCCAGCCCTGAACCCGATCATCCCCATAGTATTTAAGGATGCTTAAAGGTCCTTAAACACTGTGTTAAGGCCAATTACAGCAGTTCCCACAGTAACGTCTGGACTTCAGGGAAGATGGAGTTAGTCTTAGTCTTACAAATTGATTCCTCACAGTCCTGGTGAAAGGTGTGTCCTCTGGATATTCCTGGGGTGGGTGGGTGGGCAGCTCTTACATGATAACTCCATTCTAGCATTCCAGTCTCTCTAAGGCTTTGGGTACCCCCACCTGTGGAATACCAAGGCAATTCTGACATCTTGCCCTCAGCCAGCTTTGGCCATCTTTTGGTCCATGTTTCAACCAGCCTCCTGACCACACAGCGTGCTCTCTGATCCTTTGAGCTACAACATTGAATCCAGAATCTCTGTGTAGTGGGCCTGTGCCAATAAATTCAGCCTGATCCAACTTGATATACTTGGACCAGTATCCCATACCCTTAGTGTTCATTCCCACACATGTTCCCCTGATTTTTATCTACATAAATTGAAAATTTCCTACAGTTTTTTGGAGTATTGCATACTTCCTCATGGGTCACACTTTGTACTTCGCCTTTGGGGGCTTGTTGTGACTTTAGTTACAAGTCTGGGAGAAGAGGGGTGCTAGGAGTAGGCAGCATTAGAAGTGTCTGGTGAGCCATTACCTCGGGGTGTTCCCTTGCCAGTTCATATGAGGAGACAGGATTACTCGTCCAGGTGGGGGTTGGAAGGCAGACTGCACAGGGCAGGCTTGAGGCTGGGTGGTCGTGCTCTCAGGACAGACCATGTCAGGTTTATCTGGCAAAGTCGCAGCACTTTGCCAGAGTGAAGTCATCCCCAACGACATCATCATCAACTCACATGTCTCCACCCCAACCCTCAGGGTTCCCCTCCTTTCCAGTCAGTGCCCTCTCTCTAACAGCAGGCACCATGCGAGGTCGAGATTTCGGTTTCCATCGTAACTCCGCTGCTTGTGCAATGAGATTCTTGGTCTGGTTTTCAGAGATCGAAGTCTGTGGCCACACGAAACCAGATTTTCTTTTCAGGCACACACAGAAACGTTCACATTATTCCTGGGGTGCTTAAGTTATAAATTTGAAGCCTTCAGTTCATCCCTTTCTTTTGTAACTGTATCTGGTATATTGAGGAACAGCCAGGCAACATCATTGTGCCTTTTAACTCCAAAACTCTGCTAAGGTGTTAAAAACACTGTCACCCAGGTCCCTGCCTTATATAAGCACAGAAGTGTCCTTTCCAGTGGTGATCTTTTGCATATATCTGTTGCCAGCTCGTGCCATGGAGTGTCAGTAGCCTCTCAGTTACTGGAAAGAGAGTCATTCGTGCCCTTGAATCTAATCAGAGTAGAGAGCCAATAGCAAAAATCCCAGAACCAATTCAGAAATCCCATTTTTTAAGATTTTGTTTCTCAAGAACCACTCCCAATACCAAACTGTATTAGTCAGTGCTCTCTAGAGAAACAGAATCAACAGGAGAGATCTGTAAATAGTATGAGATTTTATAAAACTGTCTCACATGACTGTGGGGATGCACAGGTCCAAATTCTGTAGGGCAGGCTATAAACTAGGGACCCCAAAGAAGGTCCTCGATGAGTTTCCCCAGGAGACACTGTCTGAAGTTGAGATACAGATTTTCTCTGAATGCTGAAATTACCTCTACTTCTAAGGATTTGCACTGATTGGATAAGATGTCACTCACTGCTGACTGTATCTCTTGTAGATGTGATCAGCCATAGGCAGGCAACTTACTGATGGTTAAAGCTGATGAAATGCCCTTGTAGTACAGCTGGCCCGGTGCTTGCTTGACCAGACAACTGGGCACCGTTACCTGGCTGAGTTGGCACAATAGCCTAACCCTCGCTCGCAGAAATCATCTTAGTTAAGTCAACTATGATACATCTATATTGTAGAATGCTGGGAATATTTTTTAGAGAGGAATTTTTTACCAATCAGATATATCTTCATTGTTTGACATATTCTCCATGAGAAAACATTAAGTGAAAAAAAAGTTGCAGAATAGTAATCACTGTCTTTCATTTTCGTAAAAAAACATAGAACCATTTCTTTTTATAAATGCCTATATAGTTCTATCTGTATATTTAAGTTAATACAAAGCAAAAGGTCTGTAAATCCACTCTCTAGTTTGTTTTAAATAATAATAGTGCCTGTGGGTATGGGGTGGTTGTGATCCAATTGAACTTTCCAACAATTATCCATTGTTTGAAATTTTTACTAAGGTTAATATGTTCATGAATTACTTTGAAATTGAAGGGAAAAAAGAATGCCCAAAGACCTGAGCCGGACCTAAAGGTGGAATGTTACTCCCAGGACTCTTGGCCCAAGCTGAGAGGACAACATCTAGGACGGGGCTCAGCCTGGCTGTGTGATTTGTGGGGTTCATTGTCCAGTGGAAATGTGGGGTGCTGTATTGGTTTTCTAGGGCTCCTGTGAGAACTGCCGTAACTTGAGTGGTTCACGGTAACAGTTTAGCCTCACGTTTCTGTGAGGGGGGCCAGCAGGTCCGCGCCTCCTCCAGCACCGGGGGCTCGGGTGCCCTGACTAGTTGCAGCATTGCTCCAGCTCCACCTCTGTCTGCGCCTCAGGGCTCCCCCTCCTTTCTGCTCGAAGGACACAAGCCTTGGCCCTCGGGCCTGCCGAGACCCTCACCTAGTCCATCTCCAGAAACCCTGTTTCCCAGCAAGGCCGCTTCCACAGGCCCAGGGCCTAGAACCTGGGCAGATCCCCTCTTGTGGACACGATTCAGTGCAGTACAGCTTCCTCGTTCAAAAGGTAGGAAGAAAGGGCCGTTCCAGATACACAGAATGGTGATTTCCCCCACCGTCTCTTATACCGAGCAGTCGTGCTTTTTATTTGCTAGTTAATGTCATTCTGAATAAAGAAGACTTAAAAATTTTTAATTATGAACATGGATTTTTACCATTTTTCTGTATATTGTGCTATGCCAGTTTTAACTACAGATATCAGAATTTTTAACTCATAAGCAGAGTAATTGAAATCGTGGTTTGTCCCTGGAGAGACGAACACAACCAGGCTCCAGAAGGCCAGAAGGCAGAGAGATTTCCAGGCAGGCCGGGGCCTGCCACGGGAATGCTGCTGGCGTGGGGACAGTTGCAGCAAGTACAGAGCGCATAGCACAGAACACCTGGGCTCGTTCTGGCAGCGGCTGCTGCGTTCCCCTTCTCCAAGAGGAGCGAGGAGCACCTAGCTCCTGGGCCCACTGCTCAGCTCCCAGCAGGTGGCACCCACCAAGAGCTTCAGCGCTCCCCACCCAGGGCCCCTGACTGGGGCTCGAAATGGGGCAGGGAGGGGCTCACCCCAGCTAGGAGGTGGTCTCCGGCTGGCCGCCCTCCAGAGGGGAGTTCCAGCTCTGCTGGGGGGTGTGAGGTGGGCAGCCAGGAACTGCTGTGAGCTGAGGTCCAAGCCACCCGTACCTGCTCCACTGCCCCATGACAACTCACGGACAAAGCACAGCTTCAAAGGTAAAATTGCCAGGAATTCCGAGCCTGCATCTGCAGCACATTAAACAAACCCCCAGCACAGGACCCTTGCGAGCTCCTTTTTGTTTTTGTTTTTGTTTTTGTTTTTAAGATGGGAGACACTGGGGAGAACCCGCATTGAGAGGTGGGTGAAGACGATGGTGGGAGAGAGGACAGCTGAGAGGGCGGGTCCCAGATGAGAGTCTCGGCCCATGGGGGTAGGGGAATAAAGGTTTCTCAGTGCTGGAAGGAAGGTACAGGATGGCGCCTTTCTCTCGGATCATGAGCAGAGACGTCTGCTTGGGCTGGGCACGGGGTGCTGCCTAGGAGGTCATCTGGGGAGTGCAGCAGTTGGGTGGGAGGAGCCGAGAAGCTGGGCCGGCGACTGCGGGCCCCAGGCTCGCCTGCCCTGTGGGGCCTGGCCGGTCCACGGCCATGGACTTCTGGTTGTGATTTTCAGAACCCTAAGAAGAGAAAGCTCCATCTCATGCCAGGCAGAGGAGGGTGGCCTCAATGGAGGAGAGTTCGTACTTTTTCACTCTTCATATGTCCTTTTTGAGAAAGACAAAATATTGGCAGTAAATAACATTTGCTTCTAGATCCCTTTGCTTTGCAAAATGAAAAGTTGGTGATCCCATATTGGACCTCTAATGTGGTTTTTGAAACATTACTGGCCTGTGGAATCTTCCAGACTTTGTGCACCTCAAAGCTCTTCCCCATTCTGCATCGTCGGGAAAATTCTGAAGAAGTTTATAGACTCTCCCAAGACAAGGTGTAGGAATGGGCTAGGGTGCCTTCGTTGCTGTTTCAATGCTCTGATGGACTGTTCAGTATTTTGGATTTGTTCTCTTGGCTGGCAGTGTGGAGATTGTCTCATGAGAAATGCTGCTGCTTTGCATTTCACAAGTAAACACAGGTTGCACCCAAAATAACGAAATAATCTGCTTTCCTAAGAATCTTTTTTGTAATGGAAACATAAATATACATATTTAAAGCTAGGTGTGGATATAGTTTTGGTCAAGGTAGTTTGATAAATGGTTTTATCTAAGAGTTATAATGATTTTGCATATACAGGGTTTTTCTACCCTGAGCCACAGACACCAAAAGTCCCACAGGAAGTTATCTTTGTAAGTGTTGTGGTTTTTCAGTTTCCTCTTCAGAATGCATTAGATGATCAGAAATAAGATAAATCCGTCCAATTCAAAGAGATTTTAGTTTAAATTTTACTCTAAACAAGAATCTTTAATTTGCTTGTATTTCTTTCCATCTAATTGGCCAAAAGGAACTATGAACACATTCATATGTAAGCATTAAATGTGTGGTATAATTTGAAATGTTTTTGGTGTGTGATGGATAAACTATTAATTGTTAAAGGGGTGATTTGAAATTATGCTTTATGCTTCACAGTTCTTGTTAAAGCACCTCTCCTAAAGTAAACTATAGGAATGGGGGGTGTTCTTACTTTTTGATAAGAGTTGTTTCACTTTATTTTTGTGAAAAGCAATCACCTTCTCAACTGTTTCAAGAATAGGGCATACATAAAGCATATGTTATGCAATTTAATTTATATGTTAGAAATATATATTGTAAAGGTTAAAAGGAATATTATTATTCATTAAAATGTTTCTGTTAATGTAATTTTTAAAGCATAGTATTCTCAATGGAGTTGTAAGGTAAAATATTTTTGCTTGATTTCCATTTTTTTTAATGATGGGAAGGATAAATAAAACTGCAATCATATATAATAGGTCTGCAACAAAGCATTGTAACCTCGCATTTAAATTATATATTGGGAGACTTGATGTAAAAGTGACAAATGAGAATAAAGGAAAGATATTAGCAAATTTTAGATTCTAAGTTTAGATGCCATTAATGATACCACACCTAGCTCTAGGTGGGTTGTGTCAATTATGCATCTTATTAAATGGTAAGAATAACATAATGTAAAAGGTCTTCCGTGACCAACTTTTAAAGTAAAAAAAGGAGAATATCTCTTAAATTTTTTAAGATGGTGTTTGTTCATTATGACATTTTAATCACAATTCTTTTTTTTTTTTTTAGATTTATTTATTTCTCTCCCCTTCCCCCATTGTCTTCGCTCTGTGTCCATTAGCTATATGTTCATCTACATCCACTTGCACTACCCGTAGACACCGGGAAACAGTGTCTCTTCTTTGTTGTGTCATTTTGCTGAATCAGCTCTCCATGTGTACAGTGCCACACCTGGGTGGGCTGTGCTTTTTTTAAGCAGCGGGTCTTTCCTTGTGGGGTACACTCCTTGTGCGTGGGGCACCCCTAGGCGGGGGCGCCCCTGCATGGCACGGCACTCCTTCCATGTGGCAGCACTACACGTGGGTCTGTTTACCACACGGGTCAGGAGGCCCTGGGGATCGAACTCTGGACCTTCCATATGGTAGACAATGCTCTATCAGTTGAGCCACGTCTGCTTCCCATTAATCACAATTCTTCAGGGAAGAAATAATACTTTATCCAAAGCCAGAAAATTGTGCACAACGTTGTCTTTTTCAAGTTGGTATTGAGATTGAACCCACAACTTCATATGTGGAAAACAGGTTCTCAACTCCTTAAGCTGCACTCACTCCCACAACAGCATTATTTTAAAACAGAAATGACTTCAACTATGTTTTGTGCAGGGAAAAAGAAAAAAGGTTTGGTTTGCAGACTTTATTTTTGTATTTCAGATAGCTCCAGGTTGTGAAGGGCTGGTACTTTGAAAACTTTGATATAATTGTGATATACTGATAAATCTTGGTTAAAGTAAATTTGAGCCTTGACATAGTTGAATTCTAAATAAAGAACCAACACTGCAAACCTGATGTTTATGCCTTCTTCCGTTTCTCCTGGGCGTGTGTGGCGCTGTACTCCGCGCTTTAAGGTGTTATCCCATTTACTGTCACCAAGGATTTCTGGAGCTTGTGGAGAGATTTACATCTTACAAAGTGGATTAGTGAGGCTGGAAGTGGGTCCCTCCAGGTCATATTCCTTGGTGGTCAGCAAGGCTGTTAGGGTGGTGGAGCTCGAGGGTGGCCCACCAACTGGGCATCAAGACCTCCTGTTCTGCCCAGTGGCTGAGTGGACAGAGGGCAGTCTGGTTCCACTCACCGCTGTGGGCTTACAGAGTTTTGATGTAAAAAAATAGACTTTCCAGATCCTTGTCTAGGTAGGTGGGAGAAGGTGACTTCTCTTGGGGCCTCATGTGTGTGGCCAGGACACTGCTGTCTCCTCCGCGTTCCTGGACCTCCTCGCAGTTCCACTTGGGAACTTGCAGGGCGGGTGTTCTTTGCCGGGGCGGAGGGCCAGGTGCCTGCCAGCCTGAGGGCGGAGGGCCAGGTGCCTGCCAGCCTGAGGGCAGCGGGCCAGGTACCTGCCAGCTTGAGGGCGGAGGGCCAGGTACCTGCTGGCCTGAGAACCGAGGGCCAGCGGCCTGCCAGCCTGGGGGCGGCGGTCCCTCGAGGCCACACTCCCACGGGGGCTTGGTGAGCAAGTGGACCGTCGTGAAAGCCGAACCCTCGTGCAAGACAAACAGGAAGACGCTCTCGCCCGCGGAAACCGAGCTCGCCAAGTTACTTAGGCAACTGCGACTTCCTTCTGCGGCAGGGGGTCGGCCTGCGGGAGGAAGCAGGGCGGGGGTCGCTTAGCCCTCCCTCCGCCGGCCCCGCCCACCCGTGGCCCCGCCCCGGCCCCGCCCCTCCCGCCTGGGCATGCTCAGTGCGCGCGGCCCACGGTGGCGTGGCCTCCAGGAGTCCCCAGCGCGGCTCCGCCCTTCGACGTCGCGCCGCCGCGGCCGTCGGCTCCCGGGAAGTTGCGTGCGGGCGCCGGGCTGTGGGGCGCCGGGCTGTGGGGCGCCGGGCGGTGGGGCGCCGGGCGGTGGGGCGCCCCGAGGGCCGCGCCGCGGAGGGCGGGCGGAGGCCGACGCGGCCGGCGAGCGCTGCGGGAGGCGGGGCGGCCGCTTTCCGGACTTTTGTCCGAGTTGAGTCCCTCCCCTGGGCCGGGCCTCGTCTGCCGCCCCCGCCCCGCTCGCTGCATCCCGGGAGATGTTTATTCGGGCTGTGGCGTGAGGAGCGGGCGGGCCGGCGCGCCGAGTTTCGAGTCCGAGGAGCTCGGCCCGGCGCCGCGGAGACAAGATGTCCGCCAGAGCCGCGGCCAAGGTGAGGCCCCGGGGCGGGCGCCGGGGGGACGGGGACCCCGGGGGGAAGGGGAGCGCGGGGCCCGGCGGGGGCGCCGGCGGGAAGAGGGGCGCGGGGCGGGGCGGGGCGCCGGGGGACCGGGGTCCCGAGGGAGCGGGGTGCCCGGGGGCGGGGGCAGGTGCGTCCCGGGCCGCGCCGCGCAGCAGGTCGCCGCCGGGTGCCCGCGAGTGTCGGCCGGGGCCGGGGCCGGGGCCGGGGCCGGGGCCGGGGCCGGGGCCGGGGCCGCGGCCGCACCCCCGCGGGCCCTGTGGCTGGAGCCGGGCTTGGTTCCCGGCGAAACCGGGCAGTTTCGGTCTGAGGTCACCGCGGCGGGCGCGCCATCTATCAGGCTTTGAGACAGCAAAACAGCCTGGAATACTGGATCGGATTTTTTTTTTCTCGTTCCATATTACTTATTTAAGGTAACTGAGAAAACTAATCCCTTAACACTTTTCGATAACTTAATTTGAATTAAACTTTCAAAGTTAATGCAAAGTGCACCTACAAGTGGACAATAAAATGAACTCATAAAATAAAAATTAGCAAAGAACCGTGGGCTTCTCAAAAAAGGTAACATTTTTCTGTCTTTTTATCCGTGTGCTTTGAAACCAACTTGTGTATCACATTGAAAAATCGATTCTTAAATGTCAGTTTGATTTATGAGAATTCTTCCTTTTGTAACATTTTAATCTTATTATAAAGTAGCATCCGCTCTTTTAAAAATTTACAGGAATACAGGAAAGTGAAGAGTAAAAATTTTCCCTTTTAAAAATGATTATTTCAAACAGTATCGAGGTTCTTAAGCAGGTAGTGATTTTGTTTTTTGTTTTTTGCTTTTGGTTTGTTTTATATGTTTACTCATAGCGCTGAGGGCAGGTATAGCAATGGTCTTGAAGTTTCTGAACCCTGTAACACGACCTTGTTTTCTTGCTGGCAAAAGTTAACGGTTACATTTCTTAGTAAATAGATTCTTTTTAAGAAATTATGGTATTCTTTCTTTAAGGAAAAAAATATTTGTACTTTTTGACTTGATATTACTGAAAAACAATATAAAGGTAAGACTTGATCCAAAGATTTAGAATAAAAGAAAAATGTTTCTTTGACTTTAAAATAAGTACGTTATTTACCTTTTTTGCAACTTCTTTTCAGATTACACAGAATGCGAAAAGAATTGTGATCTGTTGATAATGCAAGACAATAAATACACTTTAAGGTTATTTGAAGTATGTAGAGTAATAAATTTTGAGTAGATTGCTGTAGTAAGATGACTTGGAAGGAGGAGTACTTTTCCTCTTGAATTATTTTGTTTAGATTTTATGGATTTTTGAAAATAAGCATTTAATAGTTCATTGTAGGAACATTTGTATTCTTAAATTTTACACTAGTAAAATATGAGCTTGTTGTACTATGGGGCCACCTTTAAATCTAATGTAGAACATGGCAGGTCATAAATAGACAAAATTAAGTAGTAGTCAGTTGTTTCCTTAAGTCACATATTTTAAGGTGCTCAAAATGCTAAGAGCCAGGCTTTCTACTCAGTACTTTACATAAAATCTTTTAGCCTTATCCCCTTGAGAATTTTTAAATTTTGCAGCTTGCTTTTTTATATTTAGCATAATAGTTCTTAGAACTCGTAAGCCAGTATCTTCGAATTTTTATGTACTTTGTAAGATATTTTAGAATACACCAGTTTTCTCCAAGCTCATATATCAACATAAATCAATTCTAAATATAATTTGGTGTGGTATTATAAAAAATTTGATAATATAAAAGAGCGATGATAGCCAAGAAATTTTGGGAAAAAGAAGATTCTACCAGAAAACCAAATGTGTTATAGTATCTTGGTAACTAAAAACCATTTATCAGCTTAGGAGCCCCAGAGAGTCCAGAAACATCTGTGTATTTAATCGCCTTTTTGTGATTATGAACATCAGCATTTAATGTGTGTCATGTGTTCTTAACTCATTTAATCCTCACAGTAACATGTGAAGTAAACCCTGCTCTTATCCCCATTTTATGGAGAAGGAAATAAAAACACAGACTGATAAAGTAATTTACATAAAGTTCACCTAGCCAGTAACGGAATATATGATTAAAAAGTAAAGTTGTAGATTATTAGGATAATTTAGTAAACAGTGCTGAAACTGTTGGCTATCCATTTTTTAAAAATATTACTTTTCTTCCTCAGTCCACAGACCAAAAAATTCCAAATTGAATAAATCGGAAGGTATGAAAATGAGCAAATAAACCATATGATACTAGAAGAAAACTTTTTTTTTTTGATGTTTACATACTTGGGTTGGAAAGAGCTCTGTGCATGGCACTAACTTCAGAAGCAATAAAGGGAGTGTTTTTAATATGTGTAATATACATCTGGATTTGCAAACAGAATTTTGTTTACTAGTGTACCCTAATAAATTATTCAAAAGTTGATAAAAAGAACTTGAGGGTGGTTTCTGCCTTACCTAAGAGTGGTTTAGTAAGGAAAGAAAATGGCATGAATGGCTGTTATGAACATTTTTATTGGTTGAACCGTAGAAAGTGGCTAAAGGAAGTTTCAGTGGCTTCTGGATTTTCAAGCTCTTTTACTTGAGAGGAAACCCTAAAATTTAAGTTAAGATTGTCCTGTTGTATGTGCTTATTACGCTTTGCTGTATACCTACATGTTTTCATTATGTCTTAGGGCATTTTACTCCCTGTTTTTATCTCTATAAACTTATGATGTATAGGTAGTATGAATTATTTACACAACTCAGGAATAGGTTTATTGTATCAAGTGAGGCTCAGTGGGCTTTTAAATTAAAATACCAGAACCACTTGAAAGGTGAGTATAGAAAATAGCTAAATTAGTGACCAAAATTAAGCATAAGATCTTTTTAGATCCTTGTCTCCTTAGTGACTGAGATGTAGTTTTTAATTTTAGTACTTAATGCATTATTTGTTTCATACTATTTTAAAGGTAAAGTAAAAACTTGTGCTTTATAATTGAGTCTGCCAACTTTTGCTTCACTATAAGGATATTTTTCTGGACCTAAGTTTGTACAACATTTATTTTCCATTAGAACTCTCTTTATAGTAGTTTTAGCATAGGATTTAAATTTTTTGTGCTGATGCATTTGACATTTTAGATACTCATGGTTAAAACTTGAATTTATGTGGTTGGTTGATAATCCCAAACTTCATTTTATCACTCTTAAGTTCATTTAAGGGCAGCTTACATATGAGAGTTATTTTTCAAATATATACAGTGCTTTTTCTCCTAGGTTGTGTGATAGTACAATTTGTACTACCTTGTTGGTAAAAATCCTTCTTTCTTTCCTTTCCTATCCTTTACCTCTTTTTCCTCTCTTTTTTAAAGATTTATTTATTTCTCTCCCCTTCCCCCCTCCCCTGCGCACTGTCTGCTCTCTGTGTCCCTTCACTGTGTGTTCTTCTGTGTCCACTTGCATTCTTGACAGCAGCATCAGGAATCTGTGTCTCTTTTTGTTGCGTCATCTTGCTGGATCAGCTCTACTTGTGTGCAGCCCCACTCCTGGCAGGCTGTGCTTTTATCGCGTGGGGTGGCTCTCCTTGCAGGGCACACTCCTTGCACGTGGGGCTCTCCTATGCAGGGGACGACACCCATGTGGCATGGCTCTCTTTTGTGTATCAACACTGCGCATGGGCCAGCTCACCAGACAGGTCAGGAGGCCCTGGGTTTGAACCCTAGACCTCCCATCTGGTAGGCGGACTTGCTATCAGTTGAGCCAAATCCGCTTCCCTCTTCTTTTTTTTTTTTTTTTTTTTTGGTATTTGTGTTTTCAAATTGATTGCTATCAGTGAGTGATAATACAGTTTTCATTAAAAAAAAAAAGTCAGCTATCCACACCAACCAATAATGAGGTTGAAACCTATCTGTGATTTTAAGGACTATAATACAGTAGATATAGTAATGTTACCTATTTGGTTTGAAGGAAAAAGATTATGGAAGTTTCACTCAATTTTTCCCCCTCAATCCTGGAAGCTATATTGACTTTGACTTTTACTTGGTGCTCTTTGATCTATTTTTCTATTTAGAGACCAAATGTAAACTCTTTAGTGCAGTTCTAAAAATAAAACTGAGTATAAATAAGATAGTCACCACCAAGCCCTTAAGGGAAATGTTTAAAAAGAAATAATTATGGTGAAAATTTTGAAAATGTAGTCCTGATTCTTGACAGAGCTCTGGCGTGATAAAAATTCAGTCAACTGAAAGACCACAGGTCTGCCTGTAAATTCACATGTGTGCTGCCCGTCACTGGCTGCGCAGTAACAACTAATTCCAGGCCCCCTTACACATGCATTCATGTGCTCAATATCCAGTACCGACTGATGATTGTAGAAAAGTTAGTGGAATGAGCAAAATTATTTTTTGTGAACAGTTTTTGATCAGATATTAAATGCAATTAAATGGTAGTTTGTCTAGTATATTTGTTAATTATTTGGCTGAAACTTGCTTTGTACCTTGGAGTTTTGAAGACAAGCTTGAAAAAATTCTTAGTAGTTTAACAACATAATCTTACAGTAAGGGATAGACATTCGGATAGTTATAAAATTAATGTAAAATTAGCTTTAAGTATTTAAGAACATGTTTCCCATGTAAACCAGTATTAAAAATAGGCTTTTTGCTCTCTCTGACCTAGAGTGCTTCTTGATTTATTTATTGCAGAGAAGAGTGGCATCAGGTTGCTCCTTTATGGGTTAGTCAGGTGCTTTATTTTCCATTCCTTCTTTAACAGATAAATTCTTAATAATGAGAAATGCGTGGATCTACCTGGGTAAATAATTTCATCCTAAAAAATGGATGAAAATAATTGGGCTCTGAATGATCAAGCATTGCTTTTGATCATGAGAAGACCAGTGTTACCAAAATTCATACCTAAAACACACCATTTGGAGTTGAATAGCAAAGCCCTGTTATATATACAGTATTAAATACCAAATCTTAAATGGCCCTTAATTTTGACATAGATCAAAAGATGAACTTTTATTTGTATTGTAGATAACGTTTTGTTTATACATTAGAACAGCCTAACTGTTTTGTGCTGGCAGAAGACTAGAAAGTGAATAGATTGATAAATGACCTTAGTCATTCTATTTTATCATGCCTAGAAAGGAGGTGAAAACAGGAGCTAATATTACTTGGTATGGATACTAATTAGGAATGTAAGTTAAAAAATATTTTTTTAGGTTTGCTCAGATATATTTATTTATTTATTTAGAATAATGTACACTCCCCCAAAGCAGTGTCCTCTTTTAGAAGTGTCACTGCTGTCTTTGGGCTTACCCGATTTCTGGTGAGTGAGTATTGTAAGTTAAACTTAAAATTTAAGATTAGTCTGATTCAGTATGTAATTTTTAAAATTCAGTAGGTTACCAGTAACGACTAATTCTTTTTGCTAGCTCAGTAAACATTAACTGAACACATTTTGTGTTGAGTCCTTGTCCTCTAGAAAACTGCAGCTTTCAACCGTCTATATAGACTGTAATCATCACTTGCAAAATGGTAATTTGTTATTTAAGAACCAAAGGATTTGCATTGTTTACTCTTAGAAAATAAATGTGAGCAAATTTATGGTCATCCTGTAACATAAAGCTCTGATAGGCTTTTTTGGTTGGGACATATATTAGAAGTCAGAGCCAGGACCTGGACTTGCTGTACCACAGTTTCTACATTATTGTTTGTTACCATCTATTAATGTTTGAATAGAATCTGTTTATATCCAACTGTTTTATGCATGTGTTTCCTGTTGTTTCAATAGGAAAAAAAAGGTTAATCATAGAATAGAGTTTATTTACAACTCCTTGAATATACAGACAAGGAAAATGAACAATGTGGAAGTTTAAAACTGTATAAAACTATTCTAGTAGAGTGGGTGTAACTCAGTGGCTGAGCCTGCGTTTCACGTGTATGAGGTCCTGGGTTCAATTCCTGTACCTCCTAAAAAAAAAAAAAAACTATTCTACATCCAACCGATATTTATCACATACTTAGTATGTATAGGCACTGATTGAGGTGCTGGAGATTGAACAGTGAACAGAATCCATTACTCCTGGAGTATTCTAATGGTGTGGGTACACATAAACAAAATTCTCTACATGGCAATAAGTGCTAGGATTCCTAATGAACCTTTTCTGGATCGTAACTTTCCTCCTCCAAAGATTATAATCGTCTTGTCCTGTACAGTGCTCACTCTAGCTTTTCTCTACCTCTGACTATGCATTCTGTAAGCACTGTTGCATGGCTTCTTTTTGTACAGCAATGTTTGTTGAGATGATCTGTGTTGCACGTAGCTGTAGTTCATTAATGTTCATTGTGTTTGTTTATGAAAAACATAGTACATTATTGTTTGAAGGATATGGTCTTGTTTAAGTCAGAGGGCCAGCTACCAAGTTAGTGTTGGGAAAAAATAGTGTAGATTGGGCTTTTGTGGCTTTTTAGAGAAAAATATTGTGTGTATAAATGAGGGACAAGAATTAGATAAGAGTATTTGTCTATCATTGTAATACAAACAACTATGTGAAGAATAGTAAGCTGTTTTTGAGTTTCATATGATGTGAACCTTTAACAGTCAAGTCTGTTTTGTTTTTCAGGGTACCTTATGGTTAAGGTCTTAAATCCCTCATCTTAAAGTATGTTTTAGTGATCAGACTGCTAAAATCCATGATCAGGGAGAATGAAATGTGTGCTTTGGACCAAACCTAGTGAAAACAAGGCTTCCTTTTAATTTAGGCCATGATTGTAGGAAATCTTTCCCTGTGGCGTTGTGTAAAGGGAACTTTGAAAGATCTATCTGATTTTTTTTTTAACAGAGGCAAGTTTTGGAGTATTTAAACAGAAGTAAACTAACACATCTTGGTGATGTATAACCTATAAGATGAGAAGCACTCTGGCAGGTATTGAGCTAAGAGTATTATCTCATGTAATCTTCACAGCTCTGTTAGGTATTATTATCTCTGTTTTACAGAGCAGAAGTCTGAGGTTATGATTCATACATGCACTTGCTCTTAGCCATGTTGGTGTGTTCTAAGTGTGTGAGGAACATAAATATGGAATGATGTCAGGTGAGCCTTATCAGACAAGGAGGGTGAGTCATGACAGCCAGAGTGGGCCAATTGGTCTGAAGGAAGGAGCTGTTACTCAGCTCCAGCTGAGGATTGCCACAGAGGGAATAGGCCTGATCTTCTAGTTTTTCAACACAAGCCATAAATCCAGATCTTTATGTAAATTAGGCTGACTTAAATATTCTCAGCTAATTTAACTTTTAATATCTTTTATTGTGAAATGTAATCCCGTATATGTAAAAGTCTATAAAGCGAATGTGCATTAAAGAATTACTATGAAGTGAACCCCTTGTAAACACCAACCAGGTCAAAGGAATAGAATATTGCCAGTTCCTCCAAAGGCTTTCCCTTTTCCTCTTTTGAATAGGGTTTCCTTCCTCGTCCAAGGCAGCCATGATTCTGACTTTGTTTTTAAGATGCTTAAGTTTAAGGTTCCTCTAGTTCACTGTGTTCAATGCTAGCTAGCTAGTATTTGATTGTAAAAATATGCCACGCCTTATCCATTCTACTGTTGATGGACATTGGGGTTATTTCCTGATTTGGGCTAATATATGACAATAAAATCGTAAATTATATGTCAGTAAAAGATAAAACTCCATGTGGACTGGGGCACATGGCGAAAAAATATAATAATACTATCAAGAATATTTGTATATGTTCCTTGGTGACATATGCACACATTTCTCTGAGGCAGGGGTTCTTAACCTTTTTTGTTCCACGGACCCGTTTTTCCAGTCAAGTGAAAACCACAGGCCTCTTACTAAGTCCACACTATACTGTGTATTATTTAATAAACATATTACACCCAGAACAACATGTCCCTACAAGAATGTTTTCTGAATTTCAGTTCAAGCTTATGGACGCCTGGTTAGGAAACCCTGCTCTAAAGTATATATATATTTACAGATAGAATTGCTGGGTTATTTCGTGTATTTTCAATTTTAGTAGATAATGTATTTTCCAAAAAAGCTGTACCACTTTACACTTGGTATCATCAGTATAAGAGAGTTTCTGGTGCTCTCCCTTTTCACCCAATATTTGGTATTGTCCAACACTTTAACCAATCAGGTGGGTTTTTGTAGTATGATGTGGTTGTAGTTTTAATTTGCATTTCTTTGACTAGATGAGGTAGAGCAACTTTTCAAGTTTATGGCCTTTTGTACAGTCACTGTTCAAATCTTTCGTTTTCTTTCCTTTTGATGTTATCTTTTTATTGATTTCATCATTTTCTGGATGCATGACATGTATTATAGATATGTTTTCCCACTTGGTGGTTTTCTCACTGGTCTTTCGATGAGTCAGAAGTTCTTAATTTTAGTGTGGTCTCAGGGTATGACATGGAGAAATGCTAGCAAGGGAAGAGAGTATCAAGAGAGGGTCCGGGTTGCCCGCAGGCTAGATCTTACACAGAGAGCTCAAGTAAAATACGGACTGAAAAGATTATCTTTGAGTAGCATTACGTTTGCTGTCACTTACTATATGAGATTAGACCCTGGATTCTGAATTCTGGGTCTATATTTTATAGCTCTTTTTTGTCTATAAAACGCAAATGAAATGTTAGCTCTGCCTTGTCAAAACATTTAAATGAAGCCCGTTTTCATATCAGAGAAGAAGTATATTGGAATTATGGTTTTCTAGATACATATATATGACATCGAGCAAAGTCAGCCTGAGATTAGGAGTCCCAGCCTAGCAAGATGTGCTGTGGTGGGCTCCTGAGATACTGTAGAAAATTTTATTACAGTGGCATGAAATGAGAGAGAGAATCTTTAGCGTGGGGGTGAGGGAATAGGGATTAAAAAGACTATTGTGAATCCAGTGCACCTGGCTCAGTTGGGATATCCTTTTCACCCAGCATGATGAATGATTGATTATCAAGTTCTGTTCAGTTTTCACCACACACACTATAATCCTCTCTCTGGATTCATATAATAGCTTCCTAAGTGGTATCAATTATTTTTTTCTAGTCTTATCAAAATTCAAGTCTGTTTAATTCCTCCACAAGCATTCATATCCCACCTCCCCATCCCCACTCACACTCATCCCAAAACTCCTAGGCTTCCTAACCTTTAGAAGTTCAAGAACCAAACTGTTAATATGGCCAGTAAAATCTTGCTGATTATTTGTTATGCCTGTTCTCTAGCCTTGTTTGGCATTTCTGTTCTCCTTGCTCTCCTGTTTGCAAACTGTTCTGTCCTCCTCTTAGGTCCTAGCAGGTACTGTACTTCTTGCCAGGCCTCTCTTAGAGTTCCTCTCTTGGTGCTGATTTTCTTCCCTTTGTTATGCTTATTTAAGCCTGTAATTATGTATTTAGTTGTGGAATTCTTTGATTGTCTGGTTCTCCCACTGAACTCTAAGCTGTATTGAAAATAAAGGTCATACTTATAGTGCCCTGTCATTTCCGGAGTTTAACCCAGTGCATAGCACATGATAAGCTCTCAAATGGGATTTGAATGAATGAATGAATGAGAACAGCTCTTTCCTGCCCTGAGGCTCTTTCACATGCTGTTTTCCTGAAAGCATCCCCAATCTGTATCCCTCGTTGACCTGCCAGTGGTATCTCTCACCCTTTAGAGCTCACCCCAAGGATCTTCGTCCTCAAGAACCTTGCCCTGACCCACAAACAAGGTCAGAACTCTGCCTTTAGGAGGCACTGGGAACCGAAACTTTCCCTTCATAGCACTTTATTTTTCTGCTGGTATTTGAGTAATATCTGACTCCCCTCCTAGATTAGAGCTGCTTTTTAAAAAAAATTTTTAACTCTTGTTTATTCACTTCCAGGTAATATTGGACCAACTTAAATTCGGCCTAGAAACTCCCAAAAGCATTTTTCCTGCTTTTCTGAAAGAGGAAGCAGTAGCTGGAAGGCCCAGCCCATAGAAATTTGGCTTAATAATTATGGTAGCAGCGTTCTTAGTTTGGGTCTTTCCTAGTTCAGTAATTAATTTCTAGTCCCCTCAAGTTCCCTATCTTTTAAAAAAACTTTTTACAGATTTCAAGCCTGTGTAAAAGTAGATGAAGATTATAGCAAATCACCATGTTAGCACCCCCAGTACAGTGATCACCTGTGTTTGTGTACCTTGCTTCATCTGTGCTCTCATGCATGTGTCTTCTCCCATTATTTTGAGGCAAATGCCAGACATCATACATTTTTATCTAATATTTTAGTGATTATATATACACACATATTACTAAGAGATGTTAGCTTTTTCAGTAAACATGAATCACATTGTCATTATTACACTTTAAAAATAAATTTCTAAATCAAATAGTGTTCAGATTTCTCATTATCTTAAATGTTAGCTTTCCCGTTTTTAAAAATAAATCAGGGTCCAAATAAACTCCTTCTTTTGTGTTTGTTTATCTCCTAAGTGTTTTAGGAATAAAAGATTCCCCCATACCTGTTTGCATCTCCATAGCTCCTTCCCCTCCTTTACAATTTTATTGGTTGAAAAAACAGGGTTGTTTGTACTGTAGAATTTCTCACAGTCTGGATTTATGCTGTTTGCATTGCTGTGGTGGTTACAGTGTTTCTCTCCCCTATATCTTTCCAGTATGTTGGTAGTTAAATCTAGCGAACACTTCGGTCTAATACATCATTTAAAATTTCCTAGTAGGGATGTTAAAAAAGTAAAAAGCAGGTGAAATTAATTTTAGTATTTATTTAACCCATATACCCAACGATCATTTTAACATATAATATAAATTATAAATGAGATTTTTCACATTCTTTTTTTTATTAGCTGGACTATTTCTAAAATGCAAGGTTTCACCTTATCTACCATTTGACTATCCAGTGGTAGTTTGTACAAGAAAGGCAGAATAAATGATTATTTTCCTGTGTGTATTCTTTTTCAAAATAATGAGTTCCATCAGTGTTTACCTTTTTTAAATTACAAATGGGTGAAGGCATATTTGATTTGTTTCATCCATTGCAGTCAAGTTACTTAAAATCCTTAATATCACATTACTTTATTTGGAATATTTTAAAGCATCATGCATTAAATTAAACAAGTCATAAATACACACAGATGAATTTTCAAAGTGAATACACCTGTGAACCCAGCAAACTACCCCATCTCTGCTGTCACTATCTTGTGTTCTAGCAGCATGGATGAGTTTTGCCTGTTTTGGTTTTCAAAAAATGGCATATACTGATTTTCTTGGATTGTAAAATTTGTATATGTTCATTGTAGAACATATGGAAAAAATACAGAAAATAATAAAATGGAAAATTAAGGAAGTCCAAAATAACCAATCTTTTTTCTTGTGAGTATAGAAATATGCTTTTTTATTAAAAAAAAGGTAGCTCATTTTTTCATAAACCTGTATAGTATTTGTTTCTTTAAAACTTTTTATTTTGAAACATTAGACATGCAGAAAAGTTGCAAAAATAGTAGAGTTCACATACAGCCTTTGACCAGTTTCTTATGTTACCAACTTGCACAACCATAGTATTCTTTAAACCAAGACATTAATATTAATATTACTAACTATAGACTTCATTGGAATGTCACCAGTGTTTCCTGCAACTTTTTTTTTTTTTTCTGTTCCTGGATCCATTCCAAGTTTCCATGGTGGCTCTTGGCTGTTGTGCAATTTGGGTTTGACTGATGCTGTCTCATGATTACATTGAGGTTGTACATTTTTGTCAAGAATTCACCAGAAGTGATGGTGGGTCTTTCTCAGCGAATCATCTCGTGAGGAGGAGAAGGTGGGTGATGTCTGTGTATCTCATTCCTGCTTATGTTAACCTTGATCCTTTGGTTAGAGGTAGTTATTTATCCTTTGGAATGGATAGATATTTGGGTGGGGTGGGGATTCTTCGAGAATATGTTTCTCTTCAAATTTTTGTCTGCCAGCTGTATTGTTTGATCTTGTTTGCAGTAATTAGTATTAGTATTGTGCTGTTGGCCTAGTTTGCCTAATGGTGATTATTTCTCTTATTCTATATTTATTAATTGGAATTCCTCTGGAAGGAGAGGCCGTCTCTTCTTCCGCATTTATTTATCTGATTATTTATATCAGTATGCATTCACAGAGATGTATTTTATTCTGTGGTTACAGTCTGTTACTATGATTGGTTGCTCAAATTGTTCCAGCTTTGACCACTGCAGGTCCTTTTTTGAGCACTTCCTTAATTTTCGGTACAAGAAGACATCTGGGATTCATTCTGTATTTTTCCCTTCCCCAGCCATGAACTTATCCAAGGACCTCTTACAGGTCCTTTTGTTAGAGAATGGAATTTAGAAACCATCTAAATTTTGCTAGTGCACTCATTGGTACTGGAGTGACATTGCTCTTAGGCCCTTTCAGTGGACAGAGCTAGATATACATCTATGTTTTTATATTTAGCTATCTGTATATATAGTAAAAACCATCAATTTATACAGGCACCTCGGATTCCAATCCAATGAAAGTTTTCACTCTAGCCTTCTCCCTTTTTTTGTAACTTCTTTCTCTGACAGTGAGAAACTGGCTTTTATTAGCTACAACATATTCACTGTTTGTTTAATCCTAGTGTACCTGTAGTTACAGGATCCTAGTGTGAGAAACAGATTTACTAACTAGAGTACAGTATTTGTGTACAGTTCTATTTGTCTTCTAACACCCAGTCAAAATACAATTTTCCAAAGTTACTTAGGTTAGTTCTGTTTGTCCCTCTTCTCTTTGGTGTGTTTATGTCATTCATTTATCATAGATAAGTTCCTTGGTTATTGCTTGTAATCCATTTTGCTTCTACCACCACCTGCTCATTCTGGTTTATTTTAATTACTTGTAGTTTTTGAGTATTTGAAACATTACTGTAATTGTGAAAGCTATATAAAAATAAATGCTCAAAAGTGTTACTTCTTCCCATTTCTACTACCCTAATCACATTCCGTTCTCTTTTCCACCCCTTTCCCACTTAATCTCTGTGGGTAATCAATTATTTTATTTTTTGGGTTTTCATAAATGAGCAGATATATGTGTATCACCTTATATCCCCTTTTTGTTTGTTAGGGACATGACAACATTTTTTATTTGTATGTATTCAAACTTACTTTATTATCTTTGTTTTTTTTTTTTTTTTTTAATTTTTATTTTTGAAATACTTTCAGTCTTACACAAAACCTATACAGAGAACTTCAACATACACCTATCTCTCCATTGACAGATACCCAGATCCACCAATTTCAACATCTTGCCACATTTGCCACATCATTCTGTTCATCTGTCTATCTGCTTATCTGTCAGTCCATTTTCTGAAATCTTGAGTGTTACTTGTTTTACATCATGCTCCTGGAACACTTAATACTGTTATGTATCCCATGTTTCCTAAGAACAAGGATATTTATTTATGTAACCTCCTTAAGTGCAATTAGCAAGATCAAGCAATTTAACATTGATATAAAGCTTACAGTCTTTTTTCCATTTTTTTTCATGTTCCAGTAATGTCCCCCTGAGCCTTTTCTCCTCCCTTGCTAGATCTGATCCAGATCATGTATTGTGTGTAATTGTTATTGTCTCTTCAGTTCTTTCTTTTTTTAAATTTTGGTCCCATATGTACAACTTTTAAACTTTCTCATTTCTCCCACTCCCAAGCATACCATTCAGTAGGATTAATCACTTTCACAATATTGCATTACCCTCACCGCTTTTCAGCACTAAAACTTTCCCATCTCCCCAGACAGGTACCTTATACCCATTATGCTTTAATTCCCCATTTCTTCCGCCTCTACCCCCCGGCAACCTTATTCTAATTTCTGTCTCTCTGAGTTTGCATATTCTCCAATATTTTCTTTGTAGTTACATTGGGACTTAAGTTTAACATCCTAAATCTGTAACAATTTTGCTTTTTTTTTCTTTTAAGATTTATTTATTTTTTTAAAATTTATCCCCCCCCCCTGCCTTTGCCACTTGCTTGCTGTCTGCTCTCTGTGTCCATTCACTTCACGTTTTTCTGTGTCTGCTTGTTTTCCTTTGTTGCATCATCTTGCTGTACCAGCTGTCTGCAGGCGCAGGCTAGCTTGCCTTCCCAAGGAGGCCCTGGGACGTGAACCCAGGGCCTCCCATATGGTAGACGGGACCCCAATTGATTGAGCCATTCCGCTTCCCCTCATTTGCTTTGATACCACCTTAACCTCAGTGGTATACACAAACTATGTCCTTATACTCTTCCATCACCTGATCTTTAGTTTTTGTCCCAAATTATGTGTTTATACATTTTGGGTCCAAAAATCACTGATTTATCATTGTGCATTTGCCATTTAGATTCTATAGTAAGTAAAAAGTGGAGTTATAAGCCAAACATAAAATAGTACTGGCATTTTTATTTACCCATGTTGTTATCCTCACTGAAGACCTCTTTTTTTTTTTTTAAGTTGTATTTATTTATTTCTCCCCCCTCCTTCCATTGTCTGCTCTCTGTGTCCACTTGCTGTGTGTTCTTCTGTGTCTGTTTGTATTCTCATTAGGTAGCTATGGGAATCAATCCTGGGACCTTCTGGAGTGGGAGACAGGTGATCATTCTCCTGTGCCACCTCAGCTCCCTTTTCTGCTACATCTTCTCATTTGTCTCTCTTCTGTGTCTCTTGTTGCATCATCTTGCTGATCAGCTCTCTGTGTGGGCCAGCACTCCTGCATGGGACAGCACTCCACGTGGGCCAGCTTACCACATTGACCAGCTTGCCTTCACCAGGATGCCCTGGGTATTGAGCCCTGAACATCCTGTATGGTAGACAGGAGCCTAGTTGCTTAAGCCACATCTACTTCCTGAAGATCTTTATTTTTCAGTTGTCCTGTCTCTTGTCTTTCTCTTGCAACCAGCAGAACTCTCTTTAACATCTCTTGTAGGGCCAATCTAGTGGTGATGAACTCCCTCAGCCTTAGCTTATCTGGAAATGTTTTAATCCCGCTCTCATGTTTGAAAGTTTTGTCAAATCTAGAATTCTTGGTAGGCACTATTTTGCTTTCAGCACTTGAAATAGGTCCTCCCATTGCCCTCTTGCCTCCATGATTTCCAATAAGAAATCACATCTTATTGAGGCTCTCTTGTCCATGGCATATTGCTTCTCTCTTTTATCTTTGGCATTTCACAGTTTGATTATAATATGCTGGGGTGTGGGTCTCTTTGGGTTTATCCTGATTGGAATACATTGAGCATATTGGATGTGATTATTCATGTTTTCTGTTGAATTTGGGAAGTTTCAGCCATTATTTCTTTGCATATTCTTTCTGCCCCCTTTTCTCTTTCCTGTACTTCTCAGACTCCACCAATGCACGTACTGTTAAACTCAATGGTATCCTACAGTGCCTTGTCTCTGTTCACTTTTCTTCATTCTGTTCATTCTGTTCACTTCTCCTTCTCAGCCTGAGTGATTTCAGTGGTCTTGACTTTCTTCTGCCAGCTCCATTCTGCTCTTGAAACCCTCTAGGGAATTTCTGATTTCTGTAACTGTGGTTGCTCTTCAAAACTCTCTATTGATATTCTCTTTGTGTTCACCTCTCATTTACCTGATTTCTTTTTCTGTTTTCCTTTAGCTCTTTGAGTATATTTAGGGCCATTTTAAAATTGTCTGGTGTGTCCCAAGTCTGGTCCTCTCCATGGATGGTTTCTAATACTTTAAACTTCTCCCTTGCCTGGATATCATTACATGTTTCTTTGTATGATTTGCAGCCCTTCGGGGACGTTTTGATATTCTAACGTGTTATC
This sequence comes from Dasypus novemcinctus, assembly GCF_030445035.2. NCBI lineage: Eukaryota > Metazoa > Chordata > Mammalia > Cingulata > Dasypodidae > Dasypus > Dasypus novemcinctus. Next base: position 185,282,352 of record NC_080675.1, on the reverse strand, counting down.
ATTGGAATTTAGACTCTGAGGCTTTTTTGTTCTTTAAGCTTTTATTCAGTTCATGTTATGTTTCCTTGAATGCCTGGAGCTAACAACCATCACCACAAAAGAATAAAAAAGAAAACAGCCTTCCCAGCCTTGTAGATTGAGTGCTCTCCTTTAGGACTTATGCATACAATTAAATGGAGGAGAGCTCTAGGCCAGAGCACAGGGGTCTTTCTACACTGTGTTTTATCTTGGGCATGCTTCTGGCCTGGGAGTTACAAGATTCTGGATGCCCCCTCTTTCCTAGGAAACAATTTCCTCATGGTCCTGGACACAGTTCTGTATGTACTATAGCCATTTGGTCCTTAAGCAGGCAGCATTCCCGGCCTCCTGTCCTGCAGTGTTCTGTAAGAGAGCTGGTGAGCTCCTTCCACACGTAGGACAAGTTCTGGGATCGCAGGTCCCTCAGGCCACCACCACACAGACTGGTCCAGACATACTTGATCCCAGTCTGCACGAGTATGTATTTACCACGTTTTGTTTATCCATTTATCTGTTGATGGGCACTTGGTTTGTTTGTGAATAATGCTGTGAACATCACTGGTGTATGTTTGAGTCCCTGCTTGCAGTGCGTTTTGGCTATATACCTAAGAGGGGAATTGCTGGGTCACGTGATCACTACATGTTTTACTTTTTGAAGAACCACCAAACTGTTTTCCACAGTGGCTGCATCATTTTTCATCTCACCATAATGTACAGTGGCTCCTGTTTCTCTGGGTTGGTTTTATATTTTTACGTTTAGAGCCCTAATTTATTTGGGATTTATTCTTTTGCATGGTGCAGTACAGCTCCAATTTTATCTTTTCCAAATGAGTGCCCAGTTGTTCTAGCATTGTGTATTAAAAAGTCCTTTAATCCAGTGATTTGAGGTGCCCACTTTTTTATATACACATTTTCCATAGGCACTTGGATCTATCTCTGGATTTTTTCTTTCCCATTCTGTTTCACTTTCTATTTTTCTGCTCGTGTACTCTACCACACATTTAATTATTAATTTAATTATATAAACTCTGGTAGGGCTAGTTCCCCTTTGGTAGTTGCTTTTGCAGTATCTTCCTTAATTTTGCCTGTTATTAAACTCAAATGGCTATATACAATATGTACTATCATGTCTGACTTCTGTTCAACACTTAAATTGTGAGATTTATCCATACTGGTCACTCATTGATTAGGAATGCCCTTAAAACCCCAAAATTTGTGACTGACTTTTCAGTTCTTCCTGGAGTTAGTTTGGAGGGTGCTTACCTAAGTAATAGTATATTTCTTTCTTATCTCATCCCATGAAACTGGTATTTAACCATTTGAGCAAAATCATAGCAAGATTTTGTTTCCTCCATTTGAAAATTAAATTGGGGGGAACACAGATGGAACACAGCTTATCACCTTTTTATCTTAGGCATTTAGCAATTTGCTTCATATAATGTTAGGATTTAAAGTAAAGGAAGGAGGCTAAGTGTAAAGAAATGTGGCCTGCTTTTCATGATGCTTTGGTTATTTTGGCTTTTCATATTTTGTTTTAAAGTATGTCTTATTATTTAGAAATTGGAGGGGTTTAAACATTTTTTAAATTTTGAATTAATTTTAGAGAAAAATTGCAGAAATGTTAGAGCTTTCTGATATCCCCCCACACTCCCCACACGTCTCTTAATGTTAGCATCTTAACAAATAACCAAAGAACAATTATCAAAGGCAAGAAATTAACATTGGTACAATAATATTAACTAAAAGTATAGACTTTGTTTTGAATTTTGACAGTGTTTCTTTTCCAGAATCCCACATTGCATTTAGTTGTTATTTCTCTTTGACTCTGTTAATGGATTCTTGTCTTTGCCTTTTATGCCCTTTACTCTTTTGAAAAAGTGTCCCTCTATTTGCTTTATCTGATATTTTCTCACCATTTGATTGAGGTTATATATTTTGGGCAGGAATACCATAAAAATAATTTTGTGGCCTTGTTGCATCCTAACAAGGGGTTTATGTCTTCTTATTGGTGAAGTTTACCTTGAAAATGCATTAAAGAGACATTAGTTGTGTAATGGATAATTATCTTGGAAAAGATGCTTTGAGGCTATGCTCATTCTGTTACTTCTCCATCTTTTGGGCCTATAACATCCATCAGTGGATCTTACTTGCAATAGCTTTTGAGTTTGCCCTAATGATAAATCTGTTTCCCTGTTTCCTTCTACATTTATTAATTGGGAATTATGTAAGGAAGAACTGTTCCTTTCCTATTTATTTATTCGATTATACCATTATGGACTCACAGATATTTACTTTATCCTGTGGGTTAAAATCCAATTGTCATTATTTTGTTGTATAAATTGTTTCAGCTTTGGCCACGGAAGCTCCTCCTGGTTGGTTCCTGTGTTCTTTAGGAAAACATACCCTCTCTGTCTATCTTTATTTTAGCATTTTCTTAATTTCTGGTACCACGTAATATTCTAGGTTCATTGTGTATTTTTCCTGTCCCAGCCTTGGAATCAACCAAAGAACCCTACTTCGTTTTATTGAAGAATGGTATTTAGAAATTAAGATCTCTATGCTAGGCGTGCTCATCACTATTGTGCTTTGATGGCTAGGAAATAATGTATGTATACTCATCCATGCATCTATCCATGTCCATATATGTCTGCTTACTGTATCTCTGCTTTGATATTTTCACAGGCACATTCAATTAAGTGTGTCTGAAATTGAATTTGTAATCGTCCTCCTGCTTTCATCACCTCCCCAATTCAGAAATCTGAGAGTCATTTTTCACTTCTCACTTCTTTTCACTCTTTCCTTCAAACTGGTCTCCTTGACTCAAATCCATCTTCCATATAAGAACCTTCAGAATGAGTTCTTGTTATATCATTACACTGCTTCATTTTTAAAGATTTTTTTTTAAGATTTATTTATTTATTTAATTTCCTCCCCTCCCCTGGTTGTCTGTTCTTGGTGTCTATTTGCTGCGTCTTGTTTCTTTGTCTGCTTCTCTTGTCAGCGGCATGGGAAGTGTGGGCGGCGCCATTCCTGGGCAGGCTGCACTTTCTTTCACGCTGGGCGGCTCTCCTCACGGGCGCACTCCTTGCGCGTGGGGCTCCCCCACGCGGGGGACACCCTTGCGTGGCACGGCACTCCTTGCGCGCATCAGCACTGCGCATGGCCAGCTCCACACGGGTCAAGGAGGCCCGGGGTTTGAACCGCGGGCCTCCCATGTGGTAGACGGACGCCCTAACCACTGGGCCAAAGTCCGTTTCCCTACACTGCTTCATATTCCTTAGCATCTTCCCATGGAGTTAAAAGTTCTTTGCATTATGAAATCTGTTGTGATATGATACCTTTGCAGCCTCTGTTTTCACCCTTTTCCTATTTCATAGACTATACAAGTCAGCAATATTAAAACCAGCATTCTGTGCAACATCATAATAACCTTGCTACTTGGGGTTTCTTTTCCTGGAACATCGTCCCTGCTTCCTGTCTCCCCCATCATTCAACCTTGAACTCAGATGCTGCTTCCTCCGGGAATTAGTCTCTGGTCTTCACAGCAGGTAGAGTCCTCCATAACAACACCTCTAAAACCATTTATTTAGTGCTATAACTCTCACAGGGCACCTGGGGAGGGGGCATTTGTCTTTTTTTTTTTCATTCATTTTTTAAAAAATATTACATTAAAAAAATATGAAGTCCCATTCAACCCCACCTCCCCCACCCCCCACTCCCCCCACAGCAACACTCTCTCCCATCATCATGACACATCTATTGCATTTGGTAAGTACATCTCTGGGGATCGCTGCACCTCATGGGCAGTGGTCCACATCATAGCCCATACTCTCCCACGTTCCATCCAGTGGGCCCTGGGGGGATCTACAATGTCCCGTAATTGTCCGTGAAGCACCACCCAGGACAACTCCAAGTCCCAAAAACGCCTCCCCATCTCATCTCTTCCTCCCATTCCCCGCACCCAGCAGCCACCATGGCCACCCTTCCCACACCAATGCCACATTTTCTCTGTGGACCTTGGATTGGTTGTGTCCGTTGCACATCTATGTCAAGAGGGGGCTTAGATTCCACATGGGTACTGGATGCAATCCTCCTGCTTTCAGTTGTAGGCACTCTAGGCTCCATGGTGTGGTGGTTGACCTTCTTCAATTCCATGTTAGCTGAGTGGGGTAAGTCCAATAAATCAGAGTGTAGGAGCTGAAGTCTGTTGAGGCTCAGGGCATGGCTATCATATTGTCAGTCCAGAGATTCAAATCCCCTAGATATATCTTAAACCCCAGCACCAACTACAATTCCAGTAAAGTAGCATGAAAGGCTTGTGAAAAGAGATCCCATCTGAGTCCAGTTCCATCACGCAGAAACACCAGCTCCAAAGACGGGCCAACTGACATGGCAGTGAACCCCATCTGCCATGACCATAGAACCCGTGGGTCTCTTTATCCCTCAAAAGAACCAATACCTGGGGTTGTATCTACTTTATCTGTCTCTGAGACTCTGCTCAGGTATGCATAAGGGCAATCCTTCTGACAACCTCCAGACTCTTTTTTAGAGACTCATAGCCATATAAACTCATTTCTCCTTTCCATTTCCCCCTTACACTAGGTCAAACAGCATTTTAAAGTCCTGTTATTATATGTAGACAGGGATATTCTGCTGGTCCACGTTGAACCTTTAATTCAAGGTCATTTTCTAGTTGCATCATCAGGTGGTAGGGGCATTTGTCTTGTAATTTACTTTGGTCTCCACAGAAACCTGATAAATGCTTGTTGAATGAATGAATGGATTGTTTTTGAAATTGTAGCTGCAAGGATGGTAAAGTGTAACTGGCAGTATGCCTAAATAACATTCAGTAGTTAAAATTTTCCACCATTTGCAGAAAACTTGCTTTATTCTATTTTAGATTTGGTCTTCTCCCAGTTGTAGGTTCATCCTTTCTTGTGAGTTTTGTGACTTCCTTTCTTTCCCACTTGATCTTTAATCAGCCCTTAAAGGACAGTGAAACTGCCTGGAATTGGAATATGCAGTTTTGGCAACAAGCCCTTCAGAGTGGGTGATCTGAGTAGTGTCTTTGCCAACTAGAGCTTAGAACAAAGAAACCAAACAAACTCTTGGCAGATTCTGAAATGCAGCTTTTTGCTTCTTCAGAAATTGTGATTCTAGTCATTTGATGTTGACTTAAAATGTAAGCAGAACTCAGAATCCAACAACCACAAATTGTAATCACTCTCAATGTCTGCTTATTAAAATTATAGTCTAATAGAATTTTAGACCTGGGAAGGACTTTTTCCTAGATGATATAATCAGATCCGACCCCCTTCCCCTGTTTTTTTTTTTTTTTTAATAAGTGAGGAAAACTGAGACTATGTAGCTAGTTAATGCAGATTTGGGCTCTTATGTCTGACCTAAACCCTTTTTTGTTTTACAGCATCTTTCAGAGTTACTAGGGAATGATAGTGCTGAAATCATACTTAGAGGAATAGTACACTTTTTCCTTGGCGTCCTGAAGGCCTAATGCTTTGTGAATGAGGCTATTGATTTATAGAATAGCCTGGTAAATTACATTGTATTCACTATTTATTTTGCTCTTTTGTTTATAAAAAGAAATGACAGGTAAACAAATTTACAAAAAGGATTTTAGGTTTTAAAAATTATTTCAGTAGATAATAGGTGAATGCAACAATACAGTATAAAACTGAAAAAGTAAGATATCGCACACTGTGATTTTCCTTTCCCCATCTCAGAGGCTATTTGTTTCTGAGGGTTTTGCCCAAAAAAAACCCCTTCTTCTTTTTAATCCTAAATTATCAGGATACCCAGTCATTAATGCACATTTTTCTTAATGTAATTCTGATTAAAATAGTATTTAATAAATTTACTAAAACTGAAAAATGTTACCTGTCAAATTTAGCTTCAAGTTTTGAGTGATTTACCGTAAGAATCTCCCTGTTTCCCCCAACATTTTATTCTGATAATTTTCAAACATAACAAAGTTAAAAGAATTTTACAGTGAATACTTGTATCCTAACCATTGAGATTTTACTGTTTGGATTATTATACACCTACCTGTCTGTTCTCAGTCCATTCCTGATTCCATTCAGAGCTATTCATGAGAATTGCCTAGTTGTGCAACCAACCATGGAGAGAAATTTGCTGCTTTTGCCACTGAAGGAAACCAAAGGTCGGAGTGGAGAGAGATGATATGGTCAATAGTATAAACTAGGAAGACATTTCCCTGTTTTAAAAAAGAAGTGACGAGTGATAAGTCTCATTTATATTGTGGGTTAGATTGGTTTAGTAAGCTGGTTAAGAGCCTAAGTAACTACCCTTTTAAAGGTTTCATTGTCTATTACTTTCTTGTACAGAGGTCTCCCTTCAGATAAAACAACTTATATATAATAGCTCACTTATTCCCACCTTTGAGTTGGTTGGGTATATGCTTTTTAAAGTCCCTCCAAAGAAAATCTATATTATTACTGACTTTGGAATGCTGGAAACAATTGTGTTATAGTATTTTTCCCCCGTATAGGCAAAATAATTTAAATTTTTCTTACTACATATTCCTTGTATGTTGTACTTTTAAGACTTTAATGTACAGATCCTTTCCTAATAAAATAAATCCTTTTTGTAAGTAACAAAATAATCCTTAATTATTTGATTTTCCTAAAAGCTGAGTTTAAAAAAATACCTGCAATGAGTAGGAATGGAATTTTGTGAGTGTGGCTTAAAATACACTGGCAGTTTATTCTGATTGGGAATGGAAAAAGGGAAACAAAAAGATAAAACACCTGATGACAACCCACAAAACCTTCACTTTGAATATTAGTGCTAACATTTTGTGTATCCTTTCACCCTTTTTTTTCCTACTCGAGTTTAAACAAAATTAGGATGACAGTTTACAATCTGCTTTTTCCTCTTAACATTAATTTTATTTCTCAATTTGATTAATATTCTTTTACAAATGGACAACTGTGTGCCCAGTAAACAGATATGGAGGATGATAAACTTTTTCATACCAGAATATCTTATTAGCAAGAGTAGAGGACTGTTATAAGATCACTTTGAGTTTGGGCTGTTAGCAAAGGGATTAAAAAGTCAGGGAAGCGGACTTGGCCCACTGGTTAGGGCGTCTGTCTACCATGTGGGAGGTCCGCGGTTCAAACCCTGGGCCTCCTTGACCCATGTGCGGGTGGCCCACGTGCAGTGCTGATGCACGGAGTCCCGTCTCATGCAGGGGTGTCCCCGCATAGGGGAGCCCCACGCGCAAGGAGTGCGCCCCGTAAGGAGAGCCACCCAGCGCGAAAGAAAGTGCAGCCTGCCCAGGAATGGCACTGCACACAGGGAGAGCTGACACAACAAGATGACGCAACAAAAAGAAATACAGATTCCCATGCCACTGACAATAACAGAATCGGACAAAGACGAACATGCAGCAAATAGAACAGAGAACTGGGGCAGGGGAGTGGGGGAAATAAATCTTTTTTTAAAAAAAGTGAGGCAAGGCTCCTGGTTGAAGAAGTGAGTCAAGAAAAGGATGAGCTTAGGTCTTAAAGCAGGTTCTCAGATGAGAGTGAACAAGCAGGCAATTACTTCATATAGTTTATCTTGGATATTTTGGTGGGACTCCTGGTGTGTAGCAGAATTATTCATATTATCATTGTTTCATGTTGATGGGGAATTTTTTTTTTAATACGTTCATAAACCTGGTTTCTGTTAAAAAACAAAACTGCGTTGTTTCCAGCAGGTGTCATTAAAGGGAGATTTTTGCTGCATTTCATTAGGAGATTGAAAGAGTCAATTGAGGTTGGCAGTTCTTGGCTTTGGGAGTGAACAGAGATCCTTTCTCCCTTCCTTATCCATCTGGCAGGAAAGTTACCCTTGTTGCTTGGATTTACGAAAGCAGGCTCTCATTCTCTAAAGTGGCTTTAATTTTGGGTTAAGTTGATGTAGGAAAGGAAAAATGGGCCCATGGCATGATCTCAAGATGTTAAGGACATCAGTGTAACAGAAAATAAATTCATTGTGAGGTAGACATGTATAACAATGGGCAGTTGAATTACACTCTAAGAATGCCTTCTCTCCTTCTAGTCTTTTTTTTTTTTTTTTTTTTTGAGGTGCTGGAGTCATATGAGCTCCACTGAGTTGAGTTGGTTTTTTAGTTTGTTTGCTTCCTATTTATTTATTTAATTAAAAACAAAATTTTTTTAAAGGAGGCACTGAGAACTGAACCCAGGACCTCCCATGAGAGAAGCAGGCACTCAACTGCGTGAGCCGTATCTGCCCCCCTCCACTCTCCATTTTGATAACTCTGAGAAACCTTTTATTTTTAATTTGCCTATAAATGTTTTTAGGAATATATAAAATGGTAAAAATAAGAGAGACCGAATTACTTTAAGCCTCGAAGAGCAGTTATTCAAACAAAATTGAATAGGAACCCATTTAATGTTCATCCCTTAGATAATTTATTTTTCTCTCTAATGAGGGATTCAAAATAGGAAAACCTGAACTTACAATGGTTTGAGTACAACCTGCATTTGGAACTTGTGTCACTTTTATCTTATACTGATTCTTGGAGTTTTTTGAGCTATTTTTCTTTTTTGTTTCTTGTGTATTGTTTTTGCATATATATGCACATGTACCATCATGTACACGAGATACCTGTATTAGGAAAGATAATTTTTTAAATGGTTTTAAATGAAGCTTGAGAAAGTAATTCTGTAGTAAAACTGAAACTAGGTGAAGCAATATTGTTTAACTGTGATAGTAAAGCAACTGTTGGCTAAACCTGTCACGGTCTTATCTGTTTTTTCTGTAATATACATGTTTATAATTATTGAGTTCAGAGGTATTTGACTTCCTTTGCACAGTGTAAGGAATACTTTTTAATGTTTTTATGTTCCATTAGATATTTTAAAATAATCTGTTTTTCTCTGCTAGGTAATTTTAAGTATAAAGTTGTGGGTAGCTTGAATACTGATTTCTACAGCATTTCAGTTGGCATCAAAAGAATATAGAGGGAAACGGACTTGGCCCAGTGGTTAGGGCGTCCGTCTACCACATGGGAGGTCCGCGGTTCAAACCTCGGGGCTCCTTGACCCGTGTGGAGCTGGCCTGTGCGCAGTGCTGATGCGCGCCAAGGAGTGCCGAGCCACGCAGGGGTGTCCCCCGCGTAAGGGAGCCCCACACACAAGGAGTGCACCCCATAAGGAGAGCCGCCCAGCATGAAAGAAAGTGCAGCCTGCCTAAGAATGGCGCTGCCCACACGGAGAGATGACACAACAAGATGACGCAACCAAAAAAAAACAGAGATTCCCGTGCTGGTGACAATAACAGAAGCAGACAAAGAAGACATAGCAAAAAGACACAGAGAACAGACAAACCGGGGAGGGGGGGAGAGAAATAAATAAATCTTAAAAAAAATAAAAGATACCTCAAAAAAAAAAAATATAGAGAAGCATCTGTCCAAGTTAGATTAAAAACAAAGGAAGTTCCTGCATGTAGTTTCCTGTCTCTTACAACAAAAACAGAAACAAAAAATCTTCCATGATTATTAAGCTCTTTGCAGGGTAGCTCTATAATTACAAAGTGTGGAATTTCAGCATACTAAACTGTTTGCTGAATGTTCTCATTCACTTTATTAAAGACATTTTCTTAAAAGGTAAATGATTTGTTTTTCTTTTCTTTTATCAGAACACAACAATGGAGGAAACAGCTATATGGGAACAACACACAGTGACACTTCACAGGGTAAGTTTCTGTTGCAGTAAATAATGTGTGTATAACTCAGGATACAGGTTTTTAAAACAATAGAGGAAAGCCAGATGTCAGGAAGCCAGGAAAAACTGGGGGAGAAAATTCTATATTCCTTTGTTTAAAATTAGAGTTGCAATGCATTCTCTCTTAAGGTCAAAAGTGAATATGATTGCTTTTTCACATGGCCTTTTTGATTGCTGTTTGTATAATCTTATGGTGCTTCTGTTCCTGACTTAAGAAATTAAGTGATTTATTTTCTAAATTTTGAAATTCAGACTTGGTACATTGGTATAAATTCTAAAGTGCTTCAAACTTTTAGCATTTATATGTATATGAATTATAAGTTTGAGATTTTAAACTAAGGTAATCTAGTGTTGTGTACAAAACAAAATTCAAAAAGATATGTCGATTTGAAATATGTAGACCCAAACTACTGCTTAAACTTGGTAAGAATAAGAGTTTTATCTGCAGTGAGACTGCCCTGAATTTGAACCTCATTCTGCCGTTTTCTTTCACTTTAGAAATACGGGCAAGTGATTCAACCCCTTCTAAATCCTTGGTTTTCACGTTTTAAGCAGGCCTCATTATTTATGCTTAGCATAAAGTAAGTGCCTCCCATCATTCTCCCCTCTCTTCTCATTGGAGAGAGCTCACTGCAGTGATTACCCTCCCTGTTAGAGAATATATAGAAAGAGATTAGAGAATATTCATATATAGACCATATGCTTTACAATTAACTGTTTCTACCAGCACTATCCATTACTAGGAAGATGTAAAGGAAAGAAAACATTTACTTCAACTCTCTCCCTGCTTAACTCAAGAATGTTTATGTCTGTGCCTAATAGATAATGGGTAAATTAATTATAACACTGACTTGAGATTAGGTATATTCAATTTTTTAAATGTCTCACTAAATGGTATAAGAATTCATTAAATAGTACCTTAATATCTAATTTATATAGCTGAAATACTGCTTCCCTGTGTTCAAAATGTGCTGATGGGTAGCATATGTAAATCAGATATATATATGATTAAACCTACAAAATAACTTTAGACCTTATAACCATTTAATTCTCTTTCGGTACTGTTTTTTTGCTAGAATCTATTGGCTAGATGGTTGTGATACTACAATTTGGTATTAGTATTATTTTATCACATTATATTTCTTAATTTCTTTATTGTTTTTTTGGTATAATTTACAATAAAATTTACTCTTCTTAGTTTATGGTTCTGAGTTTTGACAAATACATACCACTACCACCACAGTCAAAATACAGAAAACTTACATCACCCTCAAACCTTCTGTATTAGCCAAACCGGTGCTGATGCAAAATACCAGAAATTGGTTGTTTTTTTTAAAGGATATTTATTTGGGGTAGGAGCTTACAGATACCAGGCCATAAAGCATAAGTTACTTCCCTCACCAACGTCTGTTTTTACGTATTGGAGCAAGATGGCTGCCGATGTCTGTGAGGGTTCAGGCTTCCTGGGTTCCTCTGGGCTCAGCTCCTGTTTTCTCCACAAGGTCAGCTGTAGACTATGAGACTCTCTAGCCTGCTTTGCCTCTCTCCACAAGGTCAGCCCTAGACTGTCAGGTGAACAGCTCTGTCTCTTTCCTCGGGGCTCCAGCTTAAGACTTCAGCATCGAACTCCAACATTAAGAACCCTCAACTCTGTTCTTTGCCATGCCTTTTATCTATGAGTTCACACCCACCAAGGGGTGAAGACTCAACGTCCTAATTATAACTCAATCATGCCCAGGTTACAGATCAGATTACAAACATAATCCATTATCTATTTTTAGAATTCATAACCATATCAAACTGGTATACCTTCCTTTGCGCCCATTTGTATTTGTTGTTGACCCTTCACTTCACCTCCAACCCTTAACAACCACTGATTTGTTTTCTCTTCCTACAGTTTCATGTTTTCCAGATGTCTCATAAATGGACTCAAATATGTAGCTCTTTGAGACTTGTCTTCTTTCACTAAGCCTAATGCATTTGAGTTTTATCCATAAAGTTGCTTTTATCTGAACTCTAAATTAAATTCCATTGGTCTATTTATCTATCCTTGTTCTAGTACCATTCTGTTTGACCACTGTAGCTTTGTGATAAGTTTTCAAGTCAGGAAGTTTGAGTCTTCCAATTTTGTTCTTCTTCGAGATGTTTTTGGCTATTCAGTGCCCTTTATCCTTCTAGATAAATTTGATGATTGACTTTTTCATTTCTGCAAAGTAGGCTGTTGGCGTTTTGATTGAGGTTGTGTTGAATCTGTAAATCATGATCCATTAGCATGGCATGACCTTCCATTTATTTAGATCTTTGATTTCTTTGAGCAAAGTTTCGTAGTTTTCCATATCTAAGTCCTTTACATCCTTGGTTAAGTTTATTCCAAGATATTTGATTCTTTTGGTTACTAATGTAAATGGATTTTTCCCCCTTGATTTCCCTCTCAGGTTGCTTATTACTAGTGTATAGATACTACTCATTTTTTGCATGTTGATCTTGTACCCTGCCACTTTGCTGAATTCGATTTTTAGCTATAGTAGCTTCGTTTTTTATTTTTTGGAACTTTCTATTTATGTAGGATCATGTCATATGCAAATAGTGAAAGTTTTACTTCTTCCTTTCCACTTTGGATTCTTTTTATTTCTTTTTCTTGACTAATTGCTCTGCCTAAAACTTCCAGTACAATGTTGAATAACAGTGGTGACAGTAGGCATCCTTGTCTATAGATCTTAGGGGGAAAGCTTTCAGTCTCTCTCCACTGAGTATGATGTTACCTGTGGTTTTTTCATATATGCCCTTTATCATGTTTGAGGCAATTTCCTTTTATTCCTAACTTTTGAAGTGTTTTTATCAAGAAAGTTTGCTGGATTTTGTGAAATGCTTTTTCTACATCATGTGTTTTGTTTTTTTTTATCCTTTGTTTTGTTAATGCGGTGTATTAACATTAATTGATTTTATGTTGAACCAGTCTTATACAGCTGGGATAAATCCCACCTGATTATAGTGTATAATTCTTTTAATGTGCTATAGGATTCAATTTTCAAATATTGTGTTGAGGATTTTTGCATCTATATTCGCAAGATAAATTGTTCTTTAATTTTTTTTTTTGTTGTGGTATCTTTGTTTGGGTCTGGAATTAGGGTGATATTGGCCTCATAAAGTTAGGTAGTTCCCGCCTCTTCAATTTTTTGGAGGAGTTTGAGCAGGATTAGTGTTCATTCTTCTTGGACTATCTGGTAAAATTCCCCTGTGAAGCCGTCTGGTTCTGGGCTTTTCTTTCGTGGGAGGTTTTTGATGACTGATTGAATCTCTTCACTTGTAATTGGTCTGTTGAGGTCTTCTCTTTCTTCTAGAACCAGTGTAGGTTGTTCTTGTGTTTCTGGGAATATGTCTGTTTCATCTAGGTTGTCTAATTTGTAGGCATAAAAATTAGAGATTAGAGAATCAGTATTCTCTTACGATCCTTTTAATTTCTGTGGGGTCCATAGTAATGTCCCCTCTCTCTTTCTGATTTTATGTCTCCTTTTTTTTTTTTCTTAATCTAGCTAAAGATTTGTTAATTTTATCCATCTTTTCAAAGACTCAACTTTTGCTTTTGTTAATGGGTATCTATTGTTTCTTTACAATCTGTTTTCATTTGTTAGGTCCTTGATTTTAGCTCTTTTAGCTCTTTTTTTTTCCTTTCCTTTTTAATGTAAGCACTTAGGCCTACAAATTTCCTCTCAGCACTGGCTTTGCATCCCTTAAATTTTCATTTGTCTCATGATATTTACTGATGTCCCTTGCAATTTCTTCTTTGACCCATTGATTATATCATTTAACTTTCATCTATTTGTTGATTTTCCAGTTCTCTGCCTGTTAACTGATTTCCAGTTTCATTCCATTGTGATTGGAGAAAATATTGTGTGTAAAAATTCTCTTGCTGCTTGCAGAATTCTGTCTTTGGCATCTAACAATCTTGTCAGTGTTTATTTCAGAGTAAGTCTGTTTGGAGTACATGGTGCTTCTTGGACATAAAAACTTATTTCTTTTGTAGGAGTTGGGAAATTTTTTTTCTCCAGTAATCTTGGTTTGATTTGTTATGTTTTTGTGCCAAATTTTCTCTTCAGCTTCCATGATTAGTTTAAATTCTCTCCCTCACTCAGTGACCCCTTTTCATTGCACTTTTCAGTCTGGGTCTTGTCCTGTCTTACAACAGTTCAGTCCTATTCCCCCACCACCCTCTTTTTTCTTTGCCTTGGGTCTTTTCTGCCTCTAATTTCGTCCCCATTTGGGTATCCTGCCCTTGGGAGCCAGATAGGGTCAATTCAGAAAGGTCTTTTGTGTTTAGGTGGTCCAGGAAAGAGATTTAATTGATTGTGTGCACCACTTGCCAACAGTTCTGCTGTGGTCTCTTTTCCCTGGAGGCACTTTTGAATGTGGCACTCAATCACTTATCAACCCTGGGTCTCTGCAGACTTGGAATCCTGTGCCTGTATATGGGTGCAGTCATAACTTTCTGCTGTAAGTAGCTCTGTGGTCTGCATCCATGGCAGGAGGGACCCAGCTGGGCTGCCTCTGTGCTACTCCCATGCTCTTTGGGATGGAGAAAGGGAGAGGGGCCCAGACTGACAGATCTGAGACTTAAATCTCCTGTCTCATGTTTTTTGCTTTCCTTTTTCTTTGATTGAGCATTTGTGGAGTTCTTCAGTTTCTCTTGTCCTCCAGAGATCCAAACAAGTGGGATTTGTCCTTTTATTAGTTAATACTTAAGAAAGACTTTTTCAGGGGATGTCTTATGTTGCCCTGTTGATGATGTTACTCTTAAGTAGTATCCTTTTAATTTTAATTTTTAAGGGTTTTTTTTGGCTGGTATATAGAAAGTCAACTGATATTATTTAGTTTATTAACTTTGTATTCTGGAACCTTCCTAAACTCTTCAGTTCTAGAAACTATTGTAGATTCTTTGGGATTTTTAGATATAGATAGTTATATTATCTTTAAATAGAGGTGGTTTTATTTCTTCCTTTCTAATCTGCATGCTATTTATTTCTTTTTCTTGCCTTATTGCATTGGCTAGGATTTCTAGTATGTTATGGAATGATGAGTAGTGTCTTTGACTTATTCAGTATTAGGTGAAAGCATTGTCTTTCACCATTAAGTATGATGTAAACTGTAGGTTTTTGTAGATGCGTATTATTAGGTTAAGGAAATTTTTATTTTGCTATTTATGAGGTTGAAGAAGTTCATTTTTATAACTAATTAGCAGTTTTTTTTTCAGTCATGAATGGATGTTGAATTTTATCATTGTTCTTTTTTCTTTGAAACATTGGTTGCCTTGATCATAGGTTTTTTTTTCTTAGTTCATTGAAGATTGATTAGTCATTCCCTAGGTAAATTCTTCTTGATTGTGATGCATTATCTATTTTATATATTGTTAGATTGATTTGTGAAGATATTTTTTATGTTCATGAGCAATATTAGTCAGTATTTTTTTTTCTTGTATATATATATATTTTTAAAGATTTATTTATTTTTATTTATTTAATTCCCCTCCCCTCCCCCGGTTGTCTGTTTTCTGTGTCTTTTTGCTGCGTCTTGTTTCTTGTTTCTTTGTCCGCTTCTGTTGTCGTCAGCGGCACTGGAAGTGTGCGCGGCACCATTCCTCGGCAGGCTGCTCCCTCCTTCGCGCTGGGCGGCTCTCCTTATGGGTGCACTCCTTGCGCGTGGGGCTCCCCTACGCGGGGGACACCCTGCATGGCGCGGCACTCCTTGCGCGCATCAGCACTGCGCATGGGCCAGCTCCACACGGGTCAAGGAGGCCCGGGGCTTGAACCGCGGGCCTCCCATGTGGTAGACGGACGCCCTAACCACTGGGCCAAAGTCCGTTTCCCTCTTGTATATTTTTGTCTGGTTTTTTTATCAGCGGAAGCTGTTAACCTTAAAGCAAGGGGCTGGGAAGTATTACTTCCCCTTTTGTTTTCTAGTAGAGTTTGTATAAAATTGATGTTTTTTCTCTCTTAAGTGTTTTTGTAGAATTCACTAGGCTAGGAGATTTCTTTGTGAGAAGGTTTTTTTTTTAACTACAAATTGAGTTTCTTTAATTTATATAGGATTATTAAGGTTATATTGTGGTTTTGCATTGTTGAAATTTGCTGTTTGATATTGGAATACATTCTTAAATAAATGTTATGTTATACATCATTTTTATGTTCATTTCTTGTCTTATGGTTTTTTGCTAATGACTTATTACTTGCTGTTTATTTTATATATGTTTTAGACTATGGAAATGATGTTAGACAAAAAGCAAATTTCAGCGATTTACTTATTTGAGTTCAAAATGGGTCATAAAGTGGCAGAGCCAACTTGCAACATCAACAATGCATTTGGCCAGGAACTGATAATGAATGTACAGTGCAGTGGTGGTTTAAGAAGTTTTGCAAAGAATAGGAGAGTTTGGAAGATAAGGAGCATAATGGACAGCCCAACTTGCAACATCAACAATGCATTTGGCCAGGAACTGATAATGAATGTACAGTGCAGTGGTGGTTTAAGAAGTTTTGCAAAGGATAGGAGAGTTTGGAAGATAAGGAGCATAATGGACAGCCGTCAGAAGTTTACAATGACCTATTGAGAGCAATCATCAAAGCTGATCTTGCAACTATAAGAGGAGTTGCCAGAGAACTCAAGGTCAACCATTCTACAGTCATTTGACATTTTAAGCAAATTGGAAAGGTGATAAAGCATGTTAAGTGGGTGCTTCATGAGCTGACTGAAAATTTTAAAAATGGTCATTTTGAAGTGTCGTTTTCTCTTATTCTACACAACAACCACTACCCATTTCTCAATCGGATTGTGATGTGCAACGAAAAGTGGATTTTTTACGACAGCCGACGATGACCAGCTCAATGGTTGGACCGAGAAGTTCCTAAGCACTTCCCAAAGCCAAACTTGTACCAGAAAAAGGTCATGGTCACTCTTTGGTGGTCTGCTGCCAGTCTGATCCACTACAGCTTTTTGAATCCTGGCAAAACCATTACACCTGAGAAGTATGTTCAGCAAATTGACGAGATGCCCCGAAAACTGCAGTGCCTGTAGCTGGCATTGGTCAACAGAAGGGGCCCAATTCTTCTCCGTGACAGTGCCTAACCGCACATCACACAACCAAATGCTTCAGAAGTTGAACAAATTGGGCTACAAAGTTTTGCCTCATCCACCATATTCACTTGACCTCTTGCCAACTGACTACCACTTCTTCAAGCATCTTGACAACTTTTTGTAGGGAAAACACTTCACAACCAGCAGGATACAGAAAATGCTTTCCAAGAGTTTATCGAATCCCAAAGCTTGGATTTTTACGTTACAGGAATAAGCAAACATTTCTCATTAGAAAAAATGTGTGAATTACAATGGTTCATATTTTGATTAATAAAGTTGTGTTTGAGCCTTGTTATAATGATTTAAAATTCACGGTCCTAAACCACAATTCCTTTTACATCAACCTAATATTTCCTTTTGAGTGAGCATTAGTAATTTCTATCTTTGCAAGTATTTGCCCCTTTCATCTAGGTTTCAGAGTTATGGGCATAAAAGTGTTCATAAATAGTTTTGTATGTTAATATTGTAGGGTCTGTGGTGATGGCCCTTCTTTCATTTCTAATATTGGTAACTTGTGTCTTATTTCTTGGTCAGTCTGGCTAGAGGTTTAACAATTTCATTGATTTTCCCCCTAAAATACTAGCTTTTGTTTTTATTGATTTTCTTTTTCTTCTGTTTTCTATCTCATTGAATTTTGCTATTTTAATATTTCCTTTTGTTCTGCTTACAGTTGGGTTCAGATTACTCTCATTTTTATGGTTTCTTAAGGTGAAAGCTAGATCATATGAGTCGTTAAGTGTAACTTGCCATTATCACATTATGTTTGTTTTTCCCAAAACCTCATTTAGTTTTTAAATAAGCAAAATTAAATAGCATTAAACACTTAAATTAATAAAGTATGTTTCTCATTTCTGCTGTTTTGCCTGGCTTTGTTAAGAATTGAGGTAGGGAAAATAACAAGTGTATTTACCACAGGTCTGTGTTTCATTAAATTAGGGAAAGGAGGAAAAAATCCTGGATGTTGAAAAAATAAAATCTGATTTTCTGAGTATGTTAAAAGTGTTATACCAGCTCACCATGGTAGGTAATACTTAGGCAAGTGTGAGACCTGGAGTCTAGAATATGAGTGTAAGTTAACCCCTTTCTATGTTTTAGTTTTCTCTCACTGTGAGGGAAGGGGGGATATCAGGTGCTCAGAAAAATGTCATCAGAAGATATATAGAGATAAGGCAGGTATATAATAATTTCTTGTTTTTGAACTTGTTAACTGTTCAGGGAACAGTTAACTGTTGTGCTAGAAAAAGAGCTGTGTTAGCCTGTGGGCCTCATTATAAAGTGTGACAAAATGGAAGTCCTCAACAACCTTCCTCCCAGGAATTGTTTTTGTAAGTATAATAGCCCTGTTAGTACAAGGAGAGAAGCTTATTCAAAAGCATAATTTTTCATTCCCTGAGACTGTAAAACAGTGCTTTTAATATCTCAGTCCTTTGTTGTTCTGAGTTGATCCAGGATAAAATTTAGATGTTCTCTAGAGCAGAGTGCAGCATACTTTTTCTGTAAGGAGCCAGGTAGTAAACAAGTGTTTTAGGCTTTGTAAGCCATTAGTGTCTTTTACAAGTATTTAGCTGTGTAGTTGTATTGCAAAGCAGCTATAGGCAGTAGACAAACAGATGGGTGTGGCTATGTTCCAATAAAACTTTATGTACAAAAATTGGCACCTGGCCAGCTTTGGCATATGAGCCGTGTATTAAAAGTTTTTAGACACCACTGATCTAGAACAGTAACACTTCAGTTTTATTGTAAAGAGGACTCAACGGGATCATCCATACCCGTCAGATATTCTGATTCAGTTAGGCTAGGATAAGGCCTCTCAGATGCATTTAAACAGATAGATTGAAATGGAAGGCCATGGCCTCTGGCATCACATTTTTAAAACACCGACAGAGGAATAAGAGGGTCTTTTCTCCCAGAGTTGAGCAGGTGTGCCCTTGGCGATGGTTGTAAGTGACGGAGATAATTTGAGACTATATTTTTGTGCAGTAACCCATATTAATACTGTGTTGTCAAATGAGGACAAATACATATGAACTATATGAAATAATGAAAGATGACAGTTAATTGGTCTTTTAAAAGAATAAAAATCCTATAGATTAGAAATCAACATGTTCTGCTATTTACTATCAAGACTAATATACGGTATACTTACAAATTATCTCATCCTTTCATTTGCATTCTCAGGAAACTTTCTTCATCCTAGAATACTAGAAACCGTTGAAACCCTGTTTATTTTTCAAGACTAACTAGATATTTGGTGTTCCACATAGTGGCATCATCCATAATGACTAGAAAGTAGAACAACCCAAGTGTCCATCCACTGATGAGTAATGGGTAAACAAAATGTCATATAACCTTAAATTGGAATATTATTCATCCCTAAAAGGAATGAGATATTGATAAATGACCCTTGAAAACATTATGCTAACTGAAAGAATCCAGTCACAGAAGACCATGTATTATATGATTCCATTTATATGAAATGTCCATAATAGGCAAATCCATAGGAACAGAAAGTAGACAAGCGGTTCCCTGAGAGTGGGGGTGAGGAGGTTGAGGGGTAACTGACGAGTATGGGGTTGGTGACTATTTGAATTTGATGAATCCCAAAAAGAGATTATGTTCTTGACCTAATCCATTCCTGTGGATGTGGGGTCCTTTTGATTAGACTGTGTCAGTGAGGTGTGAGTCTCTGAGGTCTCTGCTTCTTAATGGAGCTTTATATATAAATGGAGACACAGAGAAAGACCCACACAGAGAAAAGAAGCTGCCATTTTTACCTTGCCATGTGAGAGAGGACTTGAGGACTGCTAGCAGCCAAAGCTTAAGCTTGAAGCCCCCAGGAGGCTTAACCTACAGAACAGTTCAAGACAGAAGAGACAAGCCAGTGCCCGAAAACCCACAGCTGAACTCGGGAAGAAAGCTAAGCATCCAAGACTTAGAGGGGAAGCCAAAAAGAGACAAGCCCTACGCCTGGTTGCCAACAGCTGAGCTCCAGGAGACAGTAGATTCCGGAGGGGACAGCAGGGACCTTTGTCATCTTTGGGTGCCATCTTTGCCATGTGGCAGGACATGAGGATCACCAGTAGCTGATGTTGGTGAGAAAGCATCTCTGATGGTACCTTGATTTGGATATTTTCATGGTCTCGGAGCTATAATCTTTTACCCTAAATAAAATTTCCATTTTAAAAGCCAGCCCATTTCTGTTGCTTTGAATCGGCAGCCCTATAGCAAACTAAGACAGGGTTTCTTTTTGGAGTGATGAAATTGTTTTAAAATTAAATGGTGTAGCAATTTGATATGGTTCATGAATTCCAGAAATAGATATTGGATTATGTTTGTAAACTGGTCTGTATGAAGTTTCGCATTTACTTAATTAAGTTAACGACCAGGGCTTTGATTGGGCCACATCGGTAGGACATTGCATCCCTGCCCCCTGGGTAGGCAGGGACTCAGAGAAGCTGCACTGCAGAGAGGGGTTATAGTTTTGAGCTGAGTCCCCCTGGAAGTAAGCACACAGAGTAGCCTGGTCCTGAGGAAAGAGAAACAAGCTGTTTAGTCTACAACTCACCTTGAAGAGGTAGCAGAGGAGCTGAGCCTAGAGAGAACCAAGCCCCGGGAAGGGAGTAATCTAGGAAGGCTGAACCCTCACAGACGTCAGCAGCCGTCTTGCTCCAACACGTGGAAATAGACTTTGGTGAGGGAGTAACTTATGCTTTATGCCCTAGTAACTGTAAGCTTCTACCTCAAATAAATAACCCTTTATAAATGCCAACATATTTCTGATATTTTACATCAGCACCCCTTTGGCTAATACAAATGGTGAGGGTTCCACAACTCTGTGAATAAAATATTAAATATATCATAGAATTGTATACTTTATTTACTTTTAACTTAAATTTTTCCCATGTATTTCCATATTCTTAACACCTTGTAATAGAACATTCTTATATTTTTACCCTTTTTTACAATATAATTTATTTTTAAAAGATACTTAGATTACGTAAAATGTTAATGAAAAATACAAGGGATTCCCATATGCCCCACTTACCCACACCTCCCACTCTTCCCCACATTAAACTTCTTTCATTAGTTTGGTTCATTCATTGCAATTGATGAACATTTTGAAACATTGCCACTAATCATGGATTATAGTTTACATTGTAGTTATATATACTGTCTCCCACACAATTCTGTAGGTTTTGGCCGTGTATATAATGACCCATATCTGTCATTGTAGTGTCACTCAGGACAATTCCAAGTCCTGAAATTGCCCCCATATTATACTTCGTGTCCCTCTTCCTGACTTCAGTACCTCCTGTGGCCACTGTCTCCACATCGATGATAAAATTTCTTCCATTGCTAGAATCACAGTAAGTCTATAGTAGAATACCAGTAAGTCCACTCTAGTACATATTTTATTCCCCAGTCCTGAGGGTTCTGGGATGGTGATGCACACTCCACCTATAATTGAGTGGGGGATTCAGTCCCATACGACTGATGGATGGGACTCTCTTGCTTGCAGTTGTAGACTCTGGGTTCCTTGGTGTGGTCTATGTCCATCCTGCTCCTTGTTAGTTGTCCTAGGTGAGTCCAATGAACTGGAGACTAGATGGTACAACTTTTCTGAGGCTCAGGGCCCAGCTGGCACTTGGACAGCCCAGACATTAAAGTCTCTTGGACATACACCTGCCAACTCCAGCACCAACTATAGGTTCAAATAAAGGGGACAGAAGAGGCATGTGTGTAGAGAAGTCATATTTGAATCCAACTCTGTCACACTAGGGAGCACAAACTCCAAAGTAGGGCCCACTGGCAAGACACCAACCACTGGAGCTATCTGCAATGACTGTAGGACCTGGGTGTCTCCAGAGCCTCAGGAACCCCACTATTTGGGGGTAATACCTACTTTGGCTGTCTATGAGATCATGCTGAGACATGCATAAGTGCTACCTCTGGGAAGACCTCCCTGCTCATTTTGAAGTCTCTAAGCCATATAAACTAATTTGTCTTTACCTTTTCTCTCTTTTATGCAAGGTCCTTTTCTAGTTGCGTTGCTTGTTAGTGTTTGGTAGTAATCCTTTCGTGCCAGGGAGGCTTATACCTGGGAGTCATGACCCACTTTGGGGGAAGGTAATGCATTTATATGCTGAGTTTGGCTCAAAGGGAGGCCACATTTGAGCAACAGGGAGGCTCTCAGGAGATAACTCTTAGGCACCCTACAACACTAGGGTGTGTTGCAACGTCAAGAACAAAGGCTCCTAAGGATAGTCATAAATATCAAGGTCCCATCAAAGGACAGTAGTCATTGCCCCCTGTACTTGGGTGATTGTTGCTGTTCCATTAGAGAATGTGGCAGAGCTCCCCAAGGTGGAAATTCAATATTCTTTCAGTTGTGTAAATCTCTACCCACTGTGGCAATGCCCCTTGACACTTGAACATATTTGTATACCTTATACCCACTGTGGCAATGCCCCTTGACACTTGAACATATTTGTATACCTTATATGTATGCCCAGGTAACTTCCTCCCATGTATCCCCCATCACTGACACACCACATCAGTGACCCTCCCTTGCCATAGTTGTAACCCTTCTGTGATCCAAAACTTCTTCAAAAATAAAACCCAGAATATCACCAAATGTAATTATTAGGAAAATGGAATAATGATAGGTTTAGATGTAAATAAAATACGCAATGTAGAAAAACTAAAAGTTAAAAAAGGGGATATTAAAAAATAACGAACTATTTAAAAAATTTTTTTTTACATTTGCCTTTCATCACTAATATCTGTCATCCTGTATGTACAGTGGGATTTTCTTCCATTTCTTCCCCAGTGTCTTTTTTAAAATTTTGTCTTCAAAGAAGTTTTTGGTCACAGTAAAGTCACATACAGAATGTAGGGGACTCCCATACACCCAACATCCTCTCCCCTTTCCCCCTCCTAAATCAATAGCCTATTTACATGTGAATGGTACATTTGCCACAACTGGTGTACAGATATTATACATAGCTGCCAAACATGGTCAGTGGTTCACATTATGGTTTACACTTTAGATCATACACTTCTGTAAAATTTTTGATGAAATTTAACATGTTCTGTATCCATCATTGCAAGATCATGCAGAACACCTCCAATTGCCCCCTAACCACTCCCTCTTCCATCTCTTCTCTTCCTCCTGTCCTCCCCCTTGGGGCCCATGGCAACCACCAGACTTCACTCCTGGAATGACAGTATCTTCAGATACTTGCAACAATGCTGAGGGCTTGTCACACTAGACTGTTAGGAACTATTAGGAACTGCCCATGCTCTCAAGAGACACACTCCCCTCTGAGAACATACCAGGCTTCCCCAGGATGGGAGTCGTCCTCGTTCCTGCTCATTATGTGGGTCTCCACCCACTGATAGAACACACTGTGACAAAATAATCACTTATACATTCTCTAGAAGACTGCCCAAGGGGTGCCCTGTCAAATTGTACACTTGAAAGGATGACTTTTCTGATCTGTGAATTATATATCAAGCTGCTACTTAACAAAAAGAAAAAAGGTATTTTACATATCTATTGAGTATCTCTAAATTGGTATTACAGATCGAAGGAAGGCTTTTTTTTTATATAAATTTTAATTTTTTTAAAGGGTAGGCAAGGGACTAGAGAGTTTATTAAGAACCAAGAAAAGAGTTAATTAAGGGAAGCGGACTTGGCCAAATGGATAGGGCGTCTGCCTACCACATGGGAGGTCAGCGGTTCAAACCCTGGGCCTCCTTGACCCGTGTGGAGCTGGCCCATGGGCAGTGCTGATGCGCGCAAGGAATGCCCTGCCACACAGGGGTGTCTCCCGCATAGGGGAGCCCCATGCACAAGGAGTATACCCCATAAGGAGAGCCGCCCAGTGTGAAAGAAAGTGCAGCCTGCCCAAGAATGACGCCGCACACACGAAGAGTTGACACAACAAGATGACGCAACAAAAAGAAACACGGATTCCTGGTGCCTCTGATGAGGATAGAAGTGGTCACAGAAGAACACACAGCGAATGGACACAGAGAGCAGACAACTGGGGGGTTGGTAAGGGGAGAGAAAAATATATATATATAAATAAATCTTAAAAAAAAAAAAAATTAAGTACACAGTCCAAGACATGGGTTGCGGGCATGCTTACAGGGTCAAGAGACACTAAGGAAGGCATTTAAGTTGAGGTAAATTGTAGGCTTGGTTTAATTAGTAGGAGGCTGTTATTTATGTTTATAGAGTTCATTATCAAACCCTTTATGTTATTTAGTCATCTGTGAAGTAGGTGTTGTTAACCTCTTGGAGGAAACTGAGTCTCGGAAAGGTCTAGTGACATGCTTCAGAAGATGTAGGACTTTATCCCAGGTCTTTTTACTCAATATGAAATATTTGCATTTATTTGTCAAGTTTAATTTTAAATTAAAAGAAAAATGGATATAATTTCTGAAATTCAGAACTAATAAAATTATAGGATATAATAAACTCTCTGAAGGCCAATATACCTGGAGTATAATTAATAAAATAAAAAGTAGTAAATTTGATAAGGGAGAAGCCAAAGATATTTTCTTTCTTTTTTTAATTTTCGAGCAGAGGTGATGAGAATAATTTTGCTGAGAAAAATGACAGTTTTGGAGAGGGGCAATATGAGGTGTCCTGTAAGAATGTGGAAATATAAAAGCAGAACAGGTTGAGAAATGAGAGCTTATAGTTTGTCAATGAGCATCATAAGAGTGAGAATTCACAGTTTTAAAAATAAATGAAGGCACACAATTTAGAGTAACCAGGAGACTGTACAGACATAGAAGTTAAAAAGAGCTAGTCTAAGAGTGTCATAAAAGATTTAAGCAATGTTTTGAGAAGTGGGGGTAGGAGGTGAGGATATGAAGATACGTAGAAAGAACTGCAGAACTTGGATTGGTGACTTCCAGTGTCATTTGGCCTTACCACTAACAGATCTTCTCAACAGATCTTTTAAATCTTTTGGGACCTCTAGAGTCTTAGTGGGTCAGAGTGGGTAGCAAACGAATCTCTTTCAGATGAGGGAACTCAGGTCCAGGGAGGTATTATATAAGGTAGGGTAGTAGAGAGACAATATGGGACCCAGGCCCTTCTGATTTAACACTTCAGGTTTCTTTAATTTGCAAAAAGAGAGTTGGATGAGCTTATTTCGTAGAAACCATTTGATTTTAAAGTGCTGTGATCCCATTGGCCACTGTGAAAACAAATGGCAAGAACAAGTTCCAAAGAAAGTTGATGGGAGGAATGAAAAGGGAAGGAATAGAACTTAACTGGTGAATAAAGTTACAGTTAAGTTAGCTGATTTGTAAGAGTTTGGAATGGAGAATTGGGAGAAAATTAGGCAACAAGGGAAATCATACTTTCAGTAGAGAATTGGGCATATTTGGAACAAAAAATGAATCTTTGGAGAATGTAAACAAATAACTGAATTAACTTTCAGGTCCCCCCCCCCTTTTTTTTTTAAAGTAATCAATACTTTTTAAAGTTACAGGGATCGGCAAACCTTTTCTATGAAGGACCAAATAGCAGACATTTTTGGCTTTGCCTGCTGTAAGTTGCTTTTGCAACTACTCAGTGCATAAGCGGCCCAAGGATATGTAAAGGAACGGGCATGGTGCATGTCCAGTAAAAGTGTATTTATAAAGCAGGTATGGGACTAGATTGGGCCTGTGGACTCTTGTTTGTCAATCCTTGCTTGAATGCATCCATTTATATCAAGACCATTTTCAGAAGGGGAAAACAAAAGAAGTTTTTAAATTAGTGAACTTGTTTGTTTATAGAGAAATCATGCTGAAAATAGAGTTCCCATATACACTCCCTATTAGCACCTCACATGAAGTTTTTGACCTGTACCTTTCCTTCCTCTTAGCTTGATCTTCTTTTGTGCTTTCTTGTTTACCTTTACCTTCAGTTTTAGCCCTTCTTCTCCGTACATTAAACATTTTTTCATCACATGTTGGCAACTTTCCATGTATTTTACCTTTGTCTTACGTCTTTTGCCTTGTAAGATTTTAATGTTTACTATTATTTTTCACCTTCTGAAGTCAAAGACATCCCCAGTTTCTTTCCATTATAATTAAGAGAAATACCTAGAGAGAGAGTCCGGTCCCCTTGTTTATCACCACTAAAATAAATTCAATTCCCCCACCATACAAAAACATAAGCACCTAAGTTATTGCTGTTTGTGACTGCTTATGGTCTTGGAAGGATGAAATATGATGAAAGTAAAATTATTTGATGCTTCTCTGATCCCCAAAAGGTATAACCATATGTATATGTACGTACAAATAAATTAGGTCATATTATATTGCTTTTAAACCACTTTCCCCACTATGGATTAAAAAAATAATAATTGTCTTGGACATGCCTACAAAATGTTTAATGGTAACAATATGTGGGAAAAAATGGAATGTTTTCCTTTCCTTTTGAAGATCCTTCAAGAAGGCACCAAATTAATCTTTCGGTAAGTCCAGTACAGAGCATACACATTTCCTCAGAAAACAATATTATCATCACTAACAGTTCTGTTTACTGAAAATAGTTTGAGCATTGTTTTACATATGCTATTCTCCCACATTTTTGTCAGTATGTATATTTAATGCTTATCACCACCTATGTCAATGTATCTTGTCATTTTGGTTGTCAGAAAGTCATTTCTATTAGATTGCTTTGGAAGGGATTTTGAAGACAGTATTCTCTGTTTTTTCATGTTGACTAATTTACCTTTGCCCTTTATACTTGAAATTCAATTTTGCCAGATAAAAAATCCTTGGCTTGCTGTTTCCCTTGTATCTTAGCTGTGTTATCTTCTGGCATAAAACACAATTGTGTCAAAGGTAATACTGATCTTAATTTTCTTTCCTTTATGCCCAAAGAATCTTATTTCTTAAAATCAATAATGTTTTAAAATATAACTTGGGGTGAAAGATGGACTGTGGTTAACAGAACAAGTATGAGAACATTCTCTCATGAAGCTATAACAAATGTATAATGTACTAGTCAGCCACAGGGGTGCTGATGCAAAGTACCAGGAATCTGTTGGCTTTTATAAAGAGTATTTATTTGGGGTAGAAGCTTGCAGTTTCAAGGCCCTTACCATTCCAGCTCAAGGCTGCTTTCCCACCAAAGTCAGCTGCCTTGTGCCGAAGCCAGATGGCTGCCGGTCTCTGCCTGGTTTCCCCGTCCTTCTTGCTCTTAAGGCTCCATGGGTCCATGTTCTTCCTCTCTCAGCTGTAGCTGGCACAGGGCTCTTCTCTCAGGGCTTCCTTTATCAGTCTGGCGTAGGGCTCCTTTCCTTTCAGGCTCTTTAGCTGCTCTCTTCTCTTCAGCTGCAAACTATCAGGCGAATGGCTCTTCTCTCTCCCTGGGGTCCAGGATCAAAACTGACAAAGTTCTCTCTCTCTCCTTCTGTGTGTCTTCTTGAGTGTGTGCCTGAGTCACGCCCTACTGTGGTCTAATAAAATCCCTAATCTTTTATTAAGTAAACTTAAAACCTTTGAATTTAATACCATCAAAGGGTATCACACCCAGAGGAACAGACCAGTTTACAAACACAATTTTTCTCTTTTGGGGGTCTCATAAATAATCTCAAACTGCCACAGATATTAAGACAGGGTGTTAATAATTGGGTGGGTTGGGGAAAAATACAAGAGCTTGATTACAGTTAGTAATATTTTTTGTTGGGTTTTTTTCTTTCTATCTGTATGAAAATCTTTTTTTTTTTTTAACCACAAGTAATTTCTTCAAACTTTCAGATGCAAAGGTTGAGTGATGTCTTCACTCAGTGATACACAAAGGGTTGAATGGTTGATGGAATCACACATACAGAAAACACTTTGGATGCAAGCTTATTGCTGCAGGGTCGAGTCCTCAGATAACAGTTCATACTTGCTGTTTCACACAGGAGGGAAGTAAAAGGCCATAGCTGAGCTCATTCCAGTTTTACAATTTCAGCCTTTGGTAAATACACATCAGAACAAGACAAGGAAGAGTAGATAGTGTGAGGTCTATTTACAAAATGTTTCCTTGAACAAAAGGGCTATCCTGGAATTTATTTTACAGATTAAATTCTTAAAAACTAAACAAACTATTATTTTATTTTATTTTTTTATTTTTTATTCATTTTTTAAAAAATATTACATTCAAAAATTATGAAGTCCCATTCAACCCCACCGCCCCCACCCCCAACTCCCCCGACAGCAACACTCTCTCCCATCATCATGACACATCCATTGCATCTGGTAAGTACATCTCTGGGCATCGCTGCACCTCATGGTTAATGGTCCACATCATAGCCCACACTCTCCCACGTTCCATCCAATGGGCACTGGGGGGATCTACAATGTCCCGTAGTTGTCCGTGAAGCACCACCCAGGGCAACTCCAAGTCCCGAAAACGCCTCCCCATCTCATCTCTTTCTCCCATTCCCTGCACCCAGCAGCCACCATGGCCACCCTTCCCACACCAATGCCACATTTTCTCTGTAAACCTTGGATTGGTTGTGTCCATTGCACATCTATGTCAAGAGGGGCCTTAGATTCCACATGGATACTGGATGCACTCCTCCTGCTTTCAGTTATAGGCACTCTAGGCTTCATGGTGTGGTGGTTGACCTTCTTCAATTCCATGTTAGCTGAGTGGGGTAAGTCCAATAAATCAGAGTATAGGAGCTGAAGTCTGTTGAGGCTCAGGGCATGGCTATCATATTGTCAGTCCAGAGATTCAAATCCCCTAGATATATCTTAAACCCCAGCACCAACTACAATTCCAGTAAAGTAGCATGAAAGTCTTGTGAAAAGAGATCCCATCTGAGTCCCGTTCCATCACGCAGAAACACCAGCTCCAAAGAAGGGACAACTGACATGGCAGTGAACCCCATCTGCCATGACCATAGAACCCGTGGGTCTCTTTAGCCCTCAAAAGAACCAGTACCTGGGGTTGTATCTACTTTATCTGTCTCTGAGACTCTGCTCAGGTGTGCATAAGGGTAATCCTTCTGACAACCTCCAGACTCTTTTTTAGAGACTCATAGCCATATAAACTCATTTCTCCTTTCCATTTCCCCCTTACATTAGGTCAAACAGCATTTTAAAGTCATGTTGTTATATGTAGACAGGGATATTGTGCTGATCCGCATTGAACCTTTAATTCAAGGTCATTTTCTAGTTGCATCTTCAGCTGGTATTTGGTAGTGATCCCTCGGTGCCAGGGAGGCTCATCCCCGGGTGTCATGTCCCATGCTGGGGGGAATGCACTGCATCTACATGCTGAGTTTGGCTTCAACAGTGGCCACATTTGAGTAACATGAAGGCTGTCAGGAGGAAACTCCCAGGCACAATGCTGCTCTTGGCCTTGTTCTTATTGCAGGCATATAGGCTCACAAGCATAGTCATTAGTATCAGGAGCCCACTGTTGGGCCCTCCTTCCTTCCTGGTTCTTACTGTTGCACCTGGGGGACTGCCACTGCTCTCCTAGGGACCACAACAGAGCCCCCCCCGACCAGGAACCCAGTACCCCCCCCAGCTGTTGTTTTTAATTGTTTCCACTATGAGTATATCCAAACATTACCATGCACCCTGGACATATGCCCTGTATAACTCTCTGTCAACCGTATATAGCCTGTCAATAACATCCCATACCAGTATTCCTCCGCCGCCATTGTTGAACCACTCTGTGATCCAAAACTTCCTGTAAAGTGAATCCCAATATAATGTCAGGTTCCCTTACTAGTAAAATGGAATATAGTGATGAGTTTAAAGGTTAGATCTAGAGTACATATTGATTTGGAAAAATTTCTACATCCTATCTTTTTCTTTCTTTTTTCCTAATTATTGAGCTTCTCTTCACAAGAGCCTTAGATCATATATAATTCATATATACAATATACAATATATACATATATATATGTATATATCCATATATACAATATTCAGTACTCCCACACATCCACCATAAAACCTTTTCCCTTCCACAGCGATAATCTTTTAACTTATTCAAATCATATTTACTGAAACTGATGTACAGACTCCAAAACAATAGCTTTCAAACAAGGTGACATCTGTGCTTACAATGTGGTCCTTACTTTAGGATATACAGTTTTCTAAATTTTTTAGTTATCCTATGTTTTACATTATGGTTTACATTATTAGTCTGTCGTCCCCTATATGTTTTTGGTGTAATATTACATGTTTTATATTCATCCTCGTGTACTCTCACGAAACTCCTCTCTTGCCCCCACATTTACCTTGGTTCCATCCATTCAACATCCATTTTCCCCTCCCTTTGGGGTCCATAGCGACAGCCAATCTCCATTTCCCGAGGAGCCACGTCCAGAGATACTTGAAACAGTGTTCAGGGCCTGACTTGCTCAACTGCCCTAATGCCCTGGGAGCCGCCCTTTCTCTCAAGAGATACAGTTCTCTCTATTTGATGGCATTAGTCCTCCCCAGAATGTGGGTCCACCCCAACTCTCACTTCTTGGGTCTCTACCCAATGGTACAACCCACCCTGGCAAAATGAGCATTCAGACATTCCCCAGGAGTCCGGCCCGCATCAGACCATCCCCTCTGAGCATCCTAAACAGGTAACCCTCCAAATTTAAGGAAGCACTGAGGCAGCTCAGCCTGATGTGATTCCCTTAACTAATTGCCTGACATCCCACTCAATCCTCTCCTCAGAGAAAGGGATCTACATGTCAACAATTAGAAGAATCACTCTGAAACCTTCTAGCAAGTCTTCGATAAGACAGTTGCAAATCATATTTTGGGTTTTCCTCTATATTTTTTTACATGCAACTAGTTTCTATGCCTGTGACAAAATCTTGTCCCCGTTCCCCTAAACTTACCTTGCAGGACAGGCCTGGCATGATCTGCCTGTCTCAGGCTCGCTTTCTAGGGCTCCCACTCATCCCTTCAGCCTTTGTCAGTGGCTGAAGTCAGGGCTGCCGACATGGCAGCTTTCTTTCGTCAATCACACTGCACCCTCTGAGGACCCTAAGAGTCTTGCAGATGGTATGGACTGAACCTCATGAGCCCTTGTGCTCATGCTGGATGGACCAGCAGTGCTATTGTGTCATTCTTTGCTGCCCAGTGGCACAGATTGAGGGGGAGAGGACTGGCTCATAGCCTCTACATACAGAGCATCACCTTGTTTACTAGGGGTAGAAAACAGGGACTTCCCTCTCTCCCAGCTACCTTTGGGGGGTAGGAGTGGCGGTCCGGGCTGGGGCATGCCAGTCACAACACTGGGGTCTCCAGCCACCTGACTTCCTTGACCACAAGATCAATGTTAATAATTGGGTGAAAGTACAGGACCCAGTAACATAAATAGTTGGAAACAAACTGAGGAATGAAGGACCAGAACATGGCCGCAAAGAGCCCCTGCATTGAGACTTTCCAGAAATGGCTTCACATCCTCTGAGGCAAGCTTTCATTTCACTTCTTGACCAGATCCTCCAAAAGGAGAATAATTCCAGAACTGAGAAGTAACATGGCATTGACGATGAGAAAACATGACGTCCAGTAATGGATCTCCAGCCAATTCATGCAAATTCAGCAATTAGCTGGGATGGAAGAAAGGAATAGTTAGCATGTTTTGACTGATGCTCTTCCATAGTTTGTAACAAATGTTTCATAATAATGCCAGGTGTTGGTGGTGGGGAGATGTATGGGACCCCTGTATGATGATATGCATGTTTATTTTGTAAGTTCACAACTTACACTATACACTTACTGTTTATGGATGTTCATGTAGGAATGATAAACTTCAATTTAAAAAAAAATTAGGGCGGCGAACTTGGCCCAGTGGTTAGGGCGTCCGTCTACCACATGGGAGGTCCGCGGTTCAAACCCCGGGCCTCCTTGACCCGTGTGGAGCTGGCCCATGCGCAGTGCCGATGTGCGCAAGGAGTGCCCTGCCACGCAGGGGTGTCCCCCGCATAGGGGAGCCCCACGCGCAAGGAGTGCCTCCTGTAAGGAGAGCCGCCCAGCGCGAAAGAAAGTGCAGCCTGCCCAGGAATGGTGCCGTACACATGGAGAGCTGACACAGCAAGATGCTGCAGCGAAAAGAAACACGGATTCCGTGCCACTCACAACAATAGAAGCAGACAAAGAAGACATTGCAGCAAATCGACACAGAGAACAGACAACCGGGGTGGGGGTGGGGGAAAGGGGAGAGAAATAAGTAAATCTTTAAAAATATAAATAAAAAAAAGTTAAAAAATATTTCTTGGTGTTGGTCTGATAGGTCCACAGTGATGTTATCATGCTCTTTCAGTAGGAAGTCTCAGATTTGTTCTTTCTCTTGCTTTGGTTTTCCCCTACTACCCACAGTTTTCTCTCAAATCCTTTTTTTTTTTTAAGGAGGTGATGGGGATTGAACCCAGAATCTCATACATGGGAAGCAGGCACTCATCCACTGAGCTCCCTACTCCCTTCTCACCTTTTCTTGTTTTTTATATTATTTCTTTATGGTTTTTAAAATTTTCCCTCTCTTCACTTTTTTTTTTTTAAAGATTTATTTATTTATTTATTTAATTCCCCCCTCCCCCCCGGTTGTCTGTTCTCTGTGTCTGTTTGCTGCGTCTTGTTTCTTTGTCCGCTTCTGTTGTCGTCAGTGGCACAGGAAGTGTGGGCGGCGCCATTCCTGGGCAGGCTGCACTTCTTTTGTGCTGGGCGGCTTTCCTCACGGGGCGTACTCCTTACGCGTGGGGCTCCCCTACGCGGGGGACACCCCTGCGTGGCAGGGCACTCCTTGCGCGCATCAGCAATGCGCATGGGCCAGCTCCACACGGGTCAGGGAGGCCCGGGGTTTGAACCGTGGATCTCCCATGTGGTAGACGGACGCCCTAACCACTGAGCCAAGTCCGTTTCCCTCTCTTTACTTTTTATTTCCATTAAGGCATTGTTTTTTTGTTCTAAAATGACTTAAATTTTTAAATTTGTTGTTGAATTCTGTCAACTTATTTCTGAGTTTTCTTTATTCATATGTTCTTTAATGTCTTGTATCATTTTCTTAATGCTTTTAGTTTGCTTTGTACTAATAGTTTTGATCTTTTAATTGCTTGCTGGCATGCCTTCATTTACTTGTTCTCCTTTTTCTTTTAGTAACTATAGAGGATTTGATCTTGATACTTTTTTTTTAAGGATTTATTTTTTATTTATTTCTCTCACCACCACCCCCTTGTCTGCTCTCTGTGACCATTCGCTGCATGTTCTTCTGTGAACTCTTCTATTCTTGTCAGTGGCACCAGGAATCTGTGTTTCTTTTTGTTGCGTCATCTTGTTGTGTCAGCTCTCCGCGTGTGTGGTGCCATTCCTGGGCAGGCTGCACTTTGTTTCACA
Source organism: Dasypus novemcinctus (assembly GCF_030445035.2). NCBI lineage: Eukaryota > Metazoa > Chordata > Mammalia > Cingulata > Dasypodidae > Dasypus > Dasypus novemcinctus. The sequence continues at coordinate 185,249,074 of NC_080675.1, read as the reverse complement.
CTGAGCGGCTCTGCTTACGGGGCGCACTCCTTATGTGTGGCACTCCCCTATGCGGGGGACACCCCTGTGTGGCAGGGCACTCCTTGTGCGCATCAGCACTGCACATGGGTCAGCTCCACACGGGTCAAGGAGACCCAGGGTTTGAACCGCGGACCTCCCATGTGGTAGGTGGACGCCCTATCCATTGGGCCAAGTCTGCTTCCCTTCATACTTTCTTTTAGTTTTTTTGAACTTTTAGATATGGCCTAGTATAATCTTTTGTGTGCGTGTGTTAAAAACACGTAACGGCTTGCTTTCTGAGATTTCCTAGCTCTGTGCCCTTTTGCCGCTGTTATCTGGGACTTTTTCTCTGTTCTCCCTGTCCTGCCCTAGTCAAGTTTCATTGCACTCCTGGCAATTCCTTTGCGGTGTGGGGCACTGTGTAGAAGGTGGGCAGTCAGGCTCTGTCACTAGGCCCTTTGGCACTCACGCGCTAGTGCAGTAGAAAAATGCAGCTTGAGAACAGCAGCTGAAATTGGGAGGGATTTTGCCAGTTAGGTTTTTATTGTATTTTGCAAATTATATGCAGTCTGCAAGGAATAACCTAATGCCTATTTTTCATTATCTTGGAGCTGTATATTCAGGGTACATTCCTTAAAATCAATGTTAGCTTTGTCAAAGAAGAGTGCATTTATAGTTTAGTTAGGTATTGCAAATTCCTCTCCTAAAGAATTGTACCAGGTTATACATACCCATCAGCAACGTTTGAGAGTGCCTATTTCCTTCCCTACAGCCTCCCCAACAAAATGTCAGTCTTCAGATTTTATAAATCTCAATGTGGTTTTAATTTGCATTTCTCTGATTACATCTCCTGTACCTGCTTTTGGAAATTATCTATTTGGTGTCTTCTTTCGCATTGTTTTATTTTTGTTGTTCTTTTCCCCCCTCTTTTTTTGGATAGACTTTATTAAAACATTTCCCTGATTTTTTTAACAATTCTTAATGTCAACAATTTTCAAATTATGTTTTGTAGAAACCCTTTTAAATTCAGTTTTACTTCAAATGACTTTGAAGCAGTAAAAGAATTTAATTTTATCACATCTCAGCCCTTGAGTACACATCTTTTTTGATATTCCATGTATCAAAATAGGAAGCATGCATAAAGTATTTCTGCTTTATACTGAAATACTTGTGTGGCTGTTGGAATTGCAAGCTCAAGCACCCATGTATTTTTGTTTTTATATGTGTACACCGTTTTTACTTGAAGGAATGATTGATAAAAGTTTAGTTATGAGATGTGGCTATTTGACAGACATTTTTCTCCAAAATGAACAAATGCTTGTTAACTTCAAAGAAATCAGCTTTCATAGTATTTTTCACCACCAATGAAAATTGAACTGTAAAGCAAAAATTTTAATTTGGAAAACATTTATCTGCCACCCTGAGCTTGATAATATATCAATACTTAAAGACTTCTGCTAGTCAGAGATATTTTTAACATGATTTTTTAAAAAAAATTATACAGTGAAATTTGTCATCGTCTGTGAATCAGTATTTTCCAAATGACCAAAGCATGATATTATAAAATCATGCATAGGTAAAACGTCCAAAAAGCAAAATAGGTAAGTGGATATTCATGTAGCAGAATAAGAAAATGTTCATTAATAAGGTTTCAGGTTGCATATTGCAACTACCTTTTAAGAAACTACCAAAAAAAGAAACTACCACTTACCAGGTTTTAGTATAAAATCAAGCATGAATATTTATAATTATCTGGCAAGTTTCCTAAAATAACTCCTCCCCTTATCTGTATGAAACTGGATTCTCTTCATGTAATTTAATAAAAATAACCTATTAAAACAGATTGAATGTACTTTCTTGAACTTTTTTTTTTCTCTGCTGTGGATATTGAATTTTATGAAAGACTTTTCCAGGTATATAGAGATAACCAAAGAATTAGATTTTCTTAAGATTTATTAATATGGTATCATACCAGTGGATTTTCTTTTATGCAAACTTTGCATTCCTGGAATAAAGTCCCTTTTGTAATGGAGAATTTAGGTGATGTTGGCCTTTGTTATTTAGTGCTTCTTCATAGATATACATAAACGGTATTCTGGGCTGTAATATTTGGGGGGAAGGCTTCTTTGTCGTGGGCAGTCATCAGGTTTAGATAGTAACATTGTAGTTGCTTTATTATAAAAAGAACAGTGATGATTTCCTTCATTTTCAGTGCTCTGAAACAGTTCCTGGATAGTTGAGCCTATCAAAATGTTGATGTTCTGGGAGAACTGCCCTATGAAACATCTGAGCCTAGTGCTTTTCTGTGTGCTAATTCCCTCACAACTTTTTCTAGTTTTCTCTGGAAATTGGTGCTGTGTAAATTTTTTATTTCCTGTGAAATCTCTTTTGATCATCTGTATTTCCCTAAGAAATTCCCTGTGGATTTTCAAACTTACTTGAATTTCTTCTGAAAATAGTCTCTCTTGGTGTCTTTATTTTTTTTCCTGTGCAGTAGTTATTTCTCTAATCAATTTTTGTTTGCTTATTTTTGAATTTTTAAGTTTGCTTCTAGGTCCTTTGAAATTTCAATATTCTGTCTTGTAGTTACGCTAAGAGTATGATTTCGTGTAGTGTATTTGTTCTTGTATTATTTTTGGAAGACATATGGGAAGACAGATTCATGCAGATGCATTGTCTTTGGCTTACGTGGTAGCTTTCCTCTGTTTATTTTTTCCTTTTTTTGGTAATAGCTTTATTTCAGTAGAATTCCCTTTTTAAATTTTATAGTGCATTTGCTTTTAGTATAGTCACAGTTATGCAGCCATCACAACAAACTATTTTAGAATGCTTTCAATACCCTATAAAGAAACCTTACCCTTTAGCCATCACCCTCCAATCCCTCATCCCTTCAGCCACTCCCACCCCCAGTCTTTTTTTTTTTTTCTCTCTCTCTAGATTTGCCTGTTTTGGACATTTTCTATAAATGCTGGTTCTTGTGACCACCTTTTCAGTTAGATATTATCTTCAATATCTATCATCCATGTTGTAGCATAGATCAGAACTTAATTAATTTTCATTGCTGAATACTGATCTACTACTGTATGGATATACCACATTTTGTTTTTCACTCATGAATTGTGGAACATTTGGATTCCTACTTTTTGGCCATTATGAATGATGCTGCTATGAACTTTTGTGTCCAGGTTTTTGTGTTGTCCTGTTTTCATTTCTCTTGGGGATGGATATACCTAGGAGTAGAGTTGCTGGTGTTTATTTGTTTTTAAGAGGAGAATTTTCTTTCCATCTTTTGTAGCTTTAATGGGTTTGGCTTGGGAGGATGTGTCCCATCCCTGGTCTAGATGTGGTCGCCTCTCTTGTAGGCTGACAATTGTTACCTTTATTCTCTGGTGGTGTGGTATGTAGACTAGAGTGTAGAACCACTTTATATCACATTATACTCCTGGGTTACTGATAAGAAAATGTTTGTTGTTTCTTTAGTCTTCTCTGAATACTTCATTTCCTTTCTAGGGCATGATGTACATTTCCTTGAGATTGAGTAATATTTTAATAACGTGAAAATATTTTGAATGTTTTCTGTACTGGGCTGTCCTTAGCCATTGTGGTAAAGAGTTTTCAGCTTATTTAGAAGTATGTAGTTTACTTTAATTTCGTTTAATTAAAAATACAAGTAACTATAACATGTTAAAATATGAGTACTCTAAGCTTTCTGTTGCATGCGGTATGCTGATGTTTTAGTATATTACAGTATACCACTACTGCAGAGATTTTCAGCATATTTACAGGGCGTTGAGGGAACTAATATTTGATTTTCAAAGCTATGGACATCACATAAAATGGCAAATGGTGTATTACTAGTCGTTCTCTAGAATTACGTGCCAGTGTTGGTGATGAGCACACTGGAGCACTACCAGTTCTCTCAGGGATCCTTCTTATGATCAAAAATGAATTCAGGATTTCAGTGTTCAGAATTTTAAAATGTATTTTAGTTCTTAAGGAATATTAATGTAACTGACAATTTTTAACTTGCATTCCAGTCCAGGAATAGATAATTCTCATATGTAATACTTGTACATAAGTGAATCATAGATATAATGAGATTGTAATGTTTATATTTTAAATGCTCTAGATTGTAGAATATGAAACAATGAATAATTATTGTTGTGCTTACTCTCAATATTTTGCTGTCCACTCTAATTATTACTTTAGGCTCCTGGGTTTGGATTTGGAATTGCAATATCTGGTGGAAGAGATAATCCTCATTTTCAGAGCGGGGAAACCTCAATAGTAATTTCAGATGTGCTGAAAGGAGGACCAGCGGAAGGACAGCTCCAGTAAGCACGCTTCTTCTCTTGGTGCCTGTGTTACCAGCACGTTCTGGTCTTTCAGTCATGGCGTAGCTTGCTAGTGATTCAGCCTTATTCACACAACTGCCTGTGCCATTTCTTGCATTAACATGCATTTATTTAAGAAGGCAGCTTCATCTCAGTCATAAATGGAAAGCTAGTATCACCATAACTTGAAAGTAACTAAAAATAAAAATAGTGAAAGTAAAGGAGTCACTCAGTTCTAGTTAGAATTTTGCCTTAGGAGCCTCTTGCCGGGAGTCTCTTTTTGATAAGGAGATGAGCAAGATAAGAGAGACAAAGGATAAACTGGGGGGAAAAAACTAAGCAGAAGAATTGGAATGTAATTGAAAGGAGTAACTTTTTTATTTTTGAAACAGGAATAACTTTCCAGCTGTATGATTCAGTATCATTTAATGTCCTGGAATTGTATCACCAAAAATCGTTTTATGTATTATGATACCTGTTCAGTCCTTTGAGAAAACATGGTGTTAGTGGCTAAAAAGTTAATGACCTATGATTACTTACTTACTAAATGCTCTTGTGAAAAAATCTGAGAGTAAGTAGTTTGACATTAATTTATTGTTGATTTGAAAACAAATTGATTAATAGCTTATAATTAAAATATTTTTTTAGAAATACACATTTTGACAGTGTTGGCCCCATCTTTCATCTGTGTTTTTTTCTCAACGCATTATTTTGGTGGTTTTTTTATTCCCTAGGGAAAATGACCGAGTTGCAATGGTTAATGGAGTTTCAATGGATAATGTTGAACATGCTTTCGCTGTTCAGCAGTTAAGAAAAAGCGGGAAAAATGCAAAAATTGTAAGTACTTTTTTAACTCTGTAATCTGAACAGAACTAACTTTATAGTGATGCATTTCTGGTGTTTGAATTCATCTTTTCCCTTTAAGAAAATGAAGACTGTAACAATACTTCCAAAGTTAGTTATATGCTTCTAAGAATGTTCCTTCTAGTGCCAATGTTGTGTTTTGTCACTGTGTGCACATTTTCTTAAAGTTGGGATATCAGGATTATTTTCAGTTGGAAAAGAAATCTTGGAGGCAGAATGATTACTCTTTATGGCTTAATATTTCCTTCTCTTGTAAATACTTTACTAGACTGGATCATGAGAGGTAGTCAATTTGAAATATGTAGCTGTATTAGTCAGCCAAAGGGATGCTGATGCAAAATAACAGAAATTGGTTTTTATAAAGAGCATTTATTTGGGTTTGGAGCTTACAGATACCAGGCCATAAAGCATAAGTTACTTCCCTCACCAAAGTCTATTTTCACATGTTGAAGTAAGATGACTGCCGATGTCTACGAGGGTTCAGGCTTCCTGGGTTCCTCCCTTCAGGGTCTTGCTTCTTTCTGGCTTCAGGGTTCCTCTCTTCCCAGGGCTTGCTTCTTCCTCAGCTCAGGGTTCTTCTCTCCCTGGGGTTTGCTTCTCTTTCCCCTGAGCTTACTTCCCAGGGCTCCAACTTAAGGCTTCAGCACCAAACTCCAACATCAAAAAGCCCTCAACTCTGTCCTTTGCCATGCCTATTATCTGTGAATCTCCACCCATCAAGGGGTAGGGGCTCAATGCCCTAATGACTGGCCCAATCAAAGCCCTAATCATAACTCAGTTGTGCCCAGGTACAGACCAGATTACAAACACAATCCAGTATCTCTTTTTGGAATTCAGAACCATATCAAACTGCTACACTCCATCCTCTGAATTCCAAAAGGACATTTACAGTATTTGAAAAAACCTTAACTCAGTAACAATGCAAGTACCAAATCATATGACAATCAATTTAAAGAAATACAGTTTGTCTTGGGGTAAAGTCCTGTCTGCTATAGACCTCTGACACTTACAAAACAATTTTATCTGTTTCCAATACACAACTGGACAGACAAAGGATAAACATTGTCATTACAATAAGGAGAAATTAGGAGGGAAACATGAGTCAGGGGTCCTCTACAGTTAAGTAAACCTACAGGGCATCCTCCATTCGATTTCACTCTGAGAGTCATTCTTAAGATGATGGTTTCTTCTCCTTGGTGCCTTATGGGAACCCACCCTTTCCACATGCTTGCCCAATGGACATTTTCTTGGTTTCACCCTCATCAAGCATCTTGGTGTCAACCAAGCTCCAGACCTCACCCTCCAAGAGTGTTGGGGTGATTGCAAGACTTTAACCAATCTTTGGGTTAGAGTCTTAGCCCCCCTAGCACAGTGATGTGAAGACAACATTCCCCCTAACTTTGGCATACAGGCTCAGCCCTCTCAGAGCAATGAGTTGACCACCTGGCCTTCCCTAATCCATGGGGACAGGTCCCCTCCTCTCAGACCTGTAGGGTGCTGACCTTAACCTCCATACTCTTGGGGAATGTGCTCCACCCTCTCTGTACCCTGGGGCAGCAAAACTCTCCTGAACATTGGATGGGAACATCCACCCTCTTCATCTGCTGGAGCAAACTCACCCTCTCTGTATACATGGGTGGGATTCTTCTCTTAATTCCAGATCTCAGCTTCCATGGTTTTCATCTTAAAGCTGTTTCTCCTTCAATCTTTCCTTTCCATGTCCCTTGTAGTCCAAGCTGACAGTGGTTTTGTTCATACAGCTCTCTCAAAAGCCTTGTTGGTTTATCATGCCAGAAGCAGGGATCCGGGCCATCAGACAGTAAGAATTTCCACAAGTCTTTCCAAGAGAACTACATCTTCAGTCCTGATTTACAAGTTTCAAGTTTAATTAAGTCCTCCAGAGCTTGATTTCCAGAGACTTGGAATTTCCAGAATTAGTTTCTGCTTTCTTTGTGCCTGACAGTTCAGTCATCACTATATCTCTCTTATCTAGCATTTTGCTATAAGCTGCAAGGGGAAGCCAAGCTGCATTCTCCAGGTTTACTTTGGAAATTTCTTCAGCTAAATGCCCAGGCTCGCCATTTTCAAATTCTGCTTTCCATAAAACACCAGGAGTTAATCTTGCCAAAGTTCTCTGCAACTTTAAAACACTAATCGCCTTCCTCCAGTTTCAATAATAGTTTCATCATTTACTTCTAAGGCATCATAAAAAATCTCTTTAGCATCCATATTGCTATCAGCAGTCTCTTCAATGCGATCTAGGCCTTTTCCATTAAGCATTTCACAGTTCCTCCAGAAATACTCCTTACCCATTTATGAATCTATTCCAGCATTTCGTTAATTGCAAAAGGACTACCCCACTCTTGGTGTGAAATTCTATATTAGTCAGCCAAAGGAGTGCTGATAGAAAATACCAGTAATTGGTTGTTTTTATAAAGAGTATTTATTTGGGGTAGGAGCTTAGAGATACCAGGACATAAAGCATAAGTTACTTCCCTCACCAAAGTGTATTTTCACGTGTTGGAGCAAGATGGCTGCCGACGTCTGCCAGGGTTCAGGCTTCCTGGGTTCCTCCCTTCCAGGGTCTTGCTTCTTTCTCGGCTCAAGGTTCCTTTCTTCCCAGGGCTTCCTTCTTCCTGGGCTCAGGGTTCCTCTCTTCCTAGGGTTTGCTTCACTCTTTCCTCTTTGAGCTTACTTCCTGGGGCTCCAGCTTAAGGCTTCAGCATTAAACTCCAATATCAAAAACCCTCAACTCTGTCCTTTGCCATGCCTTTTATCTGTGAGTCCCCACTCATCAAGGGGTTGGGACTCAACACTCTAATGACTTGGCTCAATCAAAGCCCTGATCATAACTCAGTCGTGCCCAGGTACAGACCAGATTACAAACATAAACCATTATCTATTTTTGGAATTCATATCCATGTCAAACTGCTACATATACTAAAAAAAGCATTATGAAGCAAATGAAGGGGCCAATATACCTTCACAGAGACAGCTTCCCCTGTGAGCATTTTAGTATATACCTGCACCTGGCTGCACAGCATTTTATTGTACTTAACTTGGTTAACCAGCACATTCACTGAATGAGTTGTTAGTCGTTTCCACAAGTATTTTTTTTTAAATGCTGTGACAAAGAAAAAAAAACCAAAAACAAATGCTGTGGTAAAGATGATTGCACTTCTACCTACTTGTTCAAATATTATTTAAGAAAAATTTAGTTGGCATGAATTTTTAGAATCAGGTCATGAATGACTTTAAGACTTTTGCTATATGTATTGCCAGTTTGCCCTTCAGAAAACCAGTTAGGGTATTGAATATTCATTTTTCATCAGCTCTTTTCAGTCCTGGCCAAATTGATAGACTAAACATAGTTTTTCAAGTCAAGTATCATTTTAAATTATAATTGTATTTACGGCCCTTTTATGTTTCTTCTGTTGCTTGTTTGTGTTTCATGAAGTAAGCTTAATAACCTTTTGTCATACAAACTGCAAATACCGTTTCCCTGTTTGTTTTCTTCTATGTGTGAATTGTTCATGGTGAATTTTTCTTTGTTTTTATATTGTTTTGTTTCCACATGGACATGTTTTTGTTTTTGTGTTGTCATACTTACCAGACTTTCATTTTATTGGTCCTTCCTTTGATGTCATGCTTATTAAAAAAAGTCTTGCCAGAATTTAAAAAGTACATGTCCTGTATTTTTCCAGAACTCGCATGCTTTCTTTTCATTTTATTTTACATTCAAATCTTTAATTCAGTTAAAATTGTTTTGAAATAGGCATTTTAATCCCCAACATTTCTGTAATGTTAAAATAAAGCATAATTGTCAAGCCTGCTAAATATTCATGTAGATTTGTAATTGCTAATTTTAAGTGAGAATCATCACATGATTAGATATTCAATAAATTAAGCACCTTTTGGGTATGTAAATATTTCATTTTAGATGCAGTTAAATGCATGACAAGGACCTTCTCAAGGAACCTGAATCTTAGTAGGCTAGATAGGTAACCATGACAATAGCCATAATGTTCTCAGTGTGAGAGAGTAAGTGGTTCAAGTGTAGTATTTAGTAGCATTTCAAACAGGTGGTGCACTCCTAGAAGTTGTTAGGGAATGTCTGGAATGCTCAGCTGGGTACTTTGTTTCTGTTTATACATTAATTGGGAGGCCTGAAGATTAGAGCATTGGTGTCAAGCACTGCTTCTAGTACAATGAGTTTGGAGATTGAGGTAGTGAGTCTGAGAGGGATGCCAGCTAGGAATTCTTTACAGTTGATGGTATTTTGATAAAGGCCTCTGCTGTGGTGGTGCTGAAATGACAGGGCAACCTTCTTTCAGCTTGTAACAGGGCCTTGGCTGACCTAATGCTGTCCTCTAACTTCAGTGTGGTTTTCTCAGAAAGGCCTTCTCTGATACTGTAGGTGGAAGCAGTAGTGAGTTAGAGCTGTGCTTTGAAGAATTTTAGCCACAATAAGAACGAGGTAAGATGATAACTTGGGAGGTGAATAGCAAAATTGGAATAGAAGATTCATTGGACAGATTAATAAATGGGGTAGATGTGAGGTAGATAGGGTGAGATTAAAGTTGCAAGTAATTGATGAAGAAAGTCCTTGAAGATGGATAGGAATGAGGCTAAGAACTCAAATAGAGGAAGAAGATCCGTTTGATCTTTGAGACCAAGAAAAACAGAAGAGAAGAAATATGGAAACATTTTGGAGTGTAGTGGCTGTAAAGAGGTCCTGATCTCCATAAATCAGGCTGAGTGATTGGGATATTTGTGTTAGCAAAGTCTGTAGAGTCAGTCAAGAGGTGAATGAAAGGATTGCTGAACAAGAGTGAGAAATCTGTTGAATGAAACAAATTTATAGGAAGGCATAATTGCAAAGTGTGGAAATGAAGAATAGAAAGGTGAAGAAAATACAGGTGCGGAGTTTGTCATGGCAGAGGATTGAGCAGTCTGGAGATTCTAGAAAGGCATTTAAACATTGGAGCATGGTGTATCACGAAAGTTTGGGAGGAAGCCGGATGAAACTAGGAGGGAATTGATGGACTGAGAGAGTAGAAGAGAGTGGAAAAAATCAGAAGTAAGACAGATGATGAGAAGTATCCTCAGTCTAGTTGATGAAAGAATGCCAGAAGAAGGAATTTGTGCCTGGATCAGAAGTTACAAATTACAGAGACAGAGACTGAAAACTGTGTGTGGGCTGGGGAAGAATAACCAAGTTATTTCCCTCCCCTGTACTAAATTGAAAGTTAATGTGGCAGAATGGCAAACTTATATCTTGGGCCTTGAATACTGATGACTCTGAAATGTTTAAGGAATCAAGTTGTGGGTCCAAATTTGTTGCCGCCTTTCTCCACCCCTCCTCCCCTTCCAGCTCCCTCCGTCCTTCCCGCCAGTCCCGCCCATATTGCCAACCCACAATCTGCCCTCTTCCCCAGTAACTGCTTACCTCAGGTCTATCCATCAGCTTCAGCCTGTCCACAGCCGCCCCTTAGCCAACCCTCCCTTCATCACGCCCCTCCCTCTACCCAACCCTATATAGCTAAGTGTACTTCCGTAATAAAGCAGACCTGTTCTTGTGCTCAAGCGGTCTCCGTGGTTTTTCCCCAACCGCGCATCCCCCACGCCTGGAGAACCGGTGCTCCCTCTTGGGGCACCCCCCGCCGGTGGTTCGGCAGGAGCAAGTCCCCCCGACTCTTGGGCCTGAGCGAGGACGAAACCCCCACGCTCTGCTACAACTGGCGCCCAACGTGGCAGCTCCTCCCCCGGCCCCTCTCTGCTGCTGCTGCTGCTGTGATCGTCCTCCTCTTCAGGTAGGGACCCCTCGCCTGGACGAGCCCCAAGGGACCCCTCGCCGTCGTCCTGTCCCTATCCCGTCATGGGCGCCTCTTTGTCATTGCGTCAGGCGCCGCAAGTCAGAGCCCTCGCTGCCCTGCTCGATGCCAATGGAGTCCGCGTCTCCTTGCGGCAGCTCCAAAAGTACTGGGATCTCTTGCTCCCTTTTAATCCGTGGCTCGCCACCTGCCAACTCTGGAGCCCGGACACCTATTCGCGACTCATAGATCGAGTCACCTCCTCCATGGAGCACGAGAAACGCACCTTCCCAACAGGCCTCTTACCCGTTCTCGTTGCCGTTCGCGCTTGTCTCCTTGGCGCCCCGACCGAGGCCGTTTATGAAGCTT